>NC_073693.1:168755253-169107627 GCF_029784155.1 Uranotaenia lowii
GGGGCGACAAGCAGCGCAACACGTTCACACGACAGGGTGCTGATGCCAGGGTGTTTTGTAGCGCGACAAGTAGGAAATCCAATCTTGTTTTTCTCGGTTTGAAGCAGTGATTTCGGGTTTTAAGCACAATAGTTCGAAGATCCGTCCGAATTTGTGTGATAAACTAAATAATATCTTAATCGACGAGAAAATTTTCTTAAATTCTTAGTTCCCGCAAAAAAAACAAAGAATTTTGTCGGTTGAAATTTCGGAATTTTCGGAATTTTCGCTATCCGGATCATTATTTGATGAGTTTTTAATGGTTCTCGAAAGAAAGAAGACTATTCCAAGCATTATCCAACCAATGTATAGAAGTGATGATTTGTAGTGAATTTTGAAAGCACCATGGCGCGTTAGCATGACATACCAATGCGTTGCATTCCTTTTTAATTGGAACCTAGAACGCAAAGCGATGATTGTAGCCTCAGCCTAAGGGGAGGAGCAGCGGTGGCAAGCTAAGGTCATACAGTTGGCACAGGGGCAAACGTGCATCATTCACCCCAACGTAATAGGCGATGGAAGCGCTGACGAATTTAGGTGATGGTTTTGCATTAGTGCAAGTAGGATGCAGCTAATATTTAACCCAACTTTTGACAGTTCAAAAAGGGTTTTTCTCATATACCCATATACCATTTACATGTGTACTCATAATAAGACAACATATTGCGTAAGTGATCACTGTACATTATCAGGTTACTGCCCGCAACATTGCCGACTTACGCGAGCATGATATCTGTCCGAAACATTATAAATCCGGACTGCAAAGCTTGATTTGGACTTGCGAGCCGTACAAAGTAACTTCTCTATTCCCGCAAGCGAAAGCTTTTTACTTGTAATTAAACACGCGTATTGAAATTTTCAATGAATCTAATTAGAATACACGATTTGGAATGCGAAACCAATCATTTGAATTAGACAAATTGGAATTGGAATTCTATTGGACAAAAAGCAATAAAAACAGAATCTGTAGTCTGAAATACTCATGACCTTGTAATATATCATTTATAAATTTAGATTCTTATTCTAAATCTGAATCTGGATTAGGATGTCTTAGTTTGAAAAAACGAACACTCTGAATCTAGAAACTGAAATTTGTTAATATTATATCCATTAAAACCTGAAAATGAATTCATAAATATTAATTCCAAATCTAAAATCGGAAATTGAATCATGCATTTGAATATGGGACTGAATGATGATTTTTGAATTTTAACTGCGATTCTGGATTGTCACTCTGCATCTAATTTGAATTCTATTTAGATGCAGAATTTTGAATTCCAAATGTGAATTGTTAATATGAATAGTGAGTTTTATTCTGAATATGAATTCTGTGTTTGGATTCTGGATCCGTTTCAAAGTGTTAATCTGAATCTGGATTATTTTTTTTTTTGTTTCGATTATAGTCGTTTTACCATCTTTGTGGCATTCGCGACTTTATCAACGTTCCAGTTGGCGGACAGTTATTGAAAAACTTATCCGGTACAACTGTGTTCGATATTTACTCTTGGGCTCGAACTCACGGACATCCGCTCAGGAAGCAACAGACTTGCCAACTGAGCTATATCACAAGCCCTGAATCTGGATTATGAATCTGAATCTGAGTACTGAAATAGAATTTTCAATATAAATTATGATTCTTAATTATGAACCTGAATCGATATTCTGAATCCCGAACCTAAATTTCAAATGAATCTGAAATCTGAATCTAAGCTTGTGTGAAATCTAGATCTAAATTCAGAATTACAATTCTGTATATAAATCATAAATATGAATTTAATTTTGAATCTACGTATGTACTGAATCTAAATTCTTAATCTGCAAACACACATTGTTTCCAAGAAGAATTACTTCATTACCTCTTTTCGTTTCGCCTCGTTTTTTGGCTTATTGAAGATTATAAAAAAAAATAAAATAGTTGGCTTTTAATTTAGATATTTAATGTCGGAATATTAAAACAGATTGCTGCAAACAATCATGATAAAACGAATCAAAAAATTCGTCGGAACAAATTTGAAGAATAAATATATTGGTTGATTGAAAAAGAATTATAGATTTTCACTTACTTCCGAATGTTAGGATTGTTTCAATTTAGAGTTTGTCATTAAGAACCCGCTATGTTACGAGAAAATTGAAATTGAAAATGATTTGTCTACACATCAACTCCACATGGAGTTGAAATTAAAAGTCGCTGTAAACATCCGTTATTGTCGGAATCCATTTACGAACACGTCGCTAAAAATTTTCACTTGACCAGTTTCTAACAGCGCCCTCCTCCACCCCTGATGACAGTGGACAATCAAAGCCCCGTTTATGAGAAATAAATTTTTGAAAGGTCGATGTTACATGGCTAAAATATGCGTTTGCACTTACCCCTGTATTGTTCGCACCACGGTGTGAATTATCAACCGTGAATATTATTCTCACTTCTTTAAATTTTCCACTAAAATAACTGTTTCCACTCGACTACAATTCCAAACACTCACCTTTCAACGAAAAAACGGTTGAAAATGTTTTCTTCTAGACAAAAAATGCCAAACAAAAACCCACTTCTCACACGCTCCTTTTTAAGTACCCAAAATTAAGTTTGACCAACAATCAAAACGTTGTTCGATTCTAAGAACTTAAACTTGAGCACATATCCGATAGTGAGTTCATTTTTCGTTCGCTCTGGGTAACCTATGGAGTGGAGACAGCGAGAATAGAGTATCAATGATTCTAACATAGAGTTCAATGATCGGTGAAATATATTATATTATTATATCCCGCAAGAATAACTTCATTACCTCTTTTTGTTTCGCCTCGTTTTTTGGTTCATTGAAGATTATAAAAAAAATTAAATAGTTGGCTTTTAATTTAGATATTTAATGTCGGAATATTAAAACAGATTGCTGCAAACAATCATGATAAAACGAATCAAAAAATTCGTCGGAACAAATTTGAAGAATAAATATATTGGTTGATTGAAAAAGAATTATAGATTTTCACTTACTTCCGAATGTTAGGATTGTTTCAATTTAGAGTTTGTCATTAAGAACCCGCTATGTTACGAGAAAATTGAAATTGAAAATGATTTGTCTACACATCAACTCCACATGGAGTTGAAATTAAAAGTCGCTGTAAACATCCGTTATTGTCGGAATCCATTTACGAACACGTCGCTAAAAATTTTCTCTTGATCAGTTTCTAACAGCGCCCTCCTCCACCCCTGATGACAGTGGACAGTCGAAGCCCCGTTTATGAGAAATAAATTTTTGAAAGGTCGATGTTACATGGCTAAAATATGCGTTTGCACTTACCCCTGTATTGTTCGCACCACGGTGTGAATTATCAACCGTGAATATTATTCTCACTTCTTTAAATTTTCCACTAAAATAACTGTTTCCACTCGACTACAATTCCAAACACTCACCTTTCAACGAAAAAACGGTTGAAAATGTTTTCTTCTAGACAAAAAAAGCCAAACAAAAACCCACTTCTCACACGCTCCTTTTTAAGTACCCAAAATTAAGTTTGACCAACAATCAAAACGTTGTTCGATTCTAAGAACTTAAACTTGAGCACATATCCGATAGTGAGTTCATTTTTCGTTCGCTCTGGGTAACCTATGGAGTGGAGACAGCGAGAATAGAGTATCAATGAATCTAACATAGAGTTCAATGATCAGTGAAATATATTTTCAAAATCAATTAAGAACATGTATATTAAATTAATGATTACAATATAAAAAAACGGCCTCCAACCATTTGTTTCAATCAATTCAACGTTTGCTATGGGAACAAACGTTTGAGTGAAGACAGCGAGAATAGAGAATCAATGATCCTAACACAGAGTCCAATGATCGGTAAAATATATTTTCAAAATCAATTAAGAACATTGATATAAAATTCATGATTACAATATAAACAAAGTGTTCAAATAAGCAAACATTTCCAGAAAACAAAATCGACATTATTCTGAATCTGGATTATGAATCTGAATCTGAGTTCTGAAATAGAATTTTCAATTTAAATTCTAATACTAAATTATGAACCTAAATCGATGTTCTCAATCCCGAACCTAAATTTCAATGAATCTGAAATCTGAATCTAAGTTTGTGTTAAATCTAGATCTAAATTCAGAATTTCAATTCTGTATATAAATCATAAATATTAATCTAATTATGAATCAATGTACTGAATCCAAATTCTGTATCTGCAAACACACATTGTTTTCAAGAAGAATTACTTCATCACCTCCTTTTGTTTCGCCTCATTTTTTGGCTTTTGAAAATTATAAAAAACAAAATAGTCAGCTTTATATTTAGATATTTAATGTCTTTTTTAAATGAAGAGTTTATCACTCAGCTAATCAGCACTTCCGATATTTAAGGTTGGAATATAAAACAAATAGCTCCTAACAATCATGATAAAAAGAATCAAAATATTCGTCAGTACAAATTCAAAGAATAAATATATTAGTTGATTGTAAAAGAATTATAGATTTTCCCTTACTTCCGAATGTTGGGATTACAATACAGAGTTTATCGTCAAGGACCCGCTTTGTTACGAGAAAATTGAAATTGAAAATGATACACATCGACTCCACATAGGAGTTGAAATTAATAGTCGCTATAAACATCCGTTATCCGGAATCGTATCTTTTTCGCAACATTTTTGAAAAATATTTTACAATATTATTCAAATATACTCTTCATTTTTAGGGCTCTTCTATTTTAAAGATATAAGATCATAATGTCATAGAAACGGGATAATACAAGATATTCCAGAATTCAATCATTCAAAATTTTTCAATTTGTTTACAATTATGTTATTATTTAAGTGAAAATTATAATTATTTAAAAAATAGTTTGTCCTATAAAAAAATTTGAATCTTAATTTCTTAAATTCATTTAGGATTTACTACGTTCGAAATACTTAAATCATTACTCAGAATTCATAAATCTACCATTAATTTATTACTTTGTATCATGTGTATCCAAATATAATTTATAGACTGTAAGAAAGGCTACAATCCACTGTTAATAAAATAAAATAAGCAAACATTTCCAGAAAACAAAATCGACATTATTCTGAATCTATCCATCTATCCATGCATCTAAGCTTGTGTGAAATCTAGATCTAAATTCAGAATAACAATTCTGTATATCAATCATAAATATTAATCTAATTTTGAATCAACATATGTACTGAATCTAAATTCTGAATCTTCAAACACACATTGTTTTCTAGAAGAATTACTTCCACACCTCTTTTTGTTTCGCCTCGTTTTGTTGGCTTTTTGAAAATTTTAAAAAACAACATAGTTGGCTTTTAATTTGAATATTTGATGTCGGAACATAAAAACAGATAGCTCCAAACAATCATGATAAAACAAATTAAAAAATTAGTCAGAACAAATTTCAAGAATAAATATATTGGTTGATTGAAAAAGAATTAAAGATTTTCATTTACTTCCGAATGTTAGGATTGTTTCAATAAAGAGTTTGTCGTCAAGAACCCGTTATGTTATGAGAAAATTGAAATTGAAAATGATACAAATCAACTCCACATAGGAGTTGAAATTAAAAGTCGCTGTAAACATAATTTTCACTTGACCAGTTTCTAACAGCGCCCTCCTCCACCCCTGATGACAGGGGACAATCGAAGCCCCGTTTACAAGAAATAAATTTTTGAAAGGTCAATGTTTCATAGCTAAAATATGCGTTTGCACTTACCTCCTGTATTATTCGCACTTGTCCCACTGTGTATTATCAACCGTGAATATTATTCTCACTACTTTATATTTTCCAAAAAATTACTCTTTCCACTCGAATTTTGGAATTGTAATCGTATTCACTCACCTTTCAACGAAAAAGCGGTTGAAAATATTTTTTTCTAGACAAAAAATGCCAAACAAAAACCCACTTCTCACACGCTCCTTTTTTAGTACCCAAAATTAAGTTTGACCAACATTCAAAACGTTGTTCGATTCTAAGAACTTAAACTTGAGTTATCATTTTCCTCCTTTGTGTTGTTGAACTGAAAGCACATAGCGAGTTAATTTTTCGTTCGCTTTGGATAACCTATGGAGTGTACACAGAAAGAACGGAGTATCAATGATTCTAACACAGAGTCCTATGATCAGTTAAATATATATTCAAAATCAATTAGAAACATGATTTTTTAATTACAGATTACAATATAAAAAAAAGGTCCCCAGCCATATGTTTCAAAGAATTCTGATTTCTCTGGGTAACCTATGGAGTGAAGACAGCGATAATAGAGTATCAATGATTCTAACACAGAGTCCAATGATCGGTAAAATATATTTTCAAATCGATCAAGAACATGAATATAAAATTGAAGATTACAATGTAAAAAAAGGTATCTAACCATGAATTTCAAATAATTTAACGTTTGCTCTGGGATCAAACGTTGTAGTGAAGACAGCAAGAACAGAGTATCAATGATTCTAACATAGAGTCCAATGATCAGTTAAATATATATTCAAAATCAATTAGAAACATGATTTTTTTAATTACAGATTACAATTAAAAAAAGGTCCCCAGCCATATGTTTCAAATAATTCAACGATTTCTCTGGGTAACCTATGGAGTGAAGACAGCGATAATACAGTATCAATGATTCTAACACAGAGTCCAATGATCGGTAAAATATATTTTCAAATCGATCAAGAACATGAATATAAAATTGAAGATTACAATGTAAAAAAAGGTATCTAACCATGTGTTTCAAATAATTCAACGTTTGCTCTGGGATCAAACGTTGTAGTGAAGAGAGCAAGAACAGAGTATCAATGATTCTAACATAGAGTCCAATGATCAGTTAAATATATATTCAAAATCAATTAGAAACATGATTTTTTAATTACAGATTACAATATAAAAAAAAGGTCCCCAGCCATATGTTTCAAAGAATTCAACGAATTCTCTGGGTAACCTATGGAGTGAAGACAGCGATAATAGAGTATCAATGATTCTAACACAGAGTCCAATGATCGGTAAAATATATTTTCAAATCGATCGAGAACATGAATATAAAATTGAAGATTACAATGTAAAAAAAGGTATCTAACCATGAATTTCAAATAATTTAACGTTTGCTCTGGGATCAAACGTTGTAGTGAAGACAGCAAGAACAGAGTATCAATGATTCTAACATAGAGTCCAATGATCAGTTAAATATATATTCAAAATCAATTAGAAACATGATTTTTTAATTACAGATTACAATATAAAAAAAAAGTCCCCAGCCATATGTTTCAAATAATTCAACGATTTCTCTGGGTAACCTATGGAGTGAAGACAGCGATAATACAGTATCAATGATTCTAACACAGAGTCCAATGATCGGTAAAATATATTTTCAAATCGATCAAGAACATGAATATAAAATTGAAGATTACAATGTAAAAAAAGGTATCTAACCATGTGTTTCAAATAATTCAACGTTTGCTCTGGGATCAAACGTTGTAGTGAACACAGCGAGAACAGAGTATCAATGATTCTAACATAGAGTCCAATGATCAGTTAAATATATATTCAAAATCAATTAGAAACATGATTTTTTAATTACAGATTACAATATAAAAAAAAGGTCCCCAGCCATATGTTTCAAAGAATTCAACGAATTCTCTGGGTAACCTATGGAGTGAAGACAGCGATAATAGAGTATCAATGATTCTAACACAGAGTCCAATGATCGGTAAAATATATTTTCAAATCGATCGAGAACATGAATATAAAATTGAAGATTACAATGTAAAAAAAGGTATCTAACCATGAATTTCAAATAATTTAACGTTTGCTCTGGGATCAAACGTTGTAGTGAAGACAGCAAGAACAGAGTATCAATGATTCTAACATAGAGTCCAATGATCAGTTAAATATATATTCAAAATCAATTAGAAACATGATTTTTTAATTACAGATTACAATATAAAAAAAAGGTCCCCAGCCATATGTTTCAAATAATTCAACGATTTCTCTGGGTAACCTATGGAGTGAAGACAGCGATAATACAGTATCAATGATTCTAACACAGAGTCCAATGATCGGTAAAATATATTTTCAAATCGATCAAGAACATGAATATAAAATTGAAGATTACAATGGAAAAAAAGGTATCTAACCATGTGTTTCAAATAATTCAACGTTTGCTCTGGGATCAAACGTTGTAGTGAAGAGAGCAAGAACAGAGTATCAATGATTCTAACATAGAGTCCAATGATCAGTTAAATATATATTCAAAATCAATTAGAAACATGATTTTTTAATTACAGATTACAAAATAAAAAAAATAAAAAAAGGTCCCCAGCCATATGTTTCAAATAATTCAACGATTTCTCTGGGTAACCTATGGAGTGAAGACAGCGATAATAGAGTATCAATGATTCTAACACAGAGTCCAACACGTTTGCTCTGGGATCAAACGTTGTAGTGAACACAGCGAGAACAGAGTATCAATGATTCTAACATAGAGTCCAATGATCAGTTAAATATATATTCAAAATCAATTAGAAACATGATTTTTTAATTACAGATTACAATATAAAAAAAGGTCCCCAGCCATATGTTTCAAATAATTTAACGATTTCTCTGGGTAACCTATGGAGCGAAGACAGCGAGAATAAAGTATCAATGATGCTAACATAGAGTCCAATGATCGGTAAAATATATTTTCAAAATCAATCAAGAACATGAATATAAAATTGAAGATTACAATATAAAAACCCGATTTGATACACTTAACAGTGGATTAGAATTTTCGGTTGTGCGAATTTCAATCGAAAGACAGTCATTACGAAAATAAATGTATCGCAATCGAACCTAGATTGCTGTCTCGAGTGATTTTGAATGTTACTGCTATCACTCTTCCTGATGGACTTCGGGATTCGTTTGGATAAAAAAGAAAGCAGGATAGCAGGATTTCGAGTTGGACGATGCAAAGCAATCTGTGCTTGTATTAGTACATCAGCTGGTTTTGCGGTTAGATTTCCAGAAGAGTACGTTGCAAAGTTGATCAGGCCATCTTCATTGTCAGTGCGGGACGAGGAACTGGACTAATTTGACAATGTTATCTGCAAAACTAATTTGAGCAGAGAGACAAGGAACTCAACAGCGTAATCATTGTAGGATTATGTTGCAAGACAGTATCTTCAAAGCACAGTTTCTTTGGTCTCGGTTCTATAATCTGTTTTTATTTTAGAGAACGATCATTCTGATGCCAAAAATGTTGTTCAAATGACTGGTTTCCGACACTCGGATGCAGTGTAATTTGTCCACATAAAAATGTTGTTGTACACAAGGCATGCTGCGAAAAACAAATTTTGTATGAATAAGTACAAATTTAAAAGTCTACTAAAAACGGATACTTACAGACACACTTTATAATGTTCATTGCCACATCGAGGTCGCTTTTGTCATATGATAAATAAAGTAATTCTTTGATCATCCGACTTTGAACGTAGATAGGTCCCTGAGATGGCTCCGTCAAACTGAACTAAATGGAGTATGACCTTCAAAAGCATTTTCTTCAGCTTGTCTTCGATATTACATTTCAGGTCAGGCCAAACGAAAAAGTCCAAAACTAGGTTACATACAGTTGGCTCAGCCTGTGGGAAAAAGATATATTGTGTTATTCATATTTAAGCACGAGTTAAAAATATTTCGTTAGATCCACCTACGGAATAGAATTATTAACTTACATATCTGTTACTATCCAGAGGAATGTTCGACTGATCAACTCTTGAAAAGAAGCCTAGCAGCTTATTTTTCTAAATTTCGTCATTCACTATCAAATTACCCATCTTTCGGGAGTGATTATCCGTTGAAGTCCAATTGGCGTCCATATATAGTCTACTTCAAAATGCGTTTTGCAGGCAAGGATCAGACATTGGAACCGAGACACCATGCTCGTAGTTTTATATTCGAAAGAGTTGACGGGGCTTTCAATAGCTCGATCACTGAAGAGAATCTTCGGGAACGAATAAGCATTGAGGCCTGGAGCGTTTCTACCCGGAACATGATCGAGAGATTTTATGTTTCTCCACCGTTGCTGGGAGCGTGTTGCCATACCCGTTTTCCGAGAAGCTTCTACCAGAGGTAAACATTTAAAGGTCAACTGTAAACAAAACCGCGGAACAGTCCTCCTATCAGCTCCTAGAAAAATGATTTGATTAATAAACAGGAATGAGCATAATTATTCCACAAAGGTACTCACCACCGGGGTTTTTCGTTGACCAAAAGCTGAGCCGGCCTGAGGCAGTTCGGGACAAGGGAATTCTTATATTGGACCTTCCATGGTATCTTCCGCCCTTCACCGGAAGATTTATCTGCTGTAGCAGGAGCCGCTGAACTGCTGTTGATTTCACCTCCTAGAAAGTTAGAACAAATTTATGAATGGAAGTAAACCTGATTATTCTGAAAAAAGACTTACCATGGTGCATGTACACAGGATTTTCGCAAGAAAACTGTCGCCCACAAACAAAATTTTTCGCTACCATTTCGCGCGCGCTCATAAACATATATCTACACGATGAATTGTATATACGTAAAACAATCAAAATTTCAACCGTGTTCGTTTTGGTTTGGATTTTCATTGAATCACGAATTGCACTGTAACAATAATAATTACAATAAATTTATTGTGATACCGTGTTGCTGATATTTTTTGAAATTATGATTAGGTATTTTGAATTCACGACAAACTTTATGGTGACTTTAAAAATCATGGTGATTTCAAAAATAAAGCGCTTGATAAATATTGTGATACTACGATGATGTTTATTGTTAACATGAAAATCATTGTTCGGTTATCTTATTATAATGGTCTTTGCTATTCGGGCTGTACAATTTCTTAAATATTGATCATTAAAAAAACAAACCGATGAAAATCAATCAGAACATGAATATAAATTAAAAGAACGCAACATAAAACCATTCTTTTAATTTTAACATGAGAACTATCATCATGGTTGAAATTTTTACAAGAAAAAATCGTTCAAAAGTAACCATTTTATTTTACATTATTAATTTAGTAACCATATAAAATGGTTAATAAAAAATAAGCGTGTGAGAAAAATTGAGATGGTTTGTTTCGTCCGCCCGCACGCGTCCCTCCATCGTCATCGAAACATCGAAGTAACAATCGCTTTCGTACCATGCGATGTTGGCCACAACTACTCATGACTGATTCTTATTAAAACGGGGTTGTACCCCTTGGTGAAAACCATATACAAATTTAACCATTTGGAGCTTTGCTCCAATTTTTTGAAATGGTTCGGCTTAAAGCTGATCCAGTAACAATTTATAAAATATAAAAACAACTTCCTAATGTTTGTATTCTTTCTACATGGTTATTTTTAAGGCAGCAATTCTGAGTGGGAGTGAAAGGTGTCGTTCCTCACTTGAACGCATCGTTTGGGTAAGGTAGTAGCGCGCCCATCGTGTAAATGACGTCATGTATAATTTGACGTCATATACACGATAATCTTCATTTTAGTGATTGCTGGTTGTAGCTAGCAAGCCAAATTGGCACGTTTTTTGGAGTGAAGATTTGATGATAATTACTATGAAAATTTATTTTTCAAACTATTTTGTTTTTTTTTCTTTCTTTTATACATTGAAGAGGGAAAAAAAACAAAATTTTTAAGACGAAAATCATTTTTATTGCACTTCCCAGTTTCGCAAAAACGTGTGGACAATGTTTACTAAAAATCACACATGCACACACAAATACACTGACATCGTCTGAACTCGTCGAGCTGATTCGATAGGTACCTATAAAGGTATATCTAAGACCCATAATTAAGGATCTCCCAAATCGACCGATAACTATACCTTTCTGTAAGAAAGGCAAAAAGGTCCCCAGCCATATGTTTCAAATAATTTAACGATTTCTCTGGGTAACCTATGGAGCGAAGACAGCGAGAATAAAGTATCAATGATGCTAACATAGAGTCCAATGATCGGTAAAATATATTTTCAAAATCAATCAAGAACATGAATATAAAATTGAAGATTACAATATAAAAACCCGATTTGATACACTTAACAGTGGATTAGAATTTTCGGTTGTGCGAATTTCAATCGAAAGACAGTCATTACGAAAATAAATGTATCGCAATCGAACCTAGATTGCTGTCTCGAGTGATTTTGAATGTTACTGCTATCACTCTTCCTGATGGACTTCGGGATTCGTTTGGATAAAAAAGAAAGCAGGATAGCAGGATTTCGAGTTGGACGATGCAAAGCAATCTGTGCTTGTATTAGTACATCAGCTGGTTTTGCGGTTAGATTTCCAGAAGAGTACGTTGCAAAGTTGATCAGGCCATCTTCATTGTCAGTGCGGGACGAGGAACTGGACTAATTTGACAATGTTATCTGCAAAACTAATTTGAGCAGAGAGACAAGGAACTCAACAGCGTAATCATTGTAGGATTATGTTGCAAGACAGTATCTTCAAAGCACAGTTTCTTTGGTCTCGGTTCTATAATCTGTTTTTATTTTAGAGAACGATCATTCTGATGCCAAAAATGTTGTTCAAATGACTGGTTTCCGACACTCGGATGCAGTGTAATTTGTCCACATAAAAATGTTGTTGTACACAAGGCATGCTGCGAAAAACAAATTTTGTATGAATAAGTACAAATTTAAAAGTCTACTAAAAACGGATACTTACAGACACACTTTATAATGTTCATTGCCACATCGAGGTCGCTTTTGTCATATGATAAATAAAGTAATTCTTTGATCATCCGACTTTGAACGTAGATAGGTCCCTGAGATGGCTCCGTCAAACTGAACTAAATGGAGTATGACCTTCAAAAGCATTTTCTTCAGCTTGTCTTCGATATTACATTTCAGGTCAGGCCAAACGAAAAAGTCCAAAACTAGGTTACATACAGTTGGCTCAGCCTGTGGGAAAAAGATATATTGTGTTATTCATATTTAAGCACGAGTTAAAAATATTTCGTTAGATCCACCTACGGAATAGAATTATTAACTTACATATCTGTTACTATCCAGAGGAATGTTCGACTGATCAACTCTTGAAAAGAAGCCTAGCAGCTTATTTTTCTAAATTTCGTCATTCACTATCAAATTACCCATCTTTCGGGAGTGATTATCCGTTGAAGTCCAATTGGCGTCCATATATAGTCTACTTCAAAATGCGTTTTGCAGGCAAGGATCAGACATTGGAACCGAGACACCATGCTCGTAGTTTTATATTCGAAAGAGTTGACGGGGCTTTCAATAGCTCGATCACTGAAGAGAATCTTCGGGAACGAATAAGCATTGAGGCCTGGAGCGTTTCTACCCGGAACATGATCGAGAGATTTTATGTTTCTCCACCGTTGCTGGGAGCGTGTTGCCATACCCGTTTTCCGAGAAGCTTCTACCAGAGGTAAACATTTAAAGGTCAACTGTAAACAAAACCGCGGAACAGTCCTCCTATCAGCTCCTAGAAAAATGATTTGATTAATAAACAGGAATGAGCATAATTATTCCACAAAGGTACTCACCACCGGGGTTTTTCGTTGACCAAAAGCTGAGCCGGCCTGAGGCAGTTCGGGACAAGGGAATTCTTATATTGGACCTTCCATGGTATCTTCCGCCCTTCACCGGAAGATTTATCTGCTGTAGCAGGAGCCGCTGAACTGCTGTTGATTTCACCTCCTAGAAAGTTAGAACAAATTTATGAATGGAAGTAAACCTGATTATTCTGAAAAAAGACTTACCATGGTGCATGTACACAGGATTTTCGCAAGAAAACTGTCGCCCACAAACAAAATTTTTCGCTACCATTTCGCGCGCGCTCATAAACATATATCTACACGATGAATTGTATATACGTAAAACAATCAAAATTTCAACCGTGTTCGTTTTGGTTTGGATTTTCATTGAATCACGAATTGCACTGTAACAATAATAATTACAATAAATTTATTGTGATACCGTGTTGCTGATATTTTTTGAAATTATGATTAGGTATTTTGAATTCACGACAAACTTTATGGTGACTTTAAAAATCATGGTGATTTCAAAAATAAAGCGCTTGATAAATATTGTGATACTACGATGATGTTTATTGTTAACATGAAAATCATTGTTCGGTTATCTTATTATAATGGTCTTTGCTATTCGGGCTGTACAATTTCTTAAATATTGATCATTAAAAAAACAAACCGATGAAAATCAATCAGAACATGAATATAAATTAAAAGAACGCAACATAAAACCATTCTTTTAATTTTAACATGAGAACTATCATCATGGTTGAAATTTTTACAAGAAAAAATCGTTCAAAAGTAACCATTTTATTTTACATTATTAATTTAGTAACCATATAAAATGGTTAATAAAAAATAAGCGTGTGAGAAAAATTGAGATGGTTTGTTTCGTCCGCCCGCACGCGTCCCTCCATCGTCATCGAAACATCGAAGTAACAATCGCTTTCGTACCATGCGATGTTGGCCACAACTACTCATGACTGATTCTTATTAAAACGGGGTTGTACCCCTTGGTGAAAACCATATACAAATTTAACCATTTGGAGCTTTGCTCCAATTTTTTGAAATGGTTCGGCTTAAAGCTGATCCAGTAACAATTTATAAAATATAAAAACAACTTCCTAATGTTTGTATTCTTTCTACATGGTTATTTTTAAGGCAGCAATTCTGAGTGGGAGTGAAAGGTGTCGTTCCTCACTTGAACGCATCGTTTGGGTAAGGTAGTAGCGCGCCCATCGTGTAAATGACGTCATGTATAATTTGACGTCATATACACGATAATCTTCATTTTAGTGATTGCTGGTTGTAGCTAGCAAGCCAAATTGGCACGTTTTTTGGAGTGAAGATTTGATGATAATTACTATGAAAATTTATTTTTCAAACTATTTTGTTTTTTTTTCTTTCTTTTATACATTGAAGAGGGAAAAAAAACAAAATTTTTAAGACGAAAATCATTTTTATTGCACTTCCCAGTTTCGCAAAAACGTGTGGACAATGTTTACTAAAAATCACACATGCACACACAAATACACTGACATCGTCTGAACTCGTCGAGCTGATTCGATAGGTACCTATAAAGGTATATCTAAGACCCATAATTAAGGATCTCCCAAATCGACCGATAACTATACCTTTCTGTAAGAAAGGCAAAAAAGGTCCCCAGCCATATGTTTCAAATAATTTAACGATTTCTCTGGGTAACCTATGGAGCGAAGACAGCGAGAATAAAGTATCAATGATGCTAACATAGAGTCCAATGATCGGTAAAATATATTTTCAAAATCAATCAAGAACATGAATATAAAATTGAAGATTACAATATAAAAACCCGATTTGATACACTTAACAGTGGATTAGAATTTTCGGTTGTGCGAATTTCAATCGAAAGACAGTCATTACGAAAATAAATGTATCGCAATCGAACCTAGATTGCTGTCTCGAGTGATTTTGAATGTTACTGCTATCACTCTTCCTGATGGACTTCGGGATTCGTTTGGATAAAAAAGAAAGCAGGATAGCAGGATTTCGAGTTGGACGATGCAAAGCAATCTGTGCTTGTATTAGTACATCAGCTGGTTTTGCGGTTAGATTTCCAGAAGAGTACGTTGCAAAGTTGATCAGGCCATCTTCATTGTCAGTGCGGGACGAGGAACTGGACTAATTTGACAATGTTATCTGCAAAACTAATTTGAGCAGAGAGACAAGGAACTCAACAGCGTAATCATTGTAGGATTATGTTGCAAGACAGTATCTTCAAAGCACAGTTTCTTTGGTCTCGGTTCTATAATCTGTTTTTATTTTAGAGAACGATCATTCTGATGCCAAAAATGTTGTTCAAATGACTGGTTTCCGACACTCGGATGCAGTGTAATTTGTCCACATAAAAATGTTGTTGTACACAAGGCATGCTGCGAAAAACAAATTTTGTATGAATAAGTACAAATTTAAAAGTCTACTAAAAACGGATACTTACAGACACACTTTATAATGTTCATTGCCACATCGAGGTCGCTTTTGTCATATGATAAATAAAGTAATTCTTTGATCATCCGACTTTGAACGTAGATAGGTCCCTGAGATGGCTCCGTCAAACTGAACTAAATGGAGTATGACCTTCAAAAGCATTTTCTTCAGCTTGTCTTCGATATTACATTTCAGGTCAGGCCAAACGAAAAAGTCCAAAACTAGGTTACATACAGTTGGCTCAGCCTGTGGGAAAAAGATATATTGTGTTATTCATATTTAAGCACGAGTTAAAAATATTTCGTTAGATCCACCTACGGAATAGAATTATTAACTTACATATCTGTTACTATCCAGAGGAATGTTCGACTGATCAACTCTTGAAAAGAAGCCTAGCAGCTTATTTTTCTAAATTTCGTCATTCACTATCAAATTACCCATCTTTCGGGAGTGATTATCCGTTGAAGTCCAATTGGCGTCCATATATAGTCTACTTCAAAATGCGTTTTGCAGGCAAGGATCAGACATTGGAACCGAGACACCATGCTCGTAGTTTTATATTCGAAAGAGTTGACGGGGCTTTCAATAGCTCGATCACTGAAGAGAATCTTCGGGAACGAATAAGCATTGAGGCCTGGAGCGTTTCTACCCGGAACATGATCGAGAGATTTTATGTTTCTCCACCGTTGCTGGGAGCGTGTTGCCATACCCGTTTTCCGAGAAGCTTCTACCAGAGGTAAACATTTAAAGGTCAACTGTAAACAAAACCGCGGAACAGTCCTCCTATCAGCTCCTAGAAAAATGATTTGATTAATAAACAGGAATGAGCATAATTATTCCACAAAGGTACTCACCACCGGGGTTTTTCGTTGACCAAAAGCTGAGCCGGCCTGAGGCAGTTCGGGACAAGGGAATTCTTATATTGGACCTTCCATGGTATCTTCCGCCCTTCACCGGAAGATTTATCTGCTGTAGCAGGAGCCGCTGAACTGCTGTTGATTTCACCTCCTAGAAAGTTAGAACAAATTTATGAATGGAAGTAAACCTGATTATTCTGAAAAAAGACTTACCATGGTGCATGTACACAGGATTTTCGCAAGAAAACTGTCGCCCACAAACAAAATTTTTCGCTACCATTTCGCGCGCGCTCATAAACATATATCTACACGATGAATTGTATATACGTAAAACAATCAAAATTTCAACCGTGTTCGTTTTGGTTTGGATTTTCATTGAATCACGAATTGCACTGTAACAATAATAATTACAATAAATTTATTGTGATACCGTGTTGCTGATATTTTTTGAAATTATGATTAGGTATTTTGAATTCACGACAAACTTTATGGTGACTTTAAAAATCATGGTGATTTCAAAAATAAAGCGCTTGATAAATATTGTGATACTACGATGATGTTTATTGTTAACATGAAAATCATTGTTCGGTTATCTTATTATAATGGTCTTTGCTATTCGGGCTGTACAATTTCTTAAATATTGATCATTAAAAAAACAAACCGATGAAAATCAATCAGAACATGAATATAAATTAAAAGAACGCAACATAAAACCATTCTTTTAATTTTAACATGAGAACTATCATCATGGTTGAAATTTTTACAAGAAAAAATCGTTCAAAAGTAACCATTTTATTTTACATTATTAATTTAGTAACCATATAAAATGGTTAATAAAAAATAAGCGTGTGAGAAAAATTGAGATGGTTTGTTTCGTCCGCCCGCACGCGTCCCTCCATCGTCATCGAAACATCGAAGTAACAATCGCTTTCGTACCATGCGATGTTGGCCACAACTACTCATGACTGATTCTTATTAAAACGGGGTTGTACCCCTTGGTGAAAACCATATACAAATTTAACCATTTGGAGCTTTGCTCCAATTTTTTGAAATGGTTCGGCTTAAAGCTGATCCAGTAACAATTTATAAAATATAAAAACAACTTCCTAATGTTTGTATTCTTTCTACATGGTTATTTTTAAGGCAGCAATTCTGAGTGGGAGTGAAAGGTGTCGTTCCTCACTTGAACGCATCGTTTGGGTAAGGTAGTAGCGCGCCCATCGTGTAAATGACGTCATGTATAATTTGACGTCATATACACGATAATCTTCATTTTAGTGATTGCTGGTTGTAGCTAGCAAGCCAAATTGGCACGTTTTTTGGAGTGAAGATTTGATGATAATTACTATGAAAATTTATTTTTCAAACTATTTTGTTTTTTTTTCTTTCTTTTATACATTGAAGAGGGAAAAAAAACAAAATTTTTAAGACGAAAATCATTTTTATTGCACTTCCCAGTTTCGCAAAAACGTGTGGACAATGTTTACTAAAAATCACACATGCACACACAAATACACTGACATCGTCTGAACTCGTCGAGCTGATTCGATAGGTACCTATAAAGGTATATCTAAGACCCATAATTAAGGATCTCCCAAATCGACCGATAACTATACCTTTCTGTAAGAAAGGCAAAAAAGGTCCCCAGCCATATGTTTCAAAGAATTCAACGAATTCTCTGGGTAACCTATGGAGTGAAGACAGCGATAATAGAGTATCAATGATTCTAACACAGAGTCCAATGATCGGTAAAATATATTTTCAAATCGATCGAGAACATGAATATAAAATTGAAGATTACAATGTAAAAAAAGGTATCTAACCATGAATTTCAAATAATTTAACGTTTGCTCTGGGATCAAACGTTGTAGTGAAGACAGCAAGAACAGAGTATCAATGATTCTAACATAGAGTCCAATGATCAGTTAAATATATATTCAAAATCAATTAGAAACATGATTTTTTAATTACAGATTACAATATAAAAAAAAGGTCCCCAGCCATATGTTTCAAATAATTCAACGATTTCTCTGGGTAACCTATGGAGTGAAGACAGCGATAATACAGTATCAATGATTCTAACACAGAGTCCAATGATCGGTAAAATATATTTTCAAATCGATCAAGAACATGAATATAAAATTGAAGATTACAATGGAAAAAAAGGTATCTAACCATGTGTTTCAAATAATTCAACGTTTGCTCTGGGATCAAACGTTGTAGTGAAGAGAGCAAGAACAGAGTATCAATGATTCTAACATAGAGTCCAATGATCAGTTAAATATATATTCAAAATCAATTAGAAACATGATTTTTTAATTACAGATTACAAAATAAAAAAAATAAAAAAAGGTCCCCAGCCATATGTTTCAAATAATTCAACGATTTCTCTGGGTAACCTATGGAGTGAAGACAGCGATAATAGAGTATCAATGATTCTAACACAGAGTCCAACACGTTTGCTCTGGGATCAAACGTTGTAGTGAACACAGCGAGAACAGAGTATCAATGATTCTAACATAGAGTCCAATGATCAGTTAAATATATATTCAAAATCAATTAGAAACATGATTTTTTAATTACAGATTACAATATAAAAAAAGGTCCCCAGCCATATGTTTCAAATAATTTAACGATTTCTCTGGGTAACCTATGGAGCGAAGACAGCGAGAATAAAGTATCAATGATGCTAACATAGAGTCCAATGATCGGTAAAATATATTTTCAAAATCAATCAAGAACATGAATATAAAATTGAAGATTACAATATAAAAACCCGATTTGATACACTTAACAGTGGATTAGAATTTTCGGTTGTGCGAATTTCAATCGAAAGACAGTCATTACGAAAATAAATGTATCGCAATCGAACCTAGATTGCTGTCTCGAGTGATTTTGAATGTTACTGCTATCACTCTTCCTGATGGACTTCGGGATTCGTTTGGATAAAAAAGAAAGCAGGATAGCAGGATTTCGAGTTGGACGATGCAAAGCAATCTGTGCTTGTATTAGTACATCAGCTGGTTTTGCGGTTAGATTTCCAGAAGAGTACGTTGCAAAGTTGATCAGGCCATCTTCATTGTCAGTGCGGGACGAGGAACTGGACTAATTTGACAATGTTATCTGCAAAACTAATTTGAGCAGAGAGACAAGGAACTCAACAGCGTAATCATTGTAGGATTATGTTGCAAGACAGTATCTTCAAAGCACAGTTTCTTTGGTCTCGGTTCTATAATCTGTTTTTATTTTAGAGAACGATCATTCTGATGCCAAAAATGTTGTTCAAATGACTGGTTTCCGACACTCGGATGCAGTGTAATTTGTCCACATAAAAATGTTGTTGTACACAAGGCATGCTGCGAAAAACAAATTTTGTATGAATAAGTACAAATTTAAAAGTCTACTAAAAACGGATACTTACAGACACACTTTATAATGTTCATTGCCACATCGAGGTCGCTTTTGTCATATGATAAATAAAGTAATTCTTTGATCATCCGACTTTGAACGTAGATAGGTCCCTGAGATGGCTCCGTCAAACTGAACTAAATGGAGTATGACCTTCAAAAGCATTTTCTTCAGCTTGTCTTCGATATTACATTTCAGGTCAGGCCAAACGAAAAAGTCCAAAACTAGGTTACATACAGTTGGCTCAGCCTGTGGGAAAAAGATATATTGTGTTATTCATATTTAAGCACGAGTTAAAAATATTTCGTTAGATCCACCTACGGAATAGAATTATTAACTTACATATCTGTTACTATCCAGAGGAATGTTCGACTGATCAACTCTTGAAAAGAAGCCTAGCAGCTTATTTTTCTAAATTTCGTCATTCACTATCAAATTACCCATCTTTCGGGAGTGATTATCCGTTGAAGTCCAATTGGCGTCCATATATAGTCTACTTCAAAATGCGTTTTGCAGGCAAGGATCAGACATTGGAACCGAGACACCATGCTCGTAGTTTTATATTCGAAAGAGTTGACGGGGCTTTCAATAGCTCGATCACTGAAGAGAATCTTCGGGAACGAATAAGCATTGAGGCCTGGAGCGTTTCTACCCGGAACATGATCGAGAGATTTTATGTTTCTCCACCGTTGCTGGGAGCGTGTTGCCATACCCGTTTTCCGAGAAGCTTCTACCAGAGGTAAACATTTAAAGGTCAACTGTAAACAAAACCGCGGAACAGTCCTCCTATCAGCTCCTAGAAAAATGATTTGATTAATAAACAGGAATGAGCATAATTATTCCACAAAGGTACTCACCACCGGGGTTTTTCGTTGACCAAAAGCTGAGCCGGCCTGAGGCAGTTCGGGACAAGGGAATTCTTATATTGGACCTTCCATGGTATCTTCCGCCCTTCACCGGAAGATTTATCTGCTGTAGCAGGAGCCGCTGAACTGCTGTTGATTTCACCTCCTAGAAAGTTAGAACAAATTTATGAATGGAAGTAAACCTGATTATTCTGAAAAAAGACTTACCATGGTGCATGTACACAGGATTTTCGCAAGAAAACTGTCGCCCACAAACAAAATTTTTCGCTACCATTTCGCGCGCGCTCATAAACATATATCTACACGATGAATTGTATATACGTAAAACAATCAAAATTTCAACCGTGTTCGTTTTGGTTTGGATTTTCATTGAATCACGAATTGCACTGTAACAATAATAATTACAATAAATTTATTGTGATACCGTGTTGCTGATATTTTTTGAAATTATGATTAGGTATTTTGAATTCACGACAAACTTTATGGTGACTTTAAAAATCATGGTGATTTCAAAAATAAAGCGCTTGATAAATATTGTGATACTACGATGATGTTTATTGTTAACATGAAAATCATTGTTCGGTTATCTTATTATAATGGTCTTTGCTATTCGGGCTGTACAATTTCTTAAATATTGATCATTAAAAAAACAAACCGATGAAAATCAATCAGAACATGAATATAAATTAAAAGAACGCAACATAAAACCATTCTTTTAATTTTAACATGAGAACTATCATCATGGTTGAAATTTTTACAAGAAAAAATCGTTCAAAAGTAACCATTTTATTTTACATTATTAATTTAGTAACCATATAAAATGGTTAATAAAAAATAAGCGTGTGAGAAAAATTGAGATGGTTTGTTTCGTCCGCCCGCACGCGTCCCTCCATCGTCATCGAAACATCGAAGTAACAATCGCTTTCGTACCATGCGATGTTGGCCACAACTACTCATGACTGATTCTTATTAAAACGGGGTTGTACCCCTTGGTGAAAACCATATACAAATTTAACCATTTGGAGCTTTGCTCCAATTTTTTGAAATGGTTCGGCTTAAAGCTGATCCAGTAACAATTTATAAAATATAAAAACAACTTCCTAATGTTTGTATTCTTTCTACATGGTTATTTTTAAGGCAGCAATTCTGAGTGGGAGTGAAAGGTGTCGTTCCTCACTTGAACGCATCGTTTGGGTAAGGTAGTAGCGCGCCCATCGTGTAAATGACGTCATGTATAATTTGACGTCATATACACGATAATCTTCATTTTAGTGATTGCTGGTTGTAGCTAGCAAGCCAAATTGGCACGTTTTTTGGAGTGAAGATTTGATGATAATTACTATGAAAATTTATTTTTCAAACTATTTTGTTTTTTTTTCTTTCTTTTATACATTGAAGAGGGAAAAAAAACAAAATTTTTAAGACGAAAATCATTTTTATTGCACTTCCCAGTTTCGCAAAAACGTGTGGACAATGTTTACTAAAAATCACACATGCACACACAAATACACTGACATCGTCTGAACTCGTCGAGCTGATTCGATAGGTACCTATAAAGGTATATCTAAGACCCATAATTAAGGATCTCCCAAATCGACCGATAACTATACCTTTCTGTAAGAAAGGCAAAAAAGGTCCCCAGCCATATGTTTCAAATAATTTAACGATTTCTCTGGGTAACCTATGGAGCGAAGACAGCGAGAATAAAGTATCAATGATGCTAACATAGAGTCCAATGATCGGTAAAATATATTTTCAAAATCAATCAAGAACATGAATATAAAATTGAAGATTACAATATAAAAACCCGATTTGATACACTTAACAGTGGATTAGAATTTTCGGTTGTGCGAATTTCAATCGAAAGACAGTCATTACGAAAATAAATGTATCGCAATCGAACCTAGATTGCTGTCTCGAGTGATTTTGAATGTTACTGCTATCACTCTTCCTGATGGACTTCGGGATTCGTTTGGATAAAAAAGAAAGCAGGATAGCAGGATTTCGAGTTGGACGATGCAAAGCAATCTGTGCTTGTATTAGTACATCAGCTGGTTTTGCGGTTAGATTTCCAGAAGAGTACGTTGCAAAGTTGATCAGGCCATCTTCATTGTCAGTGCGGGACGAGGAACTGGACTAATTTGACAATGTTATCTGCAAAACTAATTTGAGCAGAGAGACAAGGAACTCAACAGCGTAATCATTGTAGGATTATGTTGCAAGACAGTATCTTCAAAGCACAGTTTCTTTGGTCTCGGTTCTATAATCTGTTTTTATTTTAGAGAACGATCATTCTGATGCCAAAAATGTTGTTCAAATGACTGGTTTCCGACACTCGGATGCAGTGTAATTTGTCCACATAAAAATGTTGTTGTACACAAGGCATGCTGCGAAAAACAAATTTTGTATGAATAAGTACAAATTTAAAAGTCTACTAAAAACGGATACTTACAGACACACTTTATAATGTTCATTGCCACATCGAGGTCGCTTTTGTCATATGATAAATAAAGTAATTCTTTGATCATCCGACTTTGAACGTAGATAGGTCCCTGAGATGGCTCCGTCAAACTGAACTAAATGGAGTATGACCTTCAAAAGCATTTTCTTCAGCTTGTCTTCGATATTACATTTCAGGTCAGGCCAAACGAAAAAGTCCAAAACTAGGTTACATACAGTTGGCTCAGCCTGTGGGAAAAAGATATATTGTGTTATTCATATTTAAGCACGAGTTAAAAATATTTCGTTAGATCCACCTACGGAATAGAATTATTAACTTACATATCTGTTACTATCCAGAGGAATGTTCGACTGATCAACTCTTGAAAAGAAGCCTAGCAGCTTATTTTTCTAAATTTCGTCATTCACTATCAAATTACCCATCTTTCGGGAGTGATTATCCGTTGAAGTCCAATTGGCGTCCATATATAGTCTACTTCAAAATGCGTTTTGCAGGCAAGGATCAGACATTGGAACCGAGACACCATGCTCGTAGTTTTATATTCGAAAGAGTTGACGGGGCTTTCAATAGCTCGATCACTGAAGAGAATCTTCGGGAACGAATAAGCATTGAGGCCTGGAGCGTTTCTACCCGGAACATGATCGAGAGATTTTATGTTTCTCCACCGTTGCTGGGAGCGTGTTGCCATACCCGTTTTCCGAGAAGCTTCTACCAGAGGTAAACATTTAAAGGTCAACTGTAAACAAAACCGCGGAACAGTCCTCCTATCAGCTCCTAGAAAAATGATTTGATTAATAAACAGGAATGAGCATAATTATTCCACAAAGGTACTCACCACCGGGGTTTTTCGTTGACCAAAAGCTGAGCCGGCCTGAGGCAGTTCGGGACAAGGGAATTCTTATATTGGACCTTCCATGGTATCTTCCGCCCTTCACCGGAAGATTTATCTGCTGTAGCAGGAGCCGCTGAACTGCTGTTGATTTCACCTCCTAGAAAGTTAGAACAAATTTATGAATGGAAGTAAACCTGATTATTCTGAAAAAAGACTTACCATGGTGCATGTACACAGGATTTTCGCAAGAAAACTGTCGCCCACAAACAAAATTTTTCGCTACCATTTCGCGCGCGCTCATAAACATATATCTACACGATGAATTGTATATACGTAAAACAATCAAAATTTCAACCGTGTTCGTTTTGGTTTGGATTTTCATTGAATCACGAATTGCACTGTAACAATAATAATTACAATAAATTTATTGTGATACCGTGTTGCTGATATTTTTTGAAATTATGATTAGGTATTTTGAATTCACGACAAACTTTATGGTGACTTTAAAAATCATGGTGATTTCAAAAATAAAGCGCTTGATAAATATTGTGATACTACGATGATGTTTATTGTTAACATGAAAATCATTGTTCGGTTATCTTATTATAATGGTCTTTGCTATTCGGGCTGTACAATTTCTTAAATATTGATCATTAAAAAAACAAACCGATGAAAATCAATCAGAACATGAATATAAATTAAAAGAACGCAACATAAAACCATTCTTTTAATTTTAACATGAGAACTATCATCATGGTTGAAATTTTTACAAGAAAAAATCGTTCAAAAGTAACCATTTTATTTTACATTATTAATTTAGTAACCATATAAAATGGTTAATAAAAAATAAGCGTGTGAGAAAAATTGAGATGGTTTGTTTCGTCCGCCCGCACGCGTCCCTCCATCGTCATCGAAACATCGAAGTAACAATCGCTTTCGTACCATGCGATGTTGGCCACAACTACTCATGACTGATTCTTATTAAAACGGGGTTGTACCCCTTGGTGAAAACCATATACAAATTTAACCATTTGGAGCTTTGCTCCAATTTTTTGAAATGGTTCGGCTTAAAGCTGATCCAGTAACAATTTATAAAATATAAAAACAACTTCCTAATGTTTGTATTCTTTCTACATGGTTATTTTTAAGGCAGCAATTCTGAGTGGGAGTGAAAGGTGTCGTTCCTCACTTGAACGCATCGTTTGGGTAAGGTAGTAGCGCGCCCATCGTGTAAATGACGTCATGTATAATTTGACGTCATATACACGATAATCTTCATTTTAGTGATTGCTGGTTGTAGCTAGCAAGCCAAATTGGCACGTTTTTTGGAGTGAAGATTTGATGATAATTACTATGAAAATTTATTTTTCAAACTATTTTGTTTTTTTTTCTTTCTTTTATACATTGAAGAGGGAAAAAAAACAAAATTTTTAAGACGAAAATCATTTTTATTGCACTTCCCAGTTTCGCAAAAACGTGTGGACAATGTTTACTAAAAATCACACATGCACACACAAATACACTGACATCGTCTGAACTCGTCGAGCTGATTCGATAGGTACCTATAAAGGTATATCTAAGACCCATAATTAAGGATCTCCCAAATCGACCGATAACTATACCTTTCTGTAAGAAAGGCAAAAAGGTATCTAACCATGAATTTCAAATAATTTAACGTTTGCTCTGGGATCAAACGTTGTAGTGAAGACAGCAAGAACAGAGTATCAATGATTCTAACATAGAGTCCAATGATCAGTTAAATATATATTCAAAATCAATTAGAAACATGATTTTTTAATTACAGATTACAATATAAAAAAAAAGTCCCCAGCCATATGTTTCAAATAATTCAACGATTTCTCTGGGTAACCTATGGAGTGAAGACAGCGATAATACAGTATCAATGATTCTAACACAGAGTCCAATGATCGGTAAAATATATTTTCAAATCGATCAAGAACATGAATATAAAATTGAAGATTACAATGTAAAAAAAGGTATCTAACCATGTGTTTCAAATAATTCAACGTTTGCTCTGGGATCAAACGTTGTAGTGAACACAGCGAGAACAGAGTATCAATGATTCTAACATAGAGTCCAATGATCAGTTAAATATATATTCAAAATCAATTAGAAACATGATTTTTTAATTACAGATTACAATATAAAAAAAAGGTCCCCAGCCATATGTTTCAAAGAATTCAACGAATTCTCTGGGTAACCTATGGAGTGAAGACAGCGATAATAGAGTATCAATGATTCTAACACAGAGTCCAATGATCGGTAAAATATATTTTCAAATCGATCGAGAACATGAATATAAAATTGAAGATTACAATGTAAAAAAAGGTATCTAACCATGAATTTCAAATAATTTAACGTTTGCTCTGGGATCAAACGTTGTAGTGAAGACAGCAAGAACAGAGTATCAATGATTCTAACATAGAGTCCAATGATCAGTTAAATATATATTCAAAATCAATTAGAAACATGATTTTTTAATTACAGATTACAATATAAAAAAAAGGTCCCCAGCCATATGTTTCAAATAATTCAACGATTTCTCTGGGTAACCTATGGAGTGAAGACAGCGATAATACAGTATCAATGATTCTAACACAGAGTCCAATGATCGGTAAAATATATTTTCAAATCGATCAAGAACATGAATATAAAATTGAAGATTACAATGGAAAAAAAGGTATCTAACCATGTGTTTCAAATAATTCAACGTTTGCTCTGGGATCAAACGTTGTAGTGAAGAGAGCAAGAACAGAGTATCAATGATTCTAACATAGAGTCCAATGATCAGTTAAATATATATTCAAAATCAATTAGAAACATGATTTTTTAATTACAGATTACAAAATAAAAAAAATAAAAAAAGGTCCCCAGCCATATGTTTCAAATAATTCAACGATTTCTCTGGGTAACCTATGGAGTGAAGACAGCGATAATAGAGTATCAATGATTCTAACACAGAGTCCAACACGTTTGCTCTGGGATCAAACGTTGTAGTGAACACAGCGAGAACAGAGTATCAATGATTCTAACATAGAGTCCAATGATCAGTTAAATATATATTCAAAATCAATTAGAAACATGATTTTTTAATTACAGATTACAATATAAAAAAAGGTCCCCAGCCATATGTTTCAAATAATTTAACGATTTCTCTGGGTAACCTATGGAGCGAAGACAGCGAGAATAAAGTATCAATGATGCTAACATAGAGTCCAATGATCGGTAAAATATATTTTCAAAATCAATCAAGAACATGAATATAAAATTGAAGATTACAATATAAAAACCCGATTTGATACACTTAACAGTGGATTAGAATTTTCGGTTGTGCGAATTTCAATCGAAAGACAGTCATTACGAAAATAAATGTATCGCAATCGAACCTAGATTGCTGTCTCGAGTGATTTTGAATGTTACTGCTATCACTCTTCCTGATGGACTTCGGGATTCGTTTGGATAAAAAAGAAAGCAGGATAGCAGGATTTCGAGTTGGACGATGCAAAGCAATCTGTGCTTGTATTAGTACATCAGCTGGTTTTGCGGTTAGATTTCCAGAAGAGTACGTTGCAAAGTTGATCAGGCCATCTTCATTGTCAGTGCGGGACGAGGAACTGGACTAATTTGACAATGTTATCTGCAAAACTAATTTGAGCAGAGAGACAAGGAACTCAACAGCGTAATCATTGTAGGATTATGTTGCAAGACAGTATCTTCAAAGCACAGTTTCTTTGGTCTCGGTTCTATAATCTGTTTTTATTTTAGAGAACGATCATTCTGATGCCAAAAATGTTGTTCAAATGACTGGTTTCCGACACTCGGATGCAGTGTAATTTGTCCACATAAAAATGTTGTTGTACACAAGGCATGCTGCGAAAAACAAATTTTGTATGAATAAGTACAAATTTAAAAGTCTACTAAAAACGGATACTTACAGACACACTTTATAATGTTCATTGCCACATCGAGGTCGCTTTTGTCATATGATAAATAAAGTAATTCTTTGATCATCCGACTTTGAACGTAGATAGGTCCCTGAGATGGCTCCGTCAAACTGAACTAAATGGAGTATGACCTTCAAAAGCATTTTCTTCAGCTTGTCTTCGATATTACATTTCAGGTCAGGCCAAACGAAAAAGTCCAAAACTAGGTTACATACAGTTGGCTCAGCCTGTGGGAAAAAGATATATTGTGTTATTCATATTTAAGCACGAGTTAAAAATATTTCGTTAGATCCACCTACGGAATAGAATTATTAACTTACATATCTGTTACTATCCAGAGGAATGTTCGACTGATCAACTCTTGAAAAGAAGCCTAGCAGCTTATTTTTCTAAATTTCGTCATTCACTATCAAATTACCCATCTTTCGGGAGTGATTATCCGTTGAAGTCCAATTGGCGTCCATATATAGTCTACTTCAAAATGCGTTTTGCAGGCAAGGATCAGACATTGGAACCGAGACACCATGCTCGTAGTTTTATATTCGAAAGAGTTGACGGGGCTTTCAATAGCTCGATCACTGAAGAGAATCTTCGGGAACGAATAAGCATTGAGGCCTGGAGCGTTTCTACCCGGAACATGATCGAGAGATTTTATGTTTCTCCACCGTTGCTGGGAGCGTGTTGCCATACCCGTTTTCCGAGAAGCTTCTACCAGAGGTAAACATTTAAAGGTCAACTGTAAACAAAACCGCGGAACAGTCCTCCTATCAGCTCCTAGAAAAATGATTTGATTAATAAACAGGAATGAGCATAATTATTCCACAAAGGTACTCACCACCGGGGTTTTTCGTTGACCAAAAGCTGAGCCGGCCTGAGGCAGTTCGGGACAAGGGAATTCTTATATTGGACCTTCCATGGTATCTTCCGCCCTTCACCGGAAGATTTATCTGCTGTAGCAGGAGCCGCTGAACTGCTGTTGATTTCACCTCCTAGAAAGTTAGAACAAATTTATGAATGGAAGTAAACCTGATTATTCTGAAAAAAGACTTACCATGGTGCATGTACACAGGATTTTCGCAAGAAAACTGTCGCCCACAAACAAAATTTTTCGCTACCATTTCGCGCGCGCTCATAAACATATATCTACACGATGAATTGTATATACGTAAAACAATCAAAATTTCAACCGTGTTCGTTTTGGTTTGGATTTTCATTGAATCACGAATTGCACTGTAACAATAATAATTACAATAAATTTATTGTGATACCGTGTTGCTGATATTTTTTGAAATTATGATTAGGTATTTTGAATTCACGACAAACTTTATGGTGACTTTAAAAATCATGGTGATTTCAAAAATAAAGCGCTTGATAAATATTGTGATACTACGATGATGTTTATTGTTAACATGAAAATCATTGTTCGGTTATCTTATTATAATGGTCTTTGCTATTCGGGCTGTACAATTTCTTAAATATTGATCATTAAAAAAACAAACCGATGAAAATCAATCAGAACATGAATATAAATTAAAAGAACGCAACATAAAACCATTCTTTTAATTTTAACATGAGAACTATCATCATGGTTGAAATTTTTACAAGAAAAAATCGTTCAAAAGTAACCATTTTATTTTACATTATTAATTTAGTAACCATATAAAATGGTTAATAAAAAATAAGCGTGTGAGAAAAATTGAGATGGTTTGTTTCGTCCGCCCGCACGCGTCCCTCCATCGTCATCGAAACATCGAAGTAACAATCGCTTTCGTACCATGCGATGTTGGCCACAACTACTCATGACTGATTCTTATTAAAACGGGGTTGTACCCCTTGGTGAAAACCATATACAAATTTAACCATTTGGAGCTTTGCTCCAATTTTTTGAAATGGTTCGGCTTAAAGCTGATCCAGTAACAATTTATAAAATATAAAAACAACTTCCTAATGTTTGTATTCTTTCTACATGGTTATTTTTAAGGCAGCAATTCTGAGTGGGAGTGAAAGGTGTCGTTCCTCACTTGAACGCATCGTTTGGGTAAGGTAGTAGCGCGCCCATCGTGTAAATGACGTCATGTATAATTTGACGTCATATACACGATAATCTTCATTTTAGTGATTGCTGGTTGTAGCTAGCAAGCCAAATTGGCACGTTTTTTGGAGTGAAGATTTGATGATAATTACTATGAAAATTTATTTTTCAAACTATTTTGTTTTTTTTTCTTTCTTTTATACATTGAAGAGGGAAAAAAAACAAAATTTTTAAGACGAAAATCATTTTTATTGCACTTCCCAGTTTCGCAAAAACGTGTGGACAATGTTTACTAAAAATCACACATGCACACACAAATACACTGACATCGTCTGAACTCGTCGAGCTGATTCGATAGGTACCTATAAAGGTATATCTAAGACCCATAATTAAGGATCTCCCAAATCGACCGATAACTATACCTTTCTGTAAGAAAGGCAAAAAGTGGAATGCGAAAAATGTACGCTTTTCAAAATAATTAACTACACTTTGGGGTGTTCAACTGGCTCTATTACCGCCCACTCGACTTTTTCGGGTATCGATAATGTTTTCTTAAGGAAAAACTATCTAACAACACGGAAACTGTTCTTTTTTGTTTTTCTTTGTAACGAGCTGTCAAAATCATAATTTGGATCTTGAAAGAATACATTTTGTTAAATTTTTCCCGTAAATTGTGTACAAATTTTAACAAAGTGCGTTGACTGACAAAATATTGATTCCCGGCAAACAGCCTCAAGTAAGCGTTTAGTTTCAGCGATGAAACATCATTTTCTAACCTAATCAAACTAAATGCTTCATACAATTTACCTATTTGACACGATGCATGCGTTAAAAATAAAGATATTGTGCGTGACCGGTCATTAGGAACCCACACTTTTTTTTATACACCAATTACCGCCCATCACTAAACGCTTCAAAAAACAACAACTATTGAAAAAATCGAAAATTTTCCGATGCAAATCTATTCTACGAATATAAAACTATCGTTTCAAGTCGATTGTAGGTCAAATAGGTACTATCTAGTAAACAAAAACCCTTTTTGCCCTGCAGCACATTAATGTCTAGTTCGCTAACAGGCGTCGAATTCAAAAATTTGACCGGAAACGAAAAACCAAATATTTTATTTCTGGCTAAAGTTAGCATAATTAAGTGATGTTTTTTCGGTGAAATGGTCGAACAATTATACCGAAACAGAACACAGGTCTTATTTTTGGAGAAATCATCCCAGTTTTTTTTTTAAATACACTCAAAAGGGTGATTTTGGGCGGTAAATGGTGTCTGGGCGGTGAATGGTGACTTGATGGTATATGTGAATATTTTCGTTAAAATTGGGCCGACATTCCTCTAGGTGAGTTGAATGAATATACCCTTATCCGTTTTTGAGTGTCAATATGACTCTATTGAAAGTTTGGCGGCTTGTAACTTTATTTGGATGAATCCAAATTTAAAAAAAAAACCTTCGGGGACCCTCAATGAATTCTTGAAATCTTAAATTTTGCATCATTACATTTTGTGGAGGCACCCTGAAAGCCCAGGAAAAAAACTCCCTAATCAGACCATGAGTATCAATTTGACACTCCTCGCTTAACACTGCTATGTTTCTCTTGTTTCTCTACCAATTTTCCGTTATTCAAAGTCTAAGAAAAAATCCGGAGAAACATGCTTCGGGAAAAAGACTGTAGATCAGCTACGGAATGCTCAAAAAAATTTCACATAGTGTCCAAGAAAGTTGACATTGGAATCTATACGTAGCACAAAAGGGTATATTTTTCGATTATTTTTAAGATCATGACCACAAGGTAGAAAAAAACACTGAAAACCGTACTTTTCAATAATTTTTTTTTTTTTTGTTTCGATTATAGTCGTTTTACCATCTTTATGGCATTCGCGACTTTATCAACGTTGCAGTTGGCGGATCGTTATTGAAAAACTATCCGGTACAACTGTGTTCGATGTTTACTCTTGGGCTCGAACTCGCGGACATCGGCTCAGGAGACAACAGACTTGCCAACTGAGCTATATCACAAGCCCTCTACTTTTCAATCAATGATCCGTCAAAATTGTTTAAGTAAAACCAGAAAATTTTTGGAAAAAGGATTGGAAAGTTGACGTCATTTGACAGATTTTTACATCTTTGAAATACGAAACACAGAATTTTTGACGAATTTTCAAAGTAGCTGTATTTCAAACTTTTTGTCAATTTTGATTTTTTTTCAGATTTTCTGTCACTAAAATTCAACTTTGAACTGGATTTTGAATATATTAACGCAAGATTTTTTACCGTTACTAGGGGTGTAATGACATAAGCCATTTACGATTTACATTAAAAGGTTTTCAAAACTATAAATTTTGTACAAATCAATTGGAAAACAAAAGAAATATATTAGTTTTTAATCAGGAGTGTCAAATTGACACTTAGATACTGTAATGGTTAAAATTTCCTGGGATGAATGAGAGTTAAGCCTAGTCCACACTAGGCAACTTGGACTGCGATTTCGGTTGCTGAGACTTGTTTTGTTCACATTTGCATCTCGTCTCTTCTCAAGTCTCCCGACAAGTATGGTAGACCTTCAGCAACCAAGATGGAAACATAAAAAAGTCTCAGCAATCGAAATCGCAGTCCAGGTTGCCAAGTGTGGACTAGGCTTTAAAACTGATGTTTTATGGTGAATTTTCGTATATATCGATGCAAACAATGCTTGATTTACTCTGTATAAGAGCAAGTTCACTCGTGTTGGGAAAAAGTGGTAGAAATTTTGACACTTGTAGTACATTTTAAAAACTTTACCATGAGAAAACATTTTCAAGATCTGTGATTTTCAAGTTTTTTCACAACACGTGTTCTATTTTCGCATGCTGTGATGCAAAAAAAGCTCGATTTCTATCACCTACGGCTGACATATAAACAGTGTTGTTAAAAAAAATTCAACGTCCAAAGATCTTGAAAACATATTTGCATTTTAAAATTTTCAAAATGAGCTACAAGTGTCAAAATTTCTACCACATTTTCCCAAAACGAGTGAACTTGCTCTAAATACTTTAGAAATTTAATTTTTAATCCAAACAGCGTTCTACTCAAAACTATCGTATTCAAAACATTGCAAAAACTAGCAGCTAATTTAAAGATAGATTTTAGTTGAGGCTTTCACCTATCCAACGGTATATAATCTACTACGGCGATCAGTAGCGTGAGCTAAATTTTTGCTGCCGAAAAATATACAGAGGATATCGATTTTTCATCATCAGATATTGGGTTCTTGACTTAGTGAAATTATATTAGCTCATGAAATTAAGAATGTTTTTCATATCCAAATTGTAAAATAGATTATAATTTATCTTTTCTGTATAAATATAAATAATATTTAGGAAAAAGATGTTTTTTTAGTTATTTTGAGAAATGAATAAAAAATCGTATTTTTTATAACATTATTATTGCATTGCAGTTATAAAGGGAATCGGAAATCGAACCCAGTACGCCTGGCTACCCAAAACCAGATTCGCGCGGTTTATCCGCTAGAATATTTCAGCACTAATTTGTGAAGTCATCATGTTGTTGAGAAAAAACAAGTGCATAATAGGGGAAAAGTTCATATAACGCACCATGTGGCTAATACGCGCCACTCTTTTTTGAAGAATCTGACACATTTTAAGCCTGCAAAATATTACCAATTTGTTTTGAATGCTGTGATTGGTCATGGCAAGTATGAATTTTCCCTTAAAATGCCCCTGTGTCGTGATAATTTCACAATTTAGGCTTTTCTTCATTTCGATCTAAATTTTAAAACACTTTTAATAAGGTGTCACCAAGCAGAGAAAAACGAATAAGACAATATTTTCTGACACATCGATAGAGGAGAATCTAAATTATGATTTTATGCTAAAAAATCATACTGAACTCGCTAAGGTAGGGGAAAAGTTCATATAACGCCCCATGTGGCTAATACGCGCCACTCTTGTTTTGAAGAATCTGACACATTTTAAGCCTGCAAAATATTACCAATTTGTTTTAAATGCTGTGATTGGTCATGGCAAGTATGAATTTTTCCTTAAAATGCCCCTGTGTCATGATAATTTAACAATTTAGGTTTTTCTTCATTTTGATCTAAATTTTAAAACACTTTTAATAAGGTGTCACCAAGCAGAGAAAAACGAATAAGACAATATTTTCTGACACATCGATAGAAGAGAATCTAAATTATGATTTTATGCTAAAAAATCATACTGAACTCGCTAAGGTATGCTTTTCATGGGTATGTTCTATCACGGCCCATGCGCTCTTTATAACGCGCCAATCGTAGTAGGCTGAAAATAGCATTAATTTTTCAAAAAGGCCAATTTTCATGGAAAATGAACAAAAAGTCTAAAACCATATTTTGAGCGTTAATTCAGCCAAAAAAATCTATTTTTCATTTTTTGTTAAATTTCTATTAGTCCATTTTGATTTTCTTTTCAGTCAAAGTGTCTGTAAGTATTGGTGTGTTTTTGGTCTTCGGCTGCTCTAGGGTGTGTTCGGCTGCTAGGCGCGTATTGAATACACAGCGGCGCGTATTCGCAACACAGTTTTGTTCTGTGGCTTTGAATATGGTTTTTAAAAATCATGTTTTTGAAGAAACTATAGCAATTTGAGTAATGAAAAATCATAGGAATTTGTAGAAAACAGTTTTCTTCAACGATTACACCCATTTTTGACACAATATGTACGTGGAATACATAGAAAATGAGCGATTCGCTTAGGTGCCGCATAATAGGGCATGTTCCCCTACATATTATGATCCCATCTCAAACATACAAATATTGTATCCCAAAGCGTAGTTCGATCCACCTGCGAAACTTTGAAAACTTTTGAAGAGCTTGAGGCTTAAGTGTGGAATCTTGGTCATATTATAAGATTATTATCTCTATTTCTATTCACATCAAGACAATGTAGTAAGCTTTAGAATGACATGTTTTCCTGCGTCCACGATTTTGTTAACATATTAAGAACCGCGGAGAAATCTGAACCAAGAAGCATCGAAATATGGATTTCTTCATCGCAAAACGCGCTGGACCAAAATTTTACAAATTTTATATCTTTGAGTTACCGAAAGTATTGTGTTCAATTTCGTAGAAGAGGGTCTCATTATTACCTTTATAACATTTGAATTATGCTTCTAAAAGTAGCACATCCGCAATGTGTTAATAAAACTTCACTTAGATAAAAATCTAACTGTACAACATTTTCCATGCTGAATATTCCGCCCAATCGCTATCTACAAATACCTACTTGTTCTCATGAGAATCGATTTCATAACCGGCGCATGTCAGTTGACATTGTTATAATTTTGAATTGATTATTAAATATTCATTGCATTTCGATAGAATGCAGTTCCAGATGGAAATAAAAAGCCTAAGCATTTGCTTCTGTTCGGAGCACTGCTGCACTTCTGTACCTATACCACATCGTCTCTAACCAATGCATCGCTCCCTGTGCTCATAAATCAACGACGATGGGACAGAATTTCTAATTGCCGCAGCAGGTACTGTTCAATTATTTACGAATAAACTTTTACCCTCATGAATTATGGCTTGTCGTGTCACCCAGTAGCTAACCAGTGAATGGGGGAGGAAGTATTGATTGATCAATTACCAGAGACGCCGGTTTTTAGTAAAGTCAATAAGTGAACCGTGTCACAGTCACGTTGCGGTGGGGCGACGCGACAAGTTTTCAATCAACAAACTTGTTCCGATATGCTGAAAGTTTTTCTGGGTAGGCACCTGTTACGGAGGAATAAGTTGAGTTGAGCTTGCGTTTTACATTTTAAATCACAAATAAATAAAACCACTCACTGTTTGTAATCACAAAGCCACTCCCTACTATTCACAAAAAGAACACATGAACACGAAAAAACCATCAGTAGGTACCTACCCCGTACATTAATCGCCAAGAAATGGTTGCAACCTGAAAGAACACACGCACAAGCTTTATGTTTATTTTTGAAGTGAGATATCAAATTGAATGGAAACACGCGGGGTGATGTGACGAAGATTAATCATCGCGCCAAATTGCGACGAACCACATGGTTGTGGATCTTTATGGCTTAGATTTTTTTCTGCTAGGAGAAAAATTATATCACGGATTCAACGTTAGATAATAAACAAATTATAGAGAACAACCGAATCATTTTGAAGGCCTTCAGCTTTACCCGAGGCCGAAAAACTAAACATCAAAGGTCGATTTGTTAAAATATGCTCGCCTTTCCCTTTAACATTTTCAATGGTCTATACAAGACTTCCTTCTTTAATTGTTCTAAAAAATGCTACTTCGAAAAAATAATGACAAAGCCCTCAAAACCATCAAATAAAAAGAGTGATATTAGAAACCGTAGACTTTTTAATCTGAAGGCGTACATGATATTTTTTTTAGAAATTCAAATCAAGATTGAATAATTCAATTCAAGATGAAGGGAACTGACAGATTTTGACACTTGAAATCATTTAGAAACCATTGTCTGAAGATCAAAAGATCTTAAATGTGTTGAGTAGCGATATGTATTAACCCCTTTTACCCATATAAAAGTAATGTTATACTTTTAAATAATTGCCTATTAACTCTCTTCAATATTGATCAATTTTCATGAAATGAACATCAAATCAAAGCTTAAGATTGCACTCAATAACGCTTGAAACAGATTTTTTGTACTTGTAAAAAATATGCGATTTTATAGAGGATAAACCTAATAATAAAAAAATGATGAAAATAGAAAATGAATGAAATTAATTCTTCTTATTGTTTTTTTCCCAAAAACACTAAATTTTGATATTGGCCAAATGAAGTTTCTTCTGGGTAATAAGTGTAAAATTTCACTTTACTCAGAAGTCTTCTGTTAAATCGGACGGCAGGTTTAAATTTCTGAGGAAAGCAAAAATTCTTAAAAAAAAAAACTTCGACACACTTATCCGGGCAACAGGGCCAGACTTGGCTTTTCCCGATGTTTTCTTTGGAAATCCTTTAAAAAAATTAAAAATGCAAAAAAGTGTATTGCATAGTCAATGAATTTGATTATTTTTATAAACTTGAAAACATAAGAAGAAATTATTGGAAGCTCTTAAGCCTAGTTCACACTAGGCAACTTAAATTAAGATTTTTGTTTTTAGACGATCTTTGTTGTATATTGTTGTGATTGGAAACATGAGAGAATTTCATCGTCTTCCGAATAAAATGGGAGACATTGAGAGCGTCTCGAGCCCAACTGTCTCCTAGTGGGGCCTTTAGAGACTAAATCTTAGTTCTTTTAGAAATGGGACACTTTCTTTTGCTAGTAGCTCCTTTACTAGTATTCTTATTTTATTTTTATTTTTTTAATAGTATTCGGACAATCCAAATTTCGACAGCATTTTGTTGCCTGTAAAAGTACTATCCGATGCAAGAGAAAAAGAAAAATAATGATTTTGCACATTTTCCTTCAAAATCCATCATTATCAAATTGATAGCTTACAAAACCGTTCATTATTCAAAGAATTACTTTGTGTGAGTGGTGGAAAAGTATGCAAACACTGTCAAAAATGTCCAGAAAGTTCAAATCAACCATTGCAGTGAAACACATGATCGGCAACTACGGTTAAGGGTCATCTGGGAAGTCAAATCTCAAACCAGCATTTTTGATTTTCAATAAGAGATAAACTATGGGTAGATCGCTGAAATGTCCAAAAAAAATTTTCTCCGATAAGCTTAAATTGTTTCCAAGTAATAAGTCATTCGAACCTAACCTCAAACAACAATTTTTTGCCAGAGATGTTAAAATCGCGAGTCTACATACTCGCACTTTGCCCTTCTTTGCAGAATGATTTTATTTCGTTAAACTCAATCTGCAATGATGCTATCTAAAGTTCAACTCGGAAAGCATCAGGAAGTAAGCTTCGGGTAAACTCGGCAGGAGTAAACAGCAATCGGGGGGGAAACATCAGCGAAGCAAACGAACAGTTCTGCGAATTAAAGAAAAAAGGTGTGTTCAACGAAACCCAATCGAAATCAATTGAAATGGATTGACAGTTGATCAGCTGTTTTTCCAATTGACTTCGATCGATTTCAATTAGGCTGTTGGTTGAACAGTCATTCACTAATACTAACACGCTGTGTTTGTTGTCATTTTCTTATTCAGCTGTGCTTTTTGAGGTTTCGAGATTCTTTCAGCATAATACAGAAAGTTTTAGGCAATTTAATCAAATCAAACGTACCCACTGTGTTGTTCGACAAATTTTTAGAATTTTAGACGCGTGCGTTCATTAGTCGTAGATAATTTTGTCCGATAACTTCGTTTGTCATCATTATTTAACTGACGTATTTTTTTCTTTTTCCAGTACAAAAACGGTTCTGGGAATGAAATTCCTCAGAGATGGATGACTGCTGCCGAAACAAGACGGTAGACAGATAAAAACAAATCCGGAATCCGCTGCCGGAAGTTTATCAGAGGCACCAGAATTTAAAAACAGAAAAAGTTTAGTATTTTATTATTTATGTTAGCAGGTTATGAGAAAAAGTGATTATTGTTTTTGTTTAGGTCCCCAATAACTAGAAGACGAAAGCCGACTCATAATGGAAACTCATCACCTCGATTATCAAAGGATGTCTTCCATCCAGGCTTGGTTCCGGTTGAGGAGTGGTGGAGCCATTCTAGGCTTCAGAAGGGCCAAATAATCTCAGGAAAACATAATTTGCAGCTTTTTTAAAATTGTTTAAGTTAATGAAATATGTTATTTTTACCGGTTCACCGGTTATTTTTCAAAAATGTGCACCTCTATAATTAATATTGTATTATGACTTTTGGGACATGGGAATATTGTAATTAAAAATAAATTTCTTCTGTTGTTCAAAATATGTATGAAGTATTTATTTTAATCTTGTTGTATTAAATATCACTTTTGCTTCGGTGCAGCAACTGCACTGAATAATGCTACTAAAACTGCATCACTTACACAGCACCTCTGACCGCACCGCCGACGAGACATATACCGACACCACTTTCACTAGCACCTGCACGGTCCACAGAAACGAAACACAGAATCAGCTGTTTTTGTCTCTAGCAATTGCCAGACACCATTCCAAAACTAGCACCACCGACACAGCACGACTGGCAGCACCACCGACTTAGCACGAGTGGCACAGCACCACCGACTTAGCACGGGTGGCACAGCATCACCAACTTAGCACGAGTGACACAGCACCACCGACTTAGGACGACTGGCACAGAACCACCGACTCAGCACCCGACAGAGAACACCGAACCAAATGACATCACACCACTAACACTGCACCACCAGCACAGCACCTCTGACTCAAACTCAACATCACTGGCACAGCACCAACGACGCTGCACCGATTGACTCCAGTTTCATTTACACGGATCACACTAACAAAAGTTAAAAACAAACCAATTCAGCTGTTTTTGACAATAAACAACTGCATTTGTGTTAGTGTAATAGAAACCGATAGAAATGAATTCTGCTGCCGAGCGTGATCGGTTTTGACTGGTTTCGATCGATTTCAATTGGCTTTATTGAACGCCGGTTCGATTTGTTTCGACCAAAACATTGGCTGAATGAACGGTCATTTACCTATCGAAATCGATTGAGACCAATTTCGATTGGCTGTTGAACAGGCCTAAAATCGTTTTCGTTCGGCAGCCGAACACATCAATCGGACAACGCATGGGGGCGTGGCTAAAAGTGATGGATACAAGGGAACGGGAAACGAGCGAGAGAAGGGTGCGAGGAATGTTAACTCGGTCCGTCGGGCAACGATCGCTCGTGAGCATTCGTGTACGGCAAGCTTCGTTCTGTTGTTTCATTGGTGTGATTTTATTCCTGCGAGGAGGGGAAAACATCAACTCGGAACTGTTCTCTTCGTTTTGTGTGCAATCACGTCATGATTGGAACGAAGATAAAATCAATCTGCACACAACGAGTTAAACTCGGAAAAAATCAGCCGAATGATTCTTTCCGAGGCGAGTTTAAACACCGCTGTTTTTTGCTAGTTTCAGAGATTTTAAGCTGTATAATCGGTACCGAGGCTATGGGACTGATGATTTCTGATGAACGACAAAACTTATGAAATACCCTATTTTAAACAAATTCCAGAATTTGAATCCTATTCCATGTCTATTCGTGGCATGGTCCCGAGTGTATTAAAGTATTTGCTGATTATTTTGTATAAAACATAATGATTTGCATGATTCTGCTCCTGTGGAAAAAAATAACAATTTTCAAAACGAAAACTTTGGTTTCCGCTGTTTTCAAAAGCCTAAAACGAGTAATATTGTATGTACTTTTCGTAACCTACGATCTAAGGCTATGATTATTTAGTATCCGGGCACTTTATTTCGGTGATAGCTACGTTAATAGAGCTCGGATATGCAAAACTTTAGTAGCGTTGTGTTGGTTATGAAAAGAAATATCTTGCCTATTTTGGATAGATTTTTAAGTTAACGTGTGTTTGAGATATTCACGATGCAAAAAGATATTGTAAAAATAATTTTGCAAAAATTTGCTCCTTTTACGCATTTTGCGCCTCGAAAGTTCTTTATTGTTGACTTTAAAGCTCATGAACTGTTGATGTTTTCTGATTTTTTTCTCGGACCAAATGGTTAAGAAGTATAAGGAGCCACTCTAGGATCCACACGAAGTTCAAACCAACCATCGGAGTGCAACCCTCGATCTTAAATATGGTAAAAAGTTTATGATTATTGGGGATAACTGAATCCAGACTCCTTAAATAATGCAAAAAATCCATTTCCGGCAGGCAAAAAGTGTTGCCTGACTAGTAGGCACCAAGTAAATAACTAGGTAATAATGATCAGTTCCAAAGAATGCAATCTGTGCATCCGGGGTTTACGCAATATGAGAGATGTATTCTGATGGACAAAAAAAATGTATGTTAAAAGCGGATTTAAGAGATCAAATTCTTCGAGATGCCTACTCATGAAAAGGTTCCAACCGGACCAGAGGTGCCAGGTATCCTGATTTTTCTGGATTTGTCTTGATTTTCGAGAGACCGTCCTTATGTTTCAAATACTCTCGAATTGTCCTGATTTTTGAAAAATGGTCTTTAAATTGTCCTGAATTTGATGTTCTACTATGATAACATCCGACAAATCTGTTATGAAATAGTTAAACCGAGCTAAACGATCGTAATCTTCGGTTAAGATAATATTCAAGTGGTGTTTTTCGAAATCAAATGTATGCCAGCCAAGAAGCTGATAATTCAATTCTGATACATAAATTAAGGCGTTTACAGCACCTGTATTTTGCCTATATTTATGCAATCTATGCAGAGATGCATATTATTACAATGAATCTAAAGGTGTCCTGATTTTTTTTCGTCATGCTGTCCTGATTTTTGACAAAAACACCTGGCACCCCTGGCTTGAACTCCCATAGCTGTGGGTAGGGCGAGTACAGCTTCGGATGTGTTCTTATACCAATACACGGAATCGTCCATCTTGTGACAGGCAATCGCAATCGTAGGCATGGTAGGCGAACAATTGTCTGTCAAAAAGCGCTCCGTCTCCACCCCCCCCCCCCCACCAATGCGAAACTTTTGGTATCCCTTGGCTACTTTTCCTCAATATGCATCCACCCGTAGCTGTAGGCACTCTGCACTCATCCACTTAGACTTTACGTGAAATTCATATGTGAGTTATGTGGAAGGAAATTAGCTTTTACTAGGGCATCCTTGATACCCTGTCGTAACTACAAAACTCACGTAAAATCGATATGATGCATCATAATCTAAATTTATGTGAAAAATCCCGTAGAAAGAATTTTTAAATTATTTTGGGTGTAGAATGTCCTGATTTTCAGAATATATATCTTGATTATAACTGAATCTAAAGTTAAATGATGAGAACATCAAACGAATCTGTAATAAAATAGTTTAGGCGATAATAATCTTCGATTCCGATGATATTGTAATGGTGTTTTTCGATAAAAACTGCAGGTCAGCCTAGGTTTTGCTCTCATCAGTATAAAAAGTCAAATAACATCCACCTTCCTATATTTGTTTTTTTTTGGTCTTGTTATCTCTCAGATATTTGATTTTTTTTTTCAAAATTTACTCAAAATACTTCAAACTTTATTTTTTTCCCCCCAATCTAAGCAGACTTGCATGATATTTTCATCATTTTACGCCTTGCTCACATTCGGAACCCATTCAGTACGCAATATTGGAAGTTGTAACGGTTCTCGAATTTTGCTGATCGTCCGATTGATCAACTTGCCTTCACTTAGCGCCAAACGAGCCGAGACAATCGTACTCGTATGTGAAGCAGCAATTTCCGTTCGTGCCCGGCTAGACTCCTCAAGGCGAGTCCTTCAAAAAAAATCAACCCGAACCAATCGCTATCCAAGACCCAATTATTCCCGAATTAACGGAAAAAATATTCCAACGGGACCAACCAAAAACGCGTCGCAAAACTAGCAATAATTTTCCTTTCTCTCTTCGATCGACAAACAGCTGAAAATTAGAAGTTACAAAATTTATTTTCCTGCTTCCTAGGCCTTAACATTTTCTTTGGGATCCCACCTATCGAATTCGAACTGTATTACCGGCGCACCGGCGAATATTTTTAGATTTAGCCAAGTGTACAAAAATACTTCAGATGTGGTGCTTCTCTATCGACCGCAGCTATTTACAGACACAATACAGAAAGATCTGACCTTAATTGAGCAGCAAGATATCTCTGGTGACTGCTACGCTGGATGCTGTCAGTTCTCTCCGAGGGTGAAGGTGTGTCTCGGCTAACTGCGATGTCTGGTTGACTGTGCTTCGCCAACAGTTTGCACCACGGGATTCGGGCTCCTGAAGATCACGAGGCAATTGACGACCTGATGACCGTAAGTGGACAGACGTGTCCACCTGGGCCCGTGAATGCGCGGGAGGTTGATCACTGACCCTAGGGTAACGGGACCAATCCCTGGAGAGTGGCAATCTGGCTGACCGTCACTTCCTGCACCCACCAGTAGCACCTTCGCTTGAAGGATATCCCTTCAAGTATAGATACACGAACCAATTACCAAACCGACATTGAGATCAGAATTCAAATAGATTAAGCTAATTTTTCATCAAATTACCTTATTGGATGAAAAACGATGGATCTTCACCCTGCTGGATGAACCGGGTTCGATTCCAGCACCTGACCCTAGATTTTTTTGTACATCAGTTTTTTTTTCACAAAGTATTAATTTTCTAATGACTCACGATTTCCTAACCGCAACAAATCTCGCCAGGTCGTCGACGAGGACAACCGGTTTCGGTTCCTGCCACTAAAGGAGTAATTTTTTCAGAATCTGAATCTTAGCGGGACTTATGGTTACTCACGTGGAGTTTGGACGCAGATCGCTCGAACCGAATAATGGAGTGACGTTGATGTAGTGGCTTTTGTCACTCAACCGTATTTTTTTCTCGATTGGTTTCTGTAACTATATATTGATTTCAATTAGCACCGCAATCAAAATAGTTTTCTAAAAACCGTAGCTCACTTTGTGAATTTCAATCTTGATCACATATCACAGTTTGGGGTCGCACAAATTACTTTTGGCTAATCTTACTAACGTGTCAACTGCCTGCCGAACAAATCGAGAAAGACCAATTATTGGCAAATGAAGGTTCTTGACCTCCGGAAAGTCTAATTTTAACCGTAGCCCACTAATACATGAAATGTATAAATACATCAATAGTATTATCCGATCCATCATCATCGGAGTTGGCCATAATTTCCGTTAACCCGGTGAACTGGATGATTGGACGGCGATCAGTTACTAAATTGTGGTTCTAACTCCCACCACTAGGGGCGCAACTACTAACTACTACGGAACTGAAATTTCTGCTTATAAATTGAGCAACTATGTCTCGACTTGAATGTTCCAAGGAGAAAGTTTGCCAATCAAACGTAGAGAAAGCTCTAATGTTTGCCGTAAAAAAATTTACAACAAACCTTAAAACATTCTATCATTTTGTAACAATGTTACAAAGTGTTTGCTTCGTAGTGCTCGCTGCTTTGATTTATTCTTCACGACTTGGATCAAGGTCTTTTGAACAAGGTTACCTCAACTGCCAAAACGCACGTTCAACCATATCGAAAAAAGTTTTGACAACTAGCTGAAGTGTTTTCGAAAAAAGGGGTCCAGAGATGCCAGATGTATCAGGTAAAAATCAAAATAAATATGCATACACGCTAGATTTCATTTATAATCTTGAAATCCATTATATTTGATAAATTAAAATTGATCTCTAAATTCAAAAATGTAAAATCGAGAAATCCGTGTACTCTGTTGTTCTAAAAACAAAAGACATAGTAAATAGTTTTATGTTGTATGTTGGTAATCCACTATGGATGCACGGATTCACCGCAGTTTTGCCTAAATATGTTGACACAGGCCTTATTTGGATAACTCTACAAATACCCAATGCTGCGACCACCATAACCGGTACCATGGCTTCGTGTGAACTTTTATGTAATGAATGTTCCTTGTGTCTATGTTAAAGTTGCCAGAATTTTTTCCACTCCCATCCGGGCCTAGCAATTCCGGGCATTTTTTTCAAAAAAACCTGGCAAAATCCGGGCAAGGATTTAAATTTTTCAAATCCAATAAGCGGGCAAAAACCGGGCAAAATTTAGGTGTTATTATATATAAAAGCAAAGAAAAAATGCAAAAAAAAATGAAAATAATATTTTATTTATGTAATTGCAGACTTCCAACAACTTTTTGGAACACTTAAATATTTAAAGGTTTATAAAAGCAAATCAGCGTAATTATTTGAAACAACCGTTGAAAATTTTCATACCGTTAATCGATTTTGCTGAAACTTACTCAAAAACTTTGATTTTTTTTGGTTTCTTTGTGAAAATTGTGAAAATATCTGGGCAATATCCGGGCTTTTTTCACGATACCCGGGCAACCGGGCCGGACCGGACTTTCTCGAAATTTTGCATCAAATATCCGGGCAAACCCGGATAAAACCGGGCAATCTGGCAAGTTTAGTCTATGTCAGTATATACTGGATAAATGAAACAAAAAGGACATAATACAGAGTTTTGTACACTTATTCGATGTTATATTTGATTAAATCAGTATTCTGCCTAATAGGAGAATATTGAACGTTGCGCAAAAGGTTATAGTTTTTTTTTTAAAGATGATGACCACAAAAAATGTGAAAAAGTGGGTAAAAAACCGTACTTTTAATCAATGATCCGTAAAAATTGTTAAGGTCATACAAGATAGATTTTGAAGAGAGAATTAAAATGCTTACGTAGTTTTGAAAATTTTGGCGTTTTTTGAATTTAAAAACACGAAACACAGATTTCCGGGAATTTTCAAAGGTAGCTTTTTTTAAGTTTCCAATCAAAATGCGATTTTTTCAGCAGGTATTCTGACACCATTATTCAGCTTTGCACTAGAGTTTAAGTATGAGAGAGTGGGAACCATGGGCCACTTTTCTCTTTGTGCCATAACTTCTTTATTATAAAAGATAAAATGAAAATAAAAAATGTTATGGTTTTCAACATTTTCAAAATATCATTAGGCATTTTTTTCAATTTTCAATAAGTTATTTTCCCCCAAGCTCTGACTGTTTTAAAAAATGCAATATTTTTTGGATTTTCAAAAATGGTGAGGAATCGTGGGCCACCATATCAAAATTGACCAAATAACATGCAAAGTTTATGATTTGACGGTAATTTCAAAATTCATTTTGTTATTTTAAAGCAATTTCAGATGACCAAATGAAAAAGAGAGTTTTATATGATCACTTGTATGATATTTTTTATAACTCTTCATTTGGCATAAGAAAACTTTACAGATAGGAAAAACGTATTTAAGTGTGATGTGACTTATTGATATTTCATCAAAATTTCCTTTTCACTTGAAAGATCATGACGAAACTTAGATCATGAGCGTATGAGCATATTTTTGTTATGAATTTTAGATTTCCCAACGATGCAATTAGCGGATGTTTGTTTGATAAGTTTTTTTTTTAACTTTTTAAAGCTTAATAAATAAAAAAGCATATGATGCGTACTCAAGTCATGAAACATATAGAAAAATATGCTTACGTAAAGCGACGACGATGACAGTTGGATTGAGATTTTTATCACAACACACATCTGAGATATTCAGAGTGGCCCACGTTACCCCACTTTCCCCTATATATACGCAAGAATTTCGCAATAAAATTTTATTCACCAAAATAGCGATTTCATACAGATTCTAGTGATGTTATTAGATTAGCGCTGCAATATATAACAAAAAATATTATAAAATGTATACGATTAGACCTCCTTTTTTGAAGCATAAATCTTGGATAAAATTGTGTATAGAACTTTTAACTCACAATCATATTCCACTGAATTCACTTGACGATGTAAAATTCATCACAAATGTTTGCCCGGTTGCATACGTATGTATTCAATTTTAAAATCCAATCAGATTCGAGTTATTGGGGACGAAGATGAATCAACAGAAGGAAACCGGCTTTCTATCCTCTTTGATCACAAAGAAAAAAAAATGAAAAGTTTATGTGCATTTCTTTCGGAATAAATGTGTCTTTTCCGATAGACCTCAAATGATGGAAGTCTGAACAGTAAACCTGATATAAAGCAAAAACTGGTCAAAATTGAACGTTTCGTACTCTGGGTTCCAAGAAGTAGCACAGTTTTCGGCCAGAATGATCCACTTCATCGATGCTGCCAAATGTTTCGCATTTGTTCGATTTTTTTTGTATCAAAATTTACATTTTCAATCTGTGATGTAATCTAATTTTAAGCTCATACTAGTAGTAACCTAATCGGAGCTAATATTCAGTCTCTATGACCTCATAGTTAAACTCTTCAATAAATACTAAATTTTTGTGATTTTATCACGTCAAGTTTAAAACATGCAATCTTGTTTTGAAAAAAAAAAAAAAAATAAACAAAAAATAGATTAAAAACGTGCATCTCGACAACTGTGCATCATCCAATCGGAAAACCATCGGTAAAGTGCATGTGAATGTGCACTTGATAAATGATTGAAATAGTTCTGCGGTTCAGGTTTTTTCGGGGGTAGGTTGGTAGTAAAAAAACGTAAGCTTTTCAACTTGTGGTAGGTACCTACTATTAATTAAAATGCAAGTCAAATAATGGTTCACCGGCTGCTGGCTGAAGCAGTCGTTTCTGGGTTTATTTTTCTGCCCCGATTTTGTGGTGGCATGAATTATACACAGACAGACCTACCTGTGGAACATATTGAATGATTCCGAGCGCTCTCGGCATGACAGGGTGGAATTGCACGAAACTAATGCATCTATTCTTAGACTCGATAAATCATAAATGTTGCATCAGTTGTGTGATAAACTTAAACAGTCGAAACCACTGATGTGGTAGGATAGTTTTCATCTTTTGAGTCGTTCTATATTTATATCAAACGGGAAGTAGGGCGGTTTCATGTATCTTACTTATGTTGATTGATTTTAGTTTGGATTTACATCAAATCAAGATGAAGTAAAGATTGAAAAAATCTCGGTAGCTTTATTTATGATGAAATGTATCGATATTATTATGGATTCATGTTCAAATGATTCTCAAAAAAAAAAAAAGATTAATGACACATTTGAACAATTAACAGATTGTTTCAATGGTGAATTTATAAATAAGTCGATGAAAAGTGCGCCACAACAAACTGACAGGGTGTGAGCAATCCATGTGATCCATACAGATGAGTCTGTTATGATGGTTCGTCATCATCGCGTTTGCCAGTTTCGCAAAACTGCAAAACCACCCACCGAGAAATGAGTGGCAGAAGTTCGCATGCACTTCCTGCCAAGAAACACACACACATTCTGTATCGGTTCACAAATTTCCCGAATGCAAATTTCTGCTACGTCTGTCAATCTATCAATCATCGAACGACAAGCGCAGAGACTTGCTACTACTCATTTCATCTCCACCCTTCGCCAGCTGCCATCATCGATATCCCCCAGCTGTCGCCAGCATCTAGTTTTAATCTGCTTTCAATGCTGAAAATGAAGATACAATTGAGCGTAATCCTATCTACCATGGTGGAGCTTCATAGATAACTCGAGAACGAAAGTAGACTGAAAACATTTGTGTGCTTTCAATGTTTCGTTTAAACTTGTTTCACACATTTTCCATTCTTCCTTGTAAAACTGTTTGTAAATCGATTGGTGCAATTCTAAATTCATATTGATTTTCCTCTCGGACCTTTTCAAAACTTTTCCCTAGATTCCAAAGGCATGGATGTATTTTTTTTTTGAGTAAACGATAATCATGAAGAAAAACTTTACTCCTTCATCCTCTCATACAATCGATTACGCACAAGTGTTTTGATACTTTGTCAAGGTGGAATTATTATATCCGGAAGCTCGATCATACTAAATCGACATCCGATTGGTTTGACTTTGATAGATTTATCATAACGACAAGAAGTCGTGATCCAAGGATGTTATGCATGTTATGCAAAAAAGGGAATGGATACAATCGACAAACATTAGAACGCTTCAATATTTCAATACAGAAGTTTTTCGATTTAATCATGGTAAAAAAATTCACCGTGAATATGGCGAAACTAAAAATTAAAGTGGAAAAAGTATTTTTATTGTCTTTAATCGATAATTTATAATGTTTTAAGTAGCGAAAACCTTTTGTATAAAAAAATTATCATAAGATGTAATTATCAAAGATAACTAAACAAAGGATCGATTTCAGTTGAAATTGTTCTTCTCTATGGCAATTTTAACTTTTTTTCTAGAAATAAAACCATGTAGGGAAGATGGGGGCATAATGGCCACCTTAAGGAAAACGCTCATTTAACCATAGAGAACAGCTGTAATATGTGAATTACATCATTGTTTCGTGTTCAGACACTCAAATAGTCTATTGCCTAATTGGATGAAACTTGAAAAAGTAGATAAAAACGTTTAAAAATGCATTTTAAATTTTTTTGCCGAAAGCTGAAAACCAGTCACTGTAGAGGCATAATGAGAAACCCCCCGAGGCAGTATGAGCACCATTAATGAAGGCATAATGAGCGTTTTCTGCCGGGAATTCTAGCAGCAAATTCGACTCGATGAAGTCAACTGAGTAATAGATTGTAAAATTCAAAGAATTGATACATGCTCATACATTATGTTTCTGGTGTTTTGTTTGACAGATGATGCTTTGATGCTATTAGCCGTATAATGTAACAATAAAAAAAATCAATCATGATTGGTATTTACAAAAAAAATACCCTCGAACAGGAATCGAACTCGAGTCTACTGATTACCTCTCCAACACCTTACCAATAGGCCAAATCGACAGACGAAACAAGCCAAGCTGTAGCTCTATTATTCAGTTGACTTCATCGAGTTGAATTCGCTGCTAGATTCCCCGGCAGAAAATGCTCATTATGCCTTCATTGAAAGTGCTCTGTTCGCCTCTAGTGAACAAATTAAAGTAAAAAAGCGTTTTAAAATTGATTAAAGTGAAAAATCAAATATTTTATGATGTTGAAAATTGAGAAACAATGTGTAGATCATGTTGCAGTGCGTTTATTTCAGATCAAGATGATATAAAGGTCATAAAAGCTTATTTGGTGGTGCTCAAAAATTATAATATTTTCGTCACTTGAGAACCTAGCTGATTATTATTCAATATTTCTGTAAAGATGAGAAGGATATTTCGTTTTTGGTGAAAAATTAATACTATGGATAGTACGCAACAAATCCTTATGAAAATTTGATTAAGAAAATACGTACTTATGTAGAAAAAAGGAGTGCTCATTATGCCCTGGGTGCTCGTTATGCCCTCATCTCCCCTAGAATATCCATAAGATAACCTACATCTAATGAAAATGAATTATTTAGTTTTTATGGAAGTTCATCAGTCGTTATCTCTTATGGCGATTTGTATTTTGGAAGCTACTAATCCAATTTGGAAAAATGAGATATTTCATACAGCTATCGAATTTTCAATTATATGTTCTGACAACAAAGGAATACCAGAATACGAATATGAGGAGACCCTTGACTTTTTCCATGCAAATTACACAATGATTAAAACTAAATTACAATCAGTTAATTGGCAATCATCATTTCAAAGCGAAAACCAAACTGTCAATCAGGTAGCTATTTTTTATAACATTCTTGGTAATATCTTGAGTAAATATGTCCCAATAAAAATAAAGCGACGAACGAATAATAACAGAAATCCGCCATGGTTTTCAAAAGAGCTAAAGCATCTTAGAAATAAAAAGCAGAAAGCGCATAAAAACTGGAAAAAGACACCATCGCTAGCTAATAGTTTAGAATATCAAGAAGCATGCAACAAACTAGCCATATGCCTTAATACCTCCTTCGAAGAATATAATAGGAAAACAGGAAAACATCTCGTATGCACTTGGACAGCGCTAACGGTAATAATTCCCATGAAATATGTAATTTGTTTGCCAATTTCTTCCAAAGCGTTTACACCAGTTTTTCGGAAGCCGATCGCGACACTGCGTTTTTCGATTATTTTTCCGACTCAGCATCATTGACTGTGGTAGATGCAATCACCCTTGAGGAAATACACAAATCAATTTGCTCCCTGGATAGCTCCAAAGGGCCCGGGCCTGATGGAATTCCTCCATTACTTTTAAAAAATCTTGTAAACGAACTAAGTATGCCCTTGTTTCTATTGTTCAACTCATCGTTGAAATCCGGTGTTTTTCCTCAAGTATGGAAAGAATCTTTTCTTGTACCTATTTTCAAGTCGGGGAAAAAGTCCGACATTAAAAATTACCGGGGTATAGCAATCTTATCGTGCATACCGAAACTTTTTGAAGCAATAGTGAATCAAAAAATATATAATCAAATAAAAACACTCATAACTGAAAAGCAACATGGATTTGTTAAAGGACGATCTACAGCGACTAATTTACTTGAATTCGTTTCTTATAATAACCACTCTATGGATCAAGGAAATTCCGTTCAGGCTCTATACACGGACTTCAGTAAAGCTTTTGATAGAATCGACATCCCTTTGTTAATTTTTAAACTACATAAAAACGGATTCAGTACACAACTGCTGAAATGGATTGAGTCGTATTTGACAAACCGTACACAAATTGTTAGATTCAATGGTTCACTTTCGAAAAGCATCTCCGTTACATCTGGTGTGCCTCAAGGCTCCCATCTCGGTCCCTTATTATTTATCTTATACGTCAATGACATTACTTATTTACTGAACCAGCTAAACGTGCTTATATACGCAGACGATATGAAGCTTTATATGATAGTCAACAACGAAGAAGATTTCAGGGTGTTTCAAAATGAAATAAATATTTTTTACAAATGGTGCAGTAAAAGTCTTCTTGAACTAAACGTGAAAAAATGTTCACATATTGTATTTACAAGGAAAAAATATCCGTCATATGAAATTGTCACATTAGGAAATGAGCCTGTGGAGAGAATCAATAAGATAAGAGATCTAGGTATTATATTGGACTCAAAACTTACTTTTGTAGATCACTATAACTCAGTAATTCAAAAATCAAATAGTATGCTTGGCTTTATAAAACGTTTTAGTTATAATTTTCAAGACCCATATACATTAAAAACATTGTACACAGCTTATGTCCGATCCATACTTGAATACTGCAGCGTTGTGTGGTCCCCCTTTCAAATTTCTCATAAAAACCGTTTAGAATCCATTCAGAAACAATTTGTTCTATTTGCTTTACGAAATCTAGGATGGTCACAGAGCCAATTACCAAGCTACGAATCACGCTGTTTACTAATAAATATTGAACCATTAAGTGTTAGAAGAGAATTTGCTGCAATCTCCTTTGTAAACGACATAATTAATCAGCGTGTTCAATCTACTTATCTACTAAATAAGTTAAACTTTTATTGTCCGAGTCGCCAGTTGAGAACCAGAAATCTGTTTATTTTAACCTCTGCTCGAACTGATTATGGTAAAAATAGTCCAATCAATTGTCTTATGCAGAATTATAATAAAAACTACCAGAACATAGATTTTACTATGTCTAAACAGCAGCTAAAAAGTGCTTTTTACGGCGACAGGCACTTAAGAACCTAATATTGTAGTATTTGAAGTAATATTAAGATTGTACTTCTAGTTTTAAGAATATATATGTAGCCTACGATGTTTGGTGAAATAAATAAATAAATAAATAAATAAATAAAGATAAGTTTTTGAGTTAAGTAAAAATTGTAATTTCCTATCTCCCTACTGGAAGAAAGGGGTCGAAAATAATCATAGAATTATTCATCGTACCAGAATACTCTCTCATTCCAATTTGAGTAACATTTGCTTGATCGGATCTCGAGTTATGCAAACATTTGTCTTTTGTGTGTAAAACCCCCTCTCTTTCCTGTAAAGGAGAGGGGTCTTGAACCACAATAGGATCCTTCTCCGGGCTCCTATACCCTATCCGCTAAATTTCACACAAATCGGTTCAGTAGTTTCCGAGTCTATAGGGAATGGACAGACAGGCAGAAACAGAAATTCATTTTTAGGTGTATAGATGTTGAGAAAATGAAATTTAATTTTTATTCCAAATGACTTAGAAATGCATAAATCTTGGAGGCCATACTTCTTCTTCTTCTTCTTCTTCTTGACACCAACATGGCCAAAACTTGTATGCATCCTGGAAAATGAAAAGTTGGCGTTCCTCATTTTTCTTTACAACATAGTATCTGATACAAGATACATAGAACATGCATTGCAGATACTACTACGGCCAGGCCAACCATGTGATGGTATACGCAAAGGATACAGGAACAAGGGAGGAATGAAGCGTGGAGTTCCCTGCCAAGCGCTTCATATGATTGTATATCGTTTTGGTTATAAATTTAAAATAGAATATAAATAAATAAACAGATTAAAACTAGAATTACGGATGATTCTGGACGCAAGAATAGCTTTAACTGCGGCAAAAATTTCTGGTAACTCGGCTTGACTGGATCAGGGGATGTTGGGAAAACTGCTTGCCTTGCTTCTTCGCAGGAACCGAGGCTAACTAGTAGGTCTTCTTTAAGGTGGGCCTCTATTCCAGAGTCTGGTCGGTTCCATTTTTCGGACTTTATCCACAAAAAGCTTCCAATTCAATATATCACAAATTGCAGCAGATTTTCCTGTCAACAAATAAACTCATCCTCTTTCTTCGTCCACAGCCTACTCACCCCATAAATCGTGGAGGCCATACTTACAAACAAAAGATTGAACTTCTGGCTAAAGGAATAAGAAAAGAACTATATAAATTGGATGATATTCCATAACTTTTCGTACACTCAGCCAAAAAGGAAACGTTTAATTCACCTGGACTTTCACGTAGGCGCTCACTTCGTGAATTTTACTGGTTACGCGAATCACTTAGAAGCTAGTACAAATTCACTTGATCCGTGTTGGTTCAGACCATTTCGGATGGGAAAAGATTAATCACCTTTTCTTGTCGACGACTTGAAGTAGAAGAAAGATTTTATTTGTTTCGATTTCAAATATCAACTTTTCCCGCGATTTTAAACAATACAAAACTACACAAAAGGTTTGGCAACATTATAGCGATGCTAACTTCATGTCTACCTTTAGGCGTTATTCATCCTAGCCAGGGTGACCAATACGTTCGAGATCAAACAATCCGTACGTGAAATTCATATGACTGATTGTTGTCAAAACAGAGGTAAATTCGATTTACGTGAAAATCTAGTTATCTACCAAGTGCAAAGAGTTTTGGTGCATTCTATGAGACGTTCACGCAGCTCTGATTAAATTAACTTATTCACGTTAAACCTATGTGCAGAGATGTTAAAATCGCGAGTCTACATACTCGCACTTTGCCCTTCTTTGCAGAACGATTTTATTTCGTTAAACTCAATCTGCAATGATGCTATCTAAAGTTCAACTCGGAAAGCATCAGGAAGTAAGCTTCGGGTAAACTCGGCAGGAGTAAACAGCAATCGGGGGGGAAACATCAGCGAAGCAAACGAACAGTTCTGCGAATTAAAGAAAAAATCGTTTTCGTTCGGCAGCCGAACACATCAATCGGACAACGCATGGGGGCGTGGCTAAAAGTGATGGATACAAGGGAACGGGAAACGAGCGAGAGAAGGGTGCGAGGAATGTTAACTCGGTCCGTCGGGCAACGATCGCTCGTGAGCATTCGTGTACGGCAAGCTTCGTTCTGTTGTTTCATTGGTGTGATTTTATTCCTGCGAGGAGGGGAAAACATCAACTCGGAACTGTTCTCTTCGTTTTGTGTGCAATCACGTCATGATTGGAACGAAGATAAAATCAATCTGCACAGAACGAGTTAAACTCGGAAAAAATCAGCCGAATGATTCTTTCCGAGGCGAGTTTAAACACCGCTGCCTATGTGAAGAAATACAGTACTCAATAGAGCGCGGATCCAACAGTTGTTGCTATCCGAAAGAGAAATTCTAGGTGATGGAGAAGTAGATTTGTTGTGAGTAGTTAAATTTTTGTTGTGTATTCGTTATTTACAATTTTTTTTATATAAACAAAATTCGGAATCGGAACCAGGCTACCACTATAAGGATGTGTACGGTTGATTGTAATGATGGCTGGTTGGCTTCAGCCATAACCTCGAAACTTGATTCGGATTTGGCCTCACCAGAGTTGTCAGGTTGTTTTGATTAAAATGAATATTTGCTCGCTTTTTATTTCTCGAATATTTTTAAACTATCAACATTTCTTACACATTTTATTGCAATTTTGCATATTTTTAAAAGTCATGTGTTTGCGCCTTGCGTATGCAAAAACTTCATTACAGACGATAAAAAAAAAGTTCAATTTCTAAGCATGGTATCGTTAGAATTTTTAGGAGTCTAGGCAGTAGTAAGTGATAGAGAAGCTGAAAATGTTACATATTACAGTTCAATCATCTCAAATAACAAGAAGTATGTGCATATTTCAAATAAATTGCTGCAAGTTGTTTTTAAACAAGTAACAATTACAAACTTTACAAAATAAATACGGACTTTAGGATTGAAGTCATTCACAGTTAAAGTACATTTTACGTTAAATTTATTACTTGAACAGAGACATGAGAAATACTTTTCAAAGTAGTGTTAAATCTTATATATAAAAATGGAGGCGTTTTCTTTGTAATACCATCACGTATGAATGATCGGTCGGAATGAAGTGAAATTTGGTATTCGAGGGTTTCTCGGGCCAGAGAAGGTTTGCATATTAGTTTCGAGATTATTACTTTTTATGGAAGGGGAACCCTATACTAAATCAACTACAAACAGGACAAAACTCAAACAGCTTGAAAGCGATTTTCATGAAAACTGATTCACGAGCACGAAGAATTTAAAGAACTGCAAACATATTCCAACGATTTATTAAGTAACGGGTAAAACGAAGTTTACCGGGTCAGCTAGTTTTCTTTAATTTATTATTATTTAAAATGATTTTCTTATGAGATTTAAAAAAATCACTGCGAATATTGATAAATTATTTGACGTGGCTCCACTGGAGAGCATTCAATAGCAAAACATTGAAAACTCAACCGGTTTCTCGAAGAGGCGAAAACGGCAGTTTTGTCTCGCGTTTAGGGTACGTCTTTTTGATGCATATAATCATTTCTTTCTTGTATAGAGGTAAGGGCTGAGGCCTTTCAGTTAGGTAGTGTTCGTAAAGAAGTCAATATATCCTAATGGAAATGTAGTCAACCCAATCCCTTTTCGCATTCGTCTTAAGTTATTTTTACATCCAACTCATATGAAAATTATGTGAATTACTTTTGATGCGCGAGCTCTGTTTCCTACCTGAAAATAACGTAGTTTTCACGTGATTTCATGGTGGCAAAAATCCATGTACACTTTCACGTAGCGTTCATGTGAAGAGTTCTTTCAGTGTACATACCGAAAGAATCGGAAGACTGAGTTAACACGTTCGTCGCCACGTCACCCATATTCGGCAGACAGGTGTATTTCCTGGGGGGCCCGCTCAGCTTCGCCACACGTTTCAAATATGGGAGTTGTCCCTCTTTGCTTTCTCTCTCTGAAAATTTCTTTGGGCCCGGCTAGCAAAACTACCAAAATGAGCATGGCGACGAACGTGTTAAAGATAGAATATACGTCAATGATCACCAAGGAATATTCAAAGGAGGTAGTGCCGAGGCAGCCTTGCTTCAGTATTAGTACCGCCTGTAACGTCACTGTTGCCAATAATCTGTGAATTTATATGGAAATTTTTCCTTTTTCCTTAGCAATTGAAAAAATTTGAAGATTTTTTCAACTTTGAAGGTACTCAATTCTAGAAATATTATTGTTCTTCAAGACTGATACTAAAAAAATTGAATGTAGTAGTTGTTTTGCTTTAATTCAGACGATTGAAGTTGCTGAGGTATCCTAACTCAATTTGACAAAACTTGATAATTAGTTCAAAATTTTGCTTATAAATGTTGAAATTAGTTAGGTTTGTATCGTTGATAAAATAAAATAACCAAAAATAGTATTTTTCGAATCCAACCACAATCTTTAATTGGAATTTAGTAAACCAAAGTTGCAATGGTTTTATTGGGGTTAATTGTTAAAAATTAGAAATTCATATGATACACCATGTTAGATTCAAATCATGACAATGAGGTGCACTGCCATAAACTACCAATCAGACCTTTTGAAAGGGGAAAATTAATATTTTTGCTTGTTTCACATAGAGCATGACTACATTCAATAACAAATTGAAGAATAATACACACTGAAGTCTATTAAACACAAAGAAACCTCATAGCACAATCATCAAGTGGCCTTACAACACAACCCGAATCAAATTGGATTTTAATTTAGTTCTTTAATGTGTTTAACTTTGAAATTTGAGTTTTACCAGTATAAACCTTCGACAGCTTGGCAACAGTGACGTCACGAAAAAAAAATCCAATATGGCTCTCGGCACTACCTTCTTTCAATATTCCTTGAATGATCACACAAATTGATTGAAATTGTGGTAAATTGTGGCCCATTGTGCGAGAAAACGAGTAAAATTATGTGAAAATAAGAAACACCAGTGTGTGAATTTTTGCAAGTTGTTGCGAATGCAGTTGTGGAATTTTGATCATTACCATTCCAAATGCAAAGACTTCTTTCTCCATTACATCCCGCGGAAAGAATGCAAGGAGATCACAAGTTTTTGCTCTCAACACATGTAACCGTTTCCAGCGATAATATTTGCTATTAAGGCTATGATCATTTAGTATCCGGGCAGTTACAAACGATTGTATTTTAAAAAACTATTCATTTGATCGAAAAACTTTCTATGGAGGAAATGAAGGTGTTAATATGACATTCAATATAAAAATATAAAAAAATAATTTAACAATGATTTCAAGAAATTATCTTACTTTTTCATAAAATCTCTTTTTTATCTTTGCACACTTTTTTCAGTCATGTATTGATCTATTATTTTTACCACAGAAGTAAAACCTCTGCAAAATCATGATATTTTACACAAACTCATCTGGAAAAAGCAATTGGAATCTGGTTGGAACCTTTTCATTAGAAGGCATCTTGAAAAATTTGATCTCTTAAATCCGGTTTTAACATAAATTTTTTCATCCATCAGGACACATCTGTCACATTGCGTAAAAACCGGTTGCACATGTTGCAATCTAAGGAACTGTTCACTATTAGTTGTTTACTAGGTGTCTACTAGTCGGAAAACACTTTTTGACTGACGGAAATGGATTAATTGCATTATTTAAGGGGTCTGCATTCAGTTATCGTCAATAACCATAGACTTTTAACCATATTTAAGATCAAGGGTTCCATTCCGATGCTTGATTTGAACTCCGTGTGGATTCTAGAGTGGCTCCTTATACTTCTTAACCATTCGGTCCAAAAAAGAATCAGAAAAAAATCAACAGTTTATGAGTTTTCAAGTCGAAAATGAAGAGTTTTCGAGGCGCAAAATGCGCAAAAGGCGCAAATTTGTGAAAAATTATTTTTACCATGTCTTTTTGCATCGTAAATATCTAAAACACACATTAACTTAAAAATCTGGCAAAAACAGGCAAGACAGTCTTTTTCATAACCAACACAACGCTGCTAAAGTTTTGCATATCCGAGCTCTAATAACGTAGCTATCACCGAAATAAAGTGTCCGGATACTAAATGATCATAGCCTTAGTTTTAAGTAAACTTATTGCACAACTTGACGCAGAGAGAACAACAAAGCTGTTTTCTCACTTCAAGTCCGCGTGGGAGAACTAATTGAGTGAAATCGTTCGCAGAATTTACAAACATGGCAGACTTTTCAACATATCCGAATAAAACCGACTTTAAGTAACCATCTTACGACTTTTTACCTATTTTGGGAAATTGCGACTCGCAGTAGGGATGTTAACGACTTGAACTTTCATTTCTAATGCGATTTTTGTTTGCTGAGATTAACTACCCTGGTTAAAATAAGAGTTTTGCATTAAAAAAAAACAAATAGTTAACATTTGATCGTTCGGAGGGAATTTTGATTTATTTTAAAAGGCAGCCAGAAACATTCTATATGACGTCACCGATTTTCCGAAAAACGTCCAAAAAAGTCGATTTATGGCATTTTTTGGCAGTTTGCCAAATAAGCTTAGCTAAGCTTAATTGACTATTCACATCCACCTTTGAACCAGAGATGCCATTCTCTGCCGAGAAAGACGGAGAACGGAGAATAAATCACTCCCGTGCGATAGCTGCAAATCACCCGGGTGAGTTTTTTTTGTTCCTCTCCACACATTATTCGCACCCGGTTCGAAAGCCACACACACCTAATTCCAATAGCTCTGGCGTGCGACAATTTGTCACCGGTGCACCCCGATGAAAACACAAGACCGACTGGTTCAAGCCACGACAAAGCCAAACAAAGACAAAAACAAACACGATGGTGTGCATAACAATAGCATCAACAAACGATGAATGTTTTGGGCGAGTAGTTCAGCTTCGTATGTGAACACTACAAGCCAAGCCAGCTGCTGTTGCTGTCGCTCTCCGTCGTGAAAACATTTTTTCACTGCAGTGTGTGATTGCTCTGTCGTGATGATTTAAAGATTCTCTACAGAGGTTCGACTAAAAATCTCTGCGGTGCGTTTCAGAGAATCTCTATCGAGAATCGAAAACCGAGCACGTCGGTGATTCTCGTTAAAGAAATTGCAAGCCTGCTTTGAACTATGGAACCCGAAATACGTCATCTTGAATTTCTACCTACGATAGTAAGGTTTATTTATTTATCATTATTCTAGTGATTCCATTATTGCTTCCACATTACTTTTAATGCATTTCGAACCCCATTGTAGCAGACATGGCTCAGTAAAATGACTTCCACATCGCCAATGGTTGCTATTCCGTGATTGACCGAGGCCATCAGTTTTGTTAAAAGGTCAAAAGAATGGTGCTTGGGATTAGCAGGTCATTCTCAATGCACAAACCAGATGATCTCTCTTTGAACATCAAAAATGGCGCCGGCCACGTTCTAGTAGTCAATGTGTAGATTTAAAAAGGTAGAAAGGAATGGAAGATCAATTCTGTGCCTTAGGACTGAGGTTGCCTCTGCATCCTAGCAAAATAATTCAAGGTTGAAGGTTGTCGTTTTCCTTGCAGTCTTCCACTTTTCCAACTGGTTATGGTCTATCTGGTTTCGGAAATGTTTCCTGGTTTTCGTCTAGCTTTTTCCTAGAGTCAAAACAGAGCGCTCGGTAAATCTCACTAACTCTTTCACAAAATATGAGAGCTTACCGAACGATCTATTCCGACTCTAGGAGAAAACTTATTCTGCTCGCTCTCGCTGTTCTGCTTGTGTGTGTCCTTCTCCTTCAACTATGCGTAAACGAATTACCATATTTCGAAATCGCCTCGGTATTTATCTATTTTTTTACCCCTAGCGCACGCATTCTGGTGCAAGCAGTAACATCAAAGAACCGAAAATACACCCGCAAAATTTATCAGATGCAAATTTTGCAAATGCGTTTTTTTTTAATTTTTATAATTTTGTTCATTTTTATTTTATTTTTTGTTTATTTTCTTATCAATACTACAATTTCTCCCTCTTCTACTCTCAGTTGTTAGCATTGTATGGTATCCAAGTGGGTGACATCCCTATCTTTTGTCATTGAATTTGACAACTATTAAAATAACGGACCTACGATTTTGTGGGCCTGAAACAAACCTGACATATGACCATCTGACCGCATTTCAGAACACTACTAGATTGATGGAAATAATAAGCAGCACTGCTTTTATTGTATAAATAAAGGCGAAAAACCGGGGCTGTGGATATTTCAATTTATGCAATGCTATTGAGCAGCTTCTTGGCTGGCGTTCCATTTAAATAAAAAACACCGCTTTATTATTATCTGAATCGAAGATAATCTTCGTATTTAGAAAAACCAGGACAAATCCTGAGAAATCAGGACACCTGGCAACTCTGGCTCCAAGTTTTATGTCTGTCTGGTCAGTGACGGACCCGAACTAGATTTCAATCGTAGAAAATTATGGTTGATTGCTCACTTACTCATTCTGGTTATTCATTTGTTGAATTTCTGACTTTTCAACTCTGTACTTCCTTCGGCAGAAATCGCCATAATCTTCTCTCCCGATAGATAGAAAAGAAGAAAAGATTTATTCTCGCAAGAAGCATAAGTCTGCAACCTTTTCATGATTGTACCATGTCTTGTAAATTTTCAGGTATTGCGCTATCTTTTCTAAGTCTATCTACTGACGTATTTTCTACAACTGACGTTGTATACTACGTTTGACCACGATGGTCAAAGCATAATCTTCCCGAAATGTTTGACTACGACGGCCAAAGTATAATTTTTGTGGAATGTTTGACTACGACGGCCAAGTATAACTCAACGCACCTTTACATTTTTTTTGCGTGTTAATTTTACTGAACGCACCGGTTTTTTTTTTGCGTGTGACTAAGTATGAACGCACAATTTTTTTTGTGTATCTCACCTTTTTATTGCGACTTGCAACCCATATACCTACCGTTTCTTGGGAGCAGCTGCGCCATTGTCGTTTTCCTTGCAGTCTTCCACTTTTCCAACTGGTTATGGTCCATCTGGTTTCGGAAATGTTTCCTGGTTTTCGTCTAGCTTTTTCCTAGAGTCAAAACAGAGCGCTCGGTAAATCTCACTAAACTCTTTCACAAAATATGAGAGCTTACCGAACGATCTATTCCGACTCTAGGAGAAAACTTATTCTCCTCGCTCTCGCTGTTCTGCTTGTGTGTGTCCTTCTCCTTCAACTATGCGTAAACGAATGACCATATTTCGAAATCGCCTCGGTATTTATCTATTTTTTTACCCCTAGCGCACGCATTCTGGTGCAAGCAGTAACATCAAAGAACCGAAAATACACCCGCAAAATTTATCAGATGCAAATTTTGCAAATGCGTTTTTTTTTAATTTTTATAATTTTGTTCATTTTTATTTTTTTTTTGTTTATTTTCTTATCCATACTACAAAGGTTTGGAAGAAAAGGGCATGAACGGGTTACACTTTTGACTAGTATAATAATGTAAAAAAAACAATTTCTATTTTACCACGCTTCTGTTTTTTCCTAACGAAACTCAAAGTTTGAAAAAGCATAATGTTCTTATGGTTTTAACATCGATTATTGAAGAATCAAATTGAAAAAAATTATATCAGTGTAAAAAATCTGGTAAAAAACTATGTTGACTGCATATCTTTTCTTTAACCATCAAAATACTTAATTTAATTTGAACAATGAACAAAAATGTGTATCAGATAAGCCTTTTTTATTTTGTCAATAATAATTTTACCCACTTTTTGAAAATATTATTTTAAATGCAGTTTTATGTGCTGTTTACCTATTAAGAGAATTTTTATTCCTTCATTGTTTCACAAACTTGATGATTTTTTCATTTCTCTGCAGCATAACTCCAAATGGCATCATATCGTTCAAGTTCCTCAACAAAAATGGCAAACTTTTCACTCAATTATTGAAGCAATCCAGAGCTCACCATCTTCTGCCAAAGTTCCATTATGTGACAGAATAATATTTCAAAATAGTGATCGATTTAGGCACATGAGCAGCTGAGACTGCCTAGTGCCTTGTAGTAGGATGTATAGAATCCTGGAATGTGCAGTGCAGTATTTTGTAACTTTATTGTGCCCATACATGAACGAACATACCGACGTACATATGTAACACCCATGCATGCACAGGCAGCCGATATGCGATGATTGGAAGCCTTCCACCATATTGAAAGGTGGCGTCCTACACTGGTATATGATATGGTATGAAAGCGCCCACTCTATCATTCATGAGCCGGTCGTTCGTTACAGCGTATAGTGTGGCGTGATTGTTATGCAAGTGATACAAACTCGACCCATTTGACAAACGGACCTCTGAACAGACGTTTTCGGCGAACCATTCCCGGTATTAGTTTGACAATCAGACGGGCTAGCGCCCGTCTGATAACTGAATTTAATCATTCTATGAGTTGAGAAAAGTGAGGTGCATGCTGTTGATCGAAATCGGCGATGTCAGCGAATTTCTCAGGCGCTAGCATTTGGGTACGCAAAGAAAGGTCCCGGTTCCGTAAATTCCGAAACCGGATGGAGAAGTACTCGCCTCGCACATTGAATTCAATTCCAGGACGAAAGTTGCATGTGGCGAATTTTGACAACTGCGTCACCCACTGTCAATCATTTTCGTTGATGGTAGCTGCAGTAGGTACTAGGATGCATATGCATCGAATAGAAACGTTTTCCCCAATGGAATGAAGTAACGCTTTCTGATTGCTTCAAACTCTCACGCAGAGCGTTTGAATTTGATTACTACGCATTGAAGTAAATCGATCAGTTTTGTTCCATAACTCAATTCATGCAATTTGAAATCAATATTCTGCTGTACGAAAATGTTAGACATGTACACATATGTACCTATTTTGACTCTTAAACGAATTGTATATAGATGACCCATTCCAACGTTGCGTCACATCGTTTGCAAAAAGTATTTCAATAATCTTATTGATAACCTGTTTTTTTCTTTCATGGCGCAGGCAGCGAAGTTTGACTTTTACTCTTTTAGCCCTTTCACCCAATACCCATATTGTGAAGGTTTCATGTGATCATTAGTCATTTACAAACATTTTAGAATTTTAGCATTTTAGAGTTTTCTAGTTTAGCTTCTTTACCCATATTGAGGGGGTTTCATGCGATTTTAAGTCCTTTAGAGCATTTTAAAGTTAAGCGGAAGCCGCCATCTTGGATATCAAGGGTTTTGGTTTTTTTTTTGCCAGTATTTGAAAGCAAACAGAACAAGCCATTTGGCCGAATTGGATAAAATAATTAAAAAAAAAATCTGCTGAGCGTATGTTTTATCATACAACTTTATTTTTGGTTAAACAAAAATAATGACTTCACTAACGGACTTCGAAATTCCTTTGATCATTTGTAGCTACCGATTTTTAGCTGTTTTTCCGACTCACGTTAATGGATTTTGCTTTTCAAAATGGTAGGAGTTAAATAATTAGAAAAAATGTATCCTGAAAAAAAAAACTCTAATATTACGTTATTCCAATAAGCAATATTGCATTTATGCCTTGAACAGAACATAATAAATGCTTAAAATGCCAGAAAAAAGCAATCTGAATGGTTGTGGGTAAAATGCAGATAAATGTATATTTGCCCAAATCATATAAATTTTCCTAACAATCCATAGAAGAATGAAGTTAAGGCATAATCATTAGGAAAAAAAAGCTTCCCGGGCCGCACAATAGAGTCTCGTGGGTCGCGAGCCCTTGGGCCGCCAGTTGCTCATCCCTGTCTATACTAATGATTAACAACTCCAAAAATGAGGAACTCATCCTACGCATGTAATTGGTTGGCTTGTGAGAGAAACGTAAACTTGAACTTTTTACATGGCTCCCATAAAAACATTATAAAACTAATTAGCTATTTTATATTAACATAAAAAAGCTATTAAGCATTGAACTGACTAACGCCATGTTGGTTGCAAAATCGAAGGCAAAAAATGATGCCATGCCAATTGATTCACAATGTCAAGTCAAGTATCTGAAAAAAAATTCAGGGCTATTTTCAAAAAAATCCATTATTTTTACGATGTCTTGAAAATTATTCCATCAATTCTTATTAAAATAAATATATATTAAATTTCATTATTTTAAAGATTTGACGAGGCGCATTTATTTTAAGATACTATTCCGTACGCATTTTACCTAAAATCTTCACTGGCGGTGAAGAGATGCTCATAAAATGGCTAAATATTGCTTTTTGTTTTTTTTTTTATTTTACCATATCAAATCTCAATAATGCAATCAATGATAAAAATGCAACAAAATGGTTTTATCGAAGATTAAAAATTAAGTCATGATGACGATTCTAAAACAGGGCCAAACAGCTTTATTATAGTTTTGGTGATGTATAGAATGCGCTTCAACTTTTTATGAAGGTTAGTGCTATAGCTCTAACAAAATTGTGCTGACTATAATAAAGCTTAAATTGTTACTAGGGATGTGCTGCCTTAAAATTTTGATCAAAACAATTTATTTAATGGACACTCTCTTGAAAAATACCAGACAGGTCGCGACAAAATGTAATCAAATCATCCGTCCCCAAAATTTTTACACGTTACAGTAACACTTTAGTTAATCAATTTGATACTCCTGAATAATACCAAAATGTCTCTGTTATTCCGCAACCGATTTTTACAAAACTTATAGTTTTTGAAACCTCGTTATGTAACTAAAATACAATTTTCAGACAGCATTCAGCTACAACACTTCAGTTTTCCGTTATTGGAAGTCTAAGAATAAAAATCCGAAAAAAACGTGCTTCGGAAAAAAACAGTAGATCAGCTTAGCAATGCTAACACAACTTCATTTAGTGTTTAAGAAAGCTGAAATTAGAAGCTATACGTTGCACATAACGATATAGTTTTTGATTTTTTTTTAAGATCATGACCACAAAAAATGTAAAAAAATGGTGTAAAATAGTAGTTTTCAATCAATGAACTGTAAAATTTGTTGAAGTCACAACAGATACATTTTAAAAATCATTTTTATTTTGGCAAAATATTGACGAATTTTCAAAGGCAGCTGTTTTTCGAATATTTTGAAAAATTGCAATTGCTCAGATTTTCTAGGACTTGAATTCAAATTTGCACTGGATTTTGAGTATGTTAACGCAAGATTTTCGTAATAAATTTATATTCATCAGAAAAGAGATTTCATATCAATTCTAGAGGTGCAATTACTTTAGCGCTGTAATATTTAACAGAAACATATTTGTGTAACATTACGAGGTTTCCAAAACTATACATTTACTAGCTGACCCGGTAAACTTCGTTTTACCCGTTTCCTAATAAATCGTTGGAAAATATTTACAGTTCTGTAACTTTTAGTGCTCGTGAATCTGTTTTCATGAAAATCGTCTTCAAGTGGTTCGAGTTTTGTCCCGTTTCTAGATGATTTTATTTTGGAGCTCCCCTTCCATAAAAAGTGAGATTCTTGAATCTATTATACAAACCATCTCTGACCTGAAAAACCCTTGGATACCAAATTTCACTTCATTACGACCGACCATTTATTCGTGATGTTGTTACAAAGAAAACGCCTTCATTTTTATATATTAGATGTGTAAAAAAGATAATTTTGTATGGGACCCCTCTTCCATAAAAAGTGAGATTATTGAAACTATTATACAAACCATCTCTGACCCGAAAAACCCTCGGATACCAAATTTCACTTCATTACGACCGACCATTCATACGTGATGTTGTTACAAAGAAAACGCCTCCATTTTTATATCTATATATATAAAAAGCAATTATCTGTATGTTTGTTTGTTTGTTTGTTTGTTTGTTTGTCCTCTATAGACTCAGCCGTCTTAAGAGCTAGAGATCTGAAATTTGGCATGGATGCTCATTAGGACCAGGAATGATGAAAAATGTTTTTAGATTTTTGGACGACCCCTTCTGAAGGGGGTCGTCCATACAAGACAAATATTGTTTTCACGTTATTGACGTTATTTTCCGTCGGATTGTGATGAAAATTTGCACATGAGTGTTTTGAGAGACGAGCAATCGATTACAGTTATCAAATTTAGGGTCAGGGGTCGGCCAAAGGGGTCGTCCATATCAACTGATTATTGTTTTTGCGATATTGGCTTTATTTTACATTGGATTGTGATGAAAATTTGCACAAGATTGTTTTGAGAGACGAGCAATCGGTTACAGTTGTCAAATTTAGGGATAGGGGTCGGCAGAAGGGGTCGTCCATATCCACTGATTTATGTTTTTGCGATATTGGCGTTAATATACATCGGATTGTGATGAAAATTGGCACATGAGTGTTTTAAGAGACGAAAAATCGATTACAGTTATCAAATTTAGGGTCAGGCGTCGACCAAAGGGGTCGTCCATATTCACTGATTAATGTTTTTGCGATATTGGCGTTATTATACATCGGATTGTGATGAAAATTTGCACATGAGTGTTTTGAGAGACGAGCAATCGATTACATTTATCAAATTTAGGGTTTGAGGTCGGCAAAAGGGGTCGTCCATATCCACTGATTAATGTTTTTGCGATATTGGCTTCATTTTACATTGAATTGTGATGAAAATTTGCACATGAGTGTTTTGAGAGACGAGCAATCGATTACAGTTATCAAATTTAGGGTCAGGGATCGTCCATATTCACTGATTAATGTTTTTGCGATATTGGCGTTATTATACATCGAATTGTGATGAAAATTTGCACATGAGTGTTTTGAGAGACGAGCAATCGATTACATTTATCAAATTTAGGGTTTGAGGTCGGCAAAAGGGGTCGTCCATATCCACTGATTAATGTTTTTGCGATATTGGCTTTATTTTACATTGGATTGTGATGAAAATTTGCACATGAGTGTTTTGAGAGACGAGCAATCGATTACAGTTATCAAATTTAGGGTCAGGCGTCGGCAGGGGTCGTCCATATTCACTGATTAATGTTTTTGCGATATTGGTGTTATTATACACTGGATTGTGATGAAAATTTGCACATGAGTGTTTTGAGAGACGAGCAACCGATTTCAAGTTTCGAATTGCAGATCAGAAGTCGGCTGAAGTAGTCGTCCATACCCAAATTTAATGTTTTTGCGATTTTGACGTTACATTGGATTGAGATGAAAATTTCCGCATAGGAGTTTTGGTCTTTTGCTTTCAGGTTTCAAATCTTGACTCAGGGGTCGGCAAAAGGGGTTATTATCTGTTCATTGTTTTTACGATATTCTCTTGATTGAGCATAGAATTGTAATGAAAATTGGCACATGGGAGTTTAACAGAAAAGATAATTGATTTCAGGTGTCAAGTTTTGAATCGTGGTCAAAAAAAAGGCCGTCCATGTTAGTTGCTCACTGTTTTCGCGATATTGTCGTGAGCATGCATCGGATTGAGATGAAAATGTTCAGATGAGGATTATAAACTATGAGCAATTGACTCCAGGTAGCATGTTCCGTGTCAAGGGTTGGCGAAAGGGGCGTCTATATTCACTGATCACTGTTTTCAAGTTCCTGACGTAATTTTACATATAATTTGAAAAGAAAAAATGGCACAAGGGAGTTTTGAGGAACGTAAAATTGGTTTCAATTATCGAATTTCGGGCCATGGGACAGAAAAAGAGGGTTTCATTAAAAGTTCAGTGTTTTGTGCAATAATTTTGTTGGAGGCAGTTAATTGATACCAATTTAAGTGTGAAGGTCAAGCAAAAGAGTCGTCCACACAAACAAATAGTACATGTTTCTGCCATAATGTCTAGATTTTGCAACCGATCGAGAAGAAAACACTCTCACATAAATTTTAATAAAAAGCCAATCAACAGTTTAATTTGAATTTCAAGTAATAGTAATAGTAGCGACTTTAAACACTGTTGAATTTTTTCCCCAAAATTGTCGAAAGAATGTTTCGAATTCATTTTCTAAACTCATTTTGACGTACCAATGATTTAAAGCGAAACGAAGTTCGTACGGGATCAGCTAGTATTAGATAAAAATCGGTTAGAAACAAGAGAGATATAGCGGATTTAAGCGAGGAGTGTCAAGTTATTGACACTGAAGGTCTGATTAGGGGATTTATTCCTGGACTTTTAGGGTGCGTCCATAACAAAGTAATGTAGCAAAATTAAAGATTTCAAGAATTCATTTTTTTTATTTGGATGCACCCGAATAAACTTACAAGACGTCAAACGTCCAATAGTATCAAATAGTATCCAATAGTAGTCAAACGTACATTATAAGACAAAACAGTTTTTTGGTTGTGCATGGGGGCATTTCTTTTGGCATTGATAAACAATAAATTCAATTGACATCACTGCTGGGGCCTAGCAAGGATTGGATGTAGTCATCCAAGCAATACTTCGCTAGGCACTCAGCAGTAATGTCAATTGAATTTTTTTTCAATGCCAAAGAACATACACCTGTTAAACAGCTTAAAACTTTTTTGCTTGATTAGATACGAAGTTATGGTCTTCAACGAAGTTGTTCAGCGGAATTTTTCTTTTAAGAGATGTATATAAATTTGCAAATAAAACCATTAGCAGGCTTGGTTTCACAGAAGAAACAAAAATGATGTTGATTTTTCAGTATGGGAGAGTGGGGAATCATGGGCCACTTTTTTTCGTTGTTCCATAACTTCTTTATTATAAAAGGTAAAATGAAAATAAAAAATGGTATGGTTTTTCACATTTTCAAGGAATCATAAGGTATTTTTTTAAATTTTTAATAAGTTATTGTACCCAAATTCTGACTGTTTGAAAAAAAGCAATTTTTTTTTTGGATTTTGAAAAATGGTGAGGAATCGTGGGCCACCAAATCCAAATTGACCAAATAACATGCATAGTTTATGATTTGACCCAAAACTGTGATTTCCTAATTCATTTCGTTATTTTAAAGTAATTTTAGATGATGAAATAAAAAAGAGAGCTGTGTATGATCGCATAGATTCCAAAACCTGGCTCGCGAACGTTTTGGCAAATTTTCTCATATAGGATGGACAAAATATTTTTCATAACTCTTCATTTGGCATAAGAAAACTTTACATGTAAGAAAAACGTATTTTAAGTTCTGAATGTGTATAAAAACATAAAAATATAGGTGGTTCAAGATGTGTGGCCTACGATTCCCCACAAGTTATGATTTGCAAATTGGTTGCGTTTGTGTGACTTATTGATGTTTCATCAAAAATTCCTTTTCCACGTGAAAGATCATGACAAAACTAAGATCATAAGCGTATGAGCATATTTTTGTTATGCACTTTAGGTTCCCCATCGATGAAATTAGCGGGTATTTATTTAATTATGTAAGTAATTTTTTTTAACTTTTTTCAGCATGATAAATAAAAGAAGCATATGATGCGTATTTCAGTCAACAACATATAGGAATATATGCTCACGCAAAGCGACGACGATGACAGTTGGTTTGAAATTTTTATCTCAACACACATCTGAGATATTAAAAGTGGCCCACGTTTCCCCATGGCCCACGATACCCCACTCTCCCCTACAAAATTTTCAATTTTTCCATACTAACATAAAAATCCAAATTTAATCATGTAAACATTACTTAACAATTTTTCAAATAAAACATGGATGAGTTTTGAACCAAAACGAAGCTTTTGAGACCCCAGGGTTTGATAATTTCTAAAATGTCCCCAAATCGAATCAGCCTTATACCACATCCCTTATTCAATTTAAATGTAATCGAGTAATCTACAAAATAATTGACAACATAATGATAATTATTTACATTTCAAGTTTGTTTTTGATTGATTTTTACTGTCTCATTTATAAAATAAAAGAAACGAGCAAAGATTGACTAACCCAGTTCGATTTATTGGCTTGATGATATAACCACTGATAAAATATCACCTACAAACTTTTATTGGGTTTATCACGCTACGCAAACACCGTCGGTGTTTAAAAAAATGTTCATACAATCACATTTTTTCAACTTATTTTGTTTGTTGCAAGCTTCTCCTTTTTCTGAATTAAGCGAGAATCGCATGTTTTTAGAAAATCAAAAATTTACTGATGAAAAAAACGATAATCATTTTTCTGGCTACGTCAATTTGATGTCCCATCAACCTCCAAACTTTAGAGGCATAAGCGACACGATTATTTGTCAAAATCATTTTCTTTGAATCCATTGAAGTTGAAAAGTGTAGTATGTTGCTCACTTGACGATTCGTATCAAATGACTACATGTCCATGTTTTTCGGATTCCGTTTTTATCGGCAGCGCTACAGACAACACATCGCTTGAACTGGTTCAGCAATAGGAAAGCTTCACCAGAGCCATGCGTTCTAGACTTTTTGTCCGATTGGGAAGCACGTGCTTTACCAATCCATCGGGTTGGAGCCATTCAACTGATGTGGGACAAAGGGTCTAGAACGCACCTTTGAAACTTTCCATAAAATATGCTCTTGGCTCAATTTCAACACCTGTAAATTTTCTTCTACTAAGCGTCTGCTTTATCTATCCGTCATTTCTTTCCGATCTTTAATTCTTCTATCAAGAATTTATCATCTAACGTTCACCGCATTGCCATTAAACTAGCATATAAATAATTTACCAACGGTGACTATTCGTTAAAAAGATTTATTGAATTTGCAAAATTTTGCGATAAAACTGGGTGTCCACAGAAGTTGTTTAAAAAGGGAAAAAATGCAAATTGATAAAAATTTGCAACATAAGCTAACAATTAAAAATATCAATAATTTTTTACTCATACTTTTTTAATACAACGTAATTTTGGTAAAGCATTTTCCTATTCTTTTGAGGATTAGTCTAATCAAACAAATGATTGATTGAAAAGTGTTAGTTTTTCATCTTCTTTCCACATTTTTCGAAGTTTTTAACACAAAAAAAAGGAAAACCCTTATAGGTCAAATTAATTTTTGAACTTCAGTGTTTTGATATGTTTTTAAACAGGTTATAAAAGACCTTAATTGTTTTCAGAACATTTTTTTTGCATAGATTTTCTTCAATTTGACGCCCTGCTTTTTGTAAAAAAGCATCTAGACATTATAAGGAGACTAGTGACTTTCTAAGTTTACCTTCTTTATTCATAATTTTATCTCCGAAGTTATTGCGTCAATGGATAAATTGAATCAATTTTCTCAATTCGCCTCTCTCGCGAGACATCGCGTCGCTTTGGAAAATTGAAACATCCATTTGATAGGTCAATTATGGAAAGTGCTTAACGAATCGCGTCCCATTTGGAGAAGAAGTTAAGCAACACGTACAAACCTAACCTGTTGTCAGCGGGGCTAATCTACATTTCAATACGTTTGACCGGTTGCCAATTGAAATTGCAATTGAATCGCTTTCGGGTAGATCGGATAAATGGAAGCTGATCCAATGCAATGTGGGCCTACCGAAAATTTCCCCTATTCGATCCGATCCGTTTGCAACTTTTCCGATGCGTTGTTGTCGGTTGTAAAACAGCGGTCGCCACACGGCCAAAACGCTGGCTGGCTGGCTGGCAAATTGCCCAACAACCGATTCTATCTGTCTCTCTATACTTAGGTGCATTCACGGCGAAGCGAACTTGTAGCATCTTCCCCGATTAGAGATTGTTGAGCTGGCTGACCACATTTCCACAAGCAAACAACCCACAGAACCGAAACATGTGTCCCTGGCGGCATCGTTCGAATCTGTCAACGATGTTGCCAAAATACTCAAGTGTATCTTTTACTGTCATTAGACAGAATAACATCCTCCGGTTGTCAAAACACGGCCTCACCATCATCACTTGGTGGCACATGCAAATTCCGAAACAATTTCCGAGCGAATGCGTTTAGCTCGATTTTTGCTAAGCAAGCAAAAGAATCTTTCTTTTTTTCGCTCTTGGCAGGGAATTCCCTTTTCGACAGATGATGTCATGGAAATCGATCTCACTTCATGCGTTTCTTGGGGTGGTTTAGTTAATTTGTACAAACGCCAGCCTCCAAGACGATTCAAAACTAAACATCTCTCTAGGCCGCCGTCTGTGTGACGTCAAAACAACAATTTGGTTCACTATTCTGTGTCGCTTTCTTCTTCGTGGAAGCTCGCCGACGTCCTTCTAAACAGTAGGTAACGATCTAAGCCGACGACAGTCGGAAAATAAATGAAAAACGCGTGACCGGACCAGATCATCCAAACAAGGCGACACGGCGCTATTCGATGATTACAAACATGCCCGCAAATTCCGCTCTGTGAAATCTGAGCAATTGCGACCGAGATTTGAGGGAAGCTATTACTTACTTTTGCTTTCTGATGATGGTCGGATCGCATGACGGTCGGAAATCATTTAGAAACCCCACTCAAGTGACCCCAGATGTTTGCTGTCAGGAGACGGACGGCCGGAAACACGCGTAGGCCTACATGCTACACGTACATATGTGGTGATGGTTGACTTTCAACAGAAAGGGTGCGCAAACAAAACAAAGACCCAAGCATGGCTGCTCCAAACTGCCTTCAGGCTTTCGCGGGAATAAAACATAGATTTTTATGTAAATTATGAAACACAACAACCGGTGTGATTGTATGAGAAAATGGAATAAGATTTTTATGCTTTATGATGAAAAATAAGCTTCCTCTTGAAAGGACTTTTCACATTTGTGAATTATTACAATACTTTTATATCTTTACATAAAAATATTGGGCTAGAATTATTCATAATCAAAAAGGCCGGAACGTTATACGTCTATTGTAACTTGCTTGTGGGGGATTGAAATTAAAAAAATAATTCATGTAATAGAGTGGAATAAATTGGATAAAATCTGATTTTAAACAAAGTTGTATTCTATCTCTACCGCCAACATCATGCAACACTTTTCAACTTCAATGGCTTCTAAAAACTTAATGTCCACAGATAATCACCCTGATTGTACATAAAAAATTTTAAGGTTGATGGAACATAAAATAAACGAAATAAAAAAAAAACGGCTTCATCAGTTATTTTTAAATGTACAAAAACATGTAATTTTCACCCTACTTAGAAAAATGGGTAATTTTTGTTTTTATTTGAATTAATTTTTTTCATTTTTTCAGTCAAAAATGATTTGATGAAAAAGAACTATGGTATTGCATACATCTAGGGGTAAAAAAATACTTCAAAAAATCTTCAAGCTAAAATCATAAAAACTAATGTCTGGATGGATGAAATTTCTAGGGGTAAAAAAATACTTCAAAAAATCTTCTAGCTGAAATCATAAAAACTAATGTCTGGATGGAAGAAATTTTTAAATTAACAAACGCGTGATGCAAAACAATCATATTCCAGCAAATGGGAACGAGATTTAAAAGGTGTGTCTTTGATTTGCATTTTGATGCATTTTAGCCCAGGCTGGTAACTGATTTATAAACATAGTTAGGGGAGAATGAGGATACTTGATCCCTGGGGATACTGGATTTCTTCGCTATATCTCGCAATAGGAATGTATCACAAATATCTTAAGTTCTAGAAAAATGTTCCAAATAGAACAAAACAACAATGTTATTCCAACAAAATTTTAAAAAAATATTTTTCGTGTTATGGAACTTTCTTAAAAATCGTAACAAAATTTGACTTGAAGATCTTTTTTTATCACTTTAAAATGTATCTTTCATGAAAAAATATATTAAAATTATTTCTTCCAATATGTTAATCGTTAAAGTATAAAATGAATTTCATAATGCCTTATTTTCAAAGCAATAGTAAACTGTCATTTTTTTTTTAGAAAAAGTTCTTCAAAATGTATGTTATGAACATAATTGATCCCTGGACCCCAAAACGATATAGTTTTCTTCTGAATGGGTCGTAATCATTGGTTATCATGAAATTACCAATATCAGTCCAATAACTTATGTTTTTCCAGTGATTATATGTTAAAAAGTACTAAACTAAATGAACTTATCTAAAAACTAAAAAAATTCGCCTTAAAGTATGCAATGATTCTTGGGTAGTAGACAAACTTTTAGAATTCTCTTTGTCTGATACTTACGAACTGTGAAATGAGAACTACTATGGCGAAAAATACTCTTACACAGTAAACGAAAATTAACGAGTTCGGTAATTTTTTTACCGAAATCCTAACATGTGCAAATCGTTAAACTGTTCGGTAATTTTTTCGGTAAAAAATAAACGAACATCGGTAAATAAAGAATCGATTAACCGATGTTCGTTTATTTTTTACCGAAAAAATTACCGAACAGTTTAACGATTTACACATGTTAGGATTTCGGTAAAAAATTACCGAACTCGGTAATTTTCGTTTACTGTGTAGGATTTTACTAGATTTTTGCCAAGGATCAGGGAACCCTGAATTAAGGATCAAGTCTCCTTTATTTAGTAAAGGATCAAGTCTCCTGTAACTTAAAAATATCTTTTAGCCTCACGGAAATGCTTCTAGTTCATCTAGCAGTTCATGTATCGTTCTATCTTTTGGAGCATATAAACTTAAAACTACACGCTGTCAGAAAATGCAAAAGACGGCAAAAAACTATTTCACTATGTTAGGAACTATGTCGATTTCAACATCATTTTATTATCATGAAATGATAGCTTCATTACATTACATTGAGGCGGCATTCCTAACAGGGCGACCAAAACAGTTGAGATCGAACATAAAATAGAAATTGAATAATGCCGTTTTAGATTTTCTCCACAAGCGCGGGGCAAAACTTTTTCTGAATAAACAAACAAAATCGTTACCCAGGACGATGCAAATATATGGTTGCTATACTCACACTTATGTTTACCCCCAACACTGACAACTTTTACGGGGTGCAACCGCCTGCTTGAGGTTCAAATCTCGGGCAAAACTATTGGACTTCTGAATTAATAAGCGAACAAAATAACAGCATCTAGGGCAAAACTCGTGGGTAATTAGGTTGCCACTGCCAATAAACGAAAACACTATAAGTGTTGTGGTACAAAAATGTTGTATCCAAGCCTACTGTTTCATGATGCCCCGTTTGACGGTATTGCTCGGAATTGGAAGTTGAGATATTTCCGATCGAAAATATGAAAAAGAATTCAATACGAAGATAACAAAAACTCTCATCAATTTAAGAATGTTCAATGACACGTGCGGCGAGATGAAATGCAAGGTAGAAGAATTTGTAAAGGAATGAAAGTATGAAAGTGTGGTTGTACGCCTTTGCCGTACAACAGACTACTAAAAAAAACAATACAAAAATGCCCTAGACACACAATTTTCACCACCTATCCAAAAACTTTTTCCTACGAAGCTCATATGATGCTTACCTATCCGCCTGTTCTTCATCCTTTACAAATTTCTTCTACCTAGCATTTCAGCTCGCCGAACGTGTCAATGAACATACTTAAATTAATAAAATTAAAAAAATAATTCATGTAATAGAGTGGAAAATAAATAAAATAAAAATAAATAATAGAGTGGAATAAATTGGATAAAATCTGATTTTAAACAAAGTTGTATTCTATATCTACCGCCAACATCATGCAACACTTTTCAACTTCATAAAATGTTTGGGCAGACCATAGCGGATCAGGAAAAAAAGAACAACTTGTTTCGGGAACGAATGATACTTAAAAGATATTTTATTTTATCTCTATTTTTAATTACAACTTTTCCCGCTTCAAATGTACATAAATTTCACAATAGAATGAACTGGAATCATTATGGCAACGGTAGACAAACTGTTCAGATGGCTAGTATACATTGAGGCGGCATTCCTAACAGGGCGACCAAAACAGTTGAGATCGAACATAAAATAAAAATTGAATAAGTGTTATGGTACAAAAATGTTGTATCCAAGCCTACTGTTTCATGATGCCCCGTTTGACGGTATTGCTCGGATTTGGAAATTGAGATATTTCCGATCGAAAATATGAAAAAGAATTCAATACGAAGATTACAAAAACTCTCATCAATTTAAGAACTTTCAATGTAAAGGAATGAAAGTATGAAAGTGTGGTTGTACGCCTTTGCCGTACAACAGACTACTCAAAAAAAAAAAAAAAAAAAAAAAAACAATACAAAAATGCCCTAGACACACAATTTTCACCACCTATCCAAAAACTTATCCTACGAAGCTCATATGATGCTTACCTATCCGCCTGTTCTTCATTCTTTTACAAATTTCTTCTACCTAGCATTTCAGCTCGCCAAACGTGTCAATGAACATACTTAAATTAATAAATTTATCGGTGATTAAAACATATCATCAAAAACTTCCATCTTACAAAGTTTTTATAACTTTTGCAATTGCAAATTTCAAAGGTTTATTTTTTACCGCCCTTTGGGGTTTTTCAAAACTAAAGGGGGAGGGGGGGTAAGAGGGCCGAAGGATCTACATGGGCGCTCGATTCTTTATGCCAATATGGCTTTTCCATTCATGTCGTTTTTGGTACAATGCCTGTTTCAGCGCTTTTTGGCATAGAGAAAGCACCAAGTGACATTGGAATTTGGCAACCTCTTTTGTGGGTGTAAGTGTCCCAGCGATGATTAAAACCACACAAATATAAATAAAATTTTTAAAATAAAACAAAAAAATGCATCAGTTTGAGGAAAGCTATACCTGTCAATACTAAGCTTGTCAGATTGCCCAACTTGATCTAGACTTGCCCGGATAACTGATAAAAATTTTCCAGGATTTCGTTGAAAAAAAAAGCTCGTATTTCGTCCGGATTTATTCCCTATGTTGGCAGAACCAAACAAAAAATTCCAATTGCGCTGTTGGAATTTTAATTTTAGCATCTAAATATAAAATAAGCTGAACAATTTTTAACAAAATAATCATGAACGGTTTTTGGAAGCCTAAAATACAGTATAAAATCAGTATATGCGTTTCTTTCTTAAAAAAAATAACGATATTTAAAAAAAAAAAAAGAAAAGAAAAAAACGATTGAAAAAAAAAACGTCAGCACGTGTTTTGTTTTCGTGCGAAAAAAAATTCATAAAAAACTTTACAAAAACCTAATAATTTTGAGGATTTTGAAAACAAATTCAACTAGGATTGTTATAAATGTGCGAATAAGGTGTTTTCAGAAAGTTGCGCGGGTAAAACATGCACAGTAGCCGTTCGTGAGCTGCCGAAAGAATCGGTCGATGCAGTTTGTTTATGGAAAAAGTTAGGAGCAATTACAAAATATCTACTCAAGAAGATATAATATGCGAAGTTATATGAAAAACCACAAAGTACGGTTCTGTTTAACAGGCTAAATGATTTGCAAATCAAAAAAGTTGTGAAATCCTTTGGCCGCAAATTTAGCAATCAGTTAAGTTGTAATGTATTGAAAAAGCATTTGGAAGAACTTTATGGTTGCTTGTGAGGTTGTATTTGCATCTGCTGTTTTTTTCTCGTGAATAAAAAATACGAGTGACCGATTAGTGATGTCTCGAATATTTGAATTCAACCAGTTTCAAGAACACCGGATCCAGGAAAAATTGCAAGACATCATCGGTGGAAACCTATCACTTATCACTGGAGTTTGGTGAGATCGTTTCTATTTGAGAATTATTTCTAAATCATATTTGTATTATTTTTTTGTTTATTCATCCTATTTGCCAAATAGGATTTCCCAAAAAAAAAAATTCCTTCCCCCACCTTTCTGAATACAACACCCTGGGTCGCGTGGGTTCCTTGCACCTGAAAAGTTAATTTCGTTGTATCAGAATATCCCCATTATGATTACATTGACTTGTCGTGGTGTGCATGTAGTTACCACACTTATCTTTAAAATCAACACTTGAAATGAGTGTTGTATCCAGATACTCAATATGGCATCTTGTGTTGGTTTTAATAATGAGTTGTACCTAATGTATCAGCCAATGCAAGATGTGTGTAGTCACCCAATGCTATGCTATGTTATGCTTCTTTTTTTAAAAAAATAACGATTGAAGTATTTATCTTTTTGATTTTTGATGAAACATTTCTAGATTTTACCAAATTTGCACGGATATTGCTCGAATTATGGGTTAAAAATTTTAAAATCAAGTACCCGGATTTTTCCAGGTTTTTAGATAAAAAAAAAACAAGATTTGCCTGGTCAGGATACGTGACGGAGAAATTCTGACAACCTTAGTTTATAGGCATGCTACTTGAGAAAAACAAGTTTCAAAATTTTGGGCTACCCAAAATGACGGATTTTCTTATTGATATCATATACCATCTTTATTTCAATCTGTTTCAACACTGTTAGTCAATTTATATTCTTTAGCCCATCCCTGCATATTTTTTTTGAATATTTTTTTTACTATGCAGTTACCTATCTAGGTTAAAAGGCTACCAGATGTGACGCCCTGTGATTATTTTCATCTTACGTTTCCACTTGCTGTTATATAAATGTTTTGTTACACACATTTGTTACAGTTATATTTCATTTTTCAAAAGTTTTGTTTAAAGATCTAATTCATGGAAGTAAAGATGTACATGTAAAGATGCATTTCTTTAGACTTTTTTTTATAAACAATAAAGATATGGTCTTACAGTGAGCGGAATAAGAATTGCACCACTATGTGTTTTGCTTGTTTAAATATGAATGATTGAAAATTACGAAAATTTCTTCCACAGTTTATTCTGAATTGCTGAACGGATAAATCAAGCATAAGTTTACTTTTTTTGGACGTAGCAATTGGCGTTGAGGACCGAAAATGGGAAAAAGGGGTGCGAAATAAGAATAGAACCACTTAAGTTTTTCCAACAAAAACTAGATTATTTAAAAAAATTTACAGTGTAAGCGGGAATAATAATGCTTCTACGAGTTATTTGAATAGATAACCTGCATTTTAGGAGTTTTCCAGAATTCCAAAGGTTTTCAAAAGTTTGAAAATGGGGGTTTTAAGAGATGCTCTTCTAGCGTTAAGCAATTAGATATTTCAGCTGTATTCCTTATCAAATTACTTACTTTCTTCATTAAAATGACGTAAAATGATGAAATAAACATTCGGGATTAATTTTTAATCAGAAAAAATAGATTGAAAATCAAAAACTTTGATTTCGTTCAGTAAACCACACTTTTTTCCAGTTTCAAGTCGTAGATGGCAGCACTATCTTGCAGTTAAAACCAAATTTTGTCGCAATATTGATTTTGCAGGTTCATTTAGGCCCATATTTATCATTTTTAGGAATTTTTCCATCACAGTTTTGTTCACGCTGCAGAAAGCTTTTCCGGATTTGCAAAATAATCACCAGCACAAAAATGTACAACCTCCAAAATTCCTGCTCATCTCAACTTCCGATTCAATTGCAAATTGTACCAATAATATTGTTAGCCGTCTGGTCCATCAAGCTCCATCGCAAAGTATAACTTCATTCTGATAATTGGTCCATAAAATTCACTTTTAGTGACCTTGATGCAATTCTATTTTTTTTTTTTGATTTAGTGATCTTAGAATTTCCAAAGCGGTCACACGGTACATGTATTTATTTCTTGACCAAAATAATCCAGCTCTCTCTAATTAATCCCGGATATTCGAAAATAAGCATGAATTTAGTTAAATGGCAAGATAGTGCTGCCATCTATGACTTAAAACTAGAGAAATAGTGTTTGACTATTAAAAACATTAGTATTTTTGAATTCCAACCTGCTTTTTGGATTCAAACTCAGCCTCAAATCTATGTTTCATCATTTTTCATCATACTTATGAATGTTAATGAAGAAATCTAGCAGTTTGATAATGTTTTATAGCTCAAATATCTAATTCCTTAACGGAAGAGGAGCATCTCTTAAAACCCCCATTTTAAAACCTTTGAAAGCCTTTGGAATTCTGGAAAACTCCTAAAAAGTAGTTATCGATTCAAATAACTCTACACAGTAAATTTTTAAAAATAATCTTGTTTTTGTTGGAAAAACTCAAGTGGTTCTATTCTTATTTCGCACCCCTTTTTCACATTTTTGGTCCTCAACGCCAATTGCTACGTCCAAAAAAAGTAAACTTATGCTTGATTTATCCGTTAAGCAATTCAGAACTGTGGAAGAAAATTTTCGTAATTTTCAATCATTCATATTTTAATAAACAAAACACATAGTGGTGCAATTCTTATTTCGCTCACTGTATAACTGGAATATTTTCAATTTTTGGGAATTGAAACAGCTTAGTCAGTAAGTGGGAATAAAAACGAGTGGCTTTTATTATTGAATAGTCACAAACAAAAAGACGAAAAACAAACCCTATCATTATTACCGTAAAATGGAGTAACTTTGTTCCCCGTAGTTTCTTTGACCAACAATAAATTTTTGCACATTATCATCAATAACTCAGACTATAGTTTGAATTTTTGAAAACTGTTTTCTACGTTTGAAAGCCTATGATTTGAGTTTCAAATAGACAAAATATAGTTTGTATTTAAAATTTGTTTCTGTTAGTAAAAATGTAATTTCATAATCTTAAAATATCTACTTTTTCCAAGGCTTGCAAACAAACAGCTCTCCTGATGAAACCAAAAAGCATTTAGAAGCAAACGGGTTGTTGAATGTGAAAGGACTTTTTTTCTTTGTATATGTATATGTACAGTTATGGTGCTAATTTTATAGTCTTTTAGTGATCAGTTTTTGATATTTAAAAAATAAGGACATTTTCCAAGAGTAAGCCCGTATTGGACAAATGGATAGAAACCAGGGCCGTAGGAAGACTTGCCTCATAAGGCGGGTTTTGGTGACCATTATTTTTCCTATAACATTTTTGCTTGAAAATACATAAATAAAGAATAGTTAAAAACAAAGTGATACCAAGAGCATCTCATTATTCGGATTTAAGTTCTTTTATATTAAAACTTATTCATTTCAAATCCTTTCTTTCGAAAAAAACGTCCTAAAAGTGTTAAGTCTTTTTGAAGCCTTAAAAAATGAAAGAGTTATCTTGAAGGCTTTATTTGAAAGAAAAACTAGTTTGGGGTTCAATTCTAACTCTTGTAAACTTGATACATCCAGATTTTAGTTTAATTTATTTTAAGTATGTACAATATAAATAATGTTAAACAACAAACCAATAATATCTATTTTCTGAACCCGTAGATGAAGTACAGGTTATTTTATCAACAATAAACTATCATTAATAATTTATTTGATTATTGAAATCATGTGAAAAAGTGAAATTTAGTTCAGATGAAAATGAGTTCAGATCTTATAACAGTGGTTTTTACGTGTTTTTAACAAACTACTTTATGAAGTTTTCCTTCAATTATTTATTCGTAATTCAACAAGTGAATCTGACTGAAATCTCCGAATGATGAAACTCTGATAATTCATTTCTGGATCACCATTTTGGAACTTTTTAAATGTTCAATTCGCCATAACAATTAAAAGTAAAAATTTCATACCCATACTTTAAAAATGGTTTGTTAACAATTTTTTTTTAATATTCCGGAATGATGAGTTTCGAATATGTAAAATGAATCTTATTTTTGTTTTAAACGCAAAACCAAGATTCGGGTCAGGAGTTTATTCCAATGATGAACCAAACTGAAAATTAAGAATTATAAACTGGATACAGATTCCAGAATCCGGTCACAGGCAACAAATTTAGATATATGGAAAAAATGGAACCAGAACATAGGGAATAATTCAAACCTAAGCTTATGAGATATTTTTCCGTACTTATCCGGGCAGAGAAAATCTGGACTACTATATCTAAAAAACTTTGTAAAATCCGGGCATTCGTTTTCATAGTTTACAACCCAAGTTTTGGGAAATATCCAGGCAAATTAAGAAATCTCTCAATTAAAATCAAAAAGAAAAAACTCGAAAAGTAGTTTATTTTCATCGAAACACATCAGCCAGTTAATTTGTATAAACTTCGTTAAAAAGATTTTTTTTGGATGCAAAATACGAAATTGTTATCACGCAATTTGAATTTTGATTTGATTTTGCAAATAAGTAAAAATATTCAGCCAAAATCCGGGCAATCAGGCAACCTTAGTGAGTCTAATTTTATTGAAAATTCGATATTGGAGACTAAGGACTGTAACCAAAATTCATGCACCAACTTTGATAGCGTTTTCCGAGTACAGTTTTTAAGTTTTTAACAACAAGTGAGAATTTTTTTTTAAATCCATAGTAGAATTGTGTTCTGGAATAAGATTTCGAGGTTTTGGTCTTAGTTCTGTGGTTCTGTCTGAGTCGAGATTGTTACTTTTGATTAACTTTAGTTGTCCATCCAAATTTTATTATTAATTTAAAATTTTTAGCTTAGAGAAGAACATTTGTCTTGACATTTTTTGGACCCTCATGGGGGGGGGGGGGGTGTTTAACCCCTAAAACACCCCCCGTTCCTACGGCCATGATAGAAACCCTATCAAATGGTTAACTTTGAATGAAAAAAATGAAAATGGATATAGTGGGAGGGCCTAAAGGAATGTGTTAAGGTGAAATTTCATTTGTGTTTTTTAGCTCAAACTATTTAGCAATTGTTTTAATTTTTGCCCCTAAATGTATGCAACATAATACCTAATACTTTTTTCAATTATAAATGTTTTTCAAAGAAAACGTTAAAAAGCAAGATAAAATTGATAAACTAGCATTTGCAACTATTTTGAAGGAGTTTTGAATCCTTTATGATCAAGAAAACTCGTTAAAACCGTCAACATAGAGACTGATCAATGTAACCCCACAGCATCAAATTCAAAACAGAGACGAAATCGATTTTTCGTCAAATTTAAAGTGGTCTAATAAATTTCTGCAACAATGTTTTACGTTCATTGGAGTCGAGTACTGGTTTTAAAATATGAAACATGCCACATTCCACTTAACAGAAAAAATAATCGAAAAATATTGAAAAAAGATTACGGATTACGGTACTCGTTTTTATTCCACATTTGACTGATGAAGCCGTTCCAACCCCCAAAAATTAGGCAAGCAAACAAAAGCTTAGACCACTAAACCTAAAAATCAAATGTAATGTTCTGTCTGAATACGTGTTTGATAAGTGATGGTTTTTTTTAGAGAAACATGGGAGATCAAAGGAAGGAAAACATAAGTTGTGAATAAAATAAATTTTTCAAAAAAAAAACAGCTTAACTGCGGGTGTACCTAAGTCTCGTTGGTGATGCATCCATGATTCTTCCATGTTTCTCTTAAAATTTGCACCACCTTTGAAAATTCAACTTTATTTTGTTTTACTACGTATCTGAAAAAGGAGCTTTTAAAATTTTTATCTCCCATCTTATATACTTTGCAACTTATAGTAATGAAAGATTTTTTTTCTATTTTTAGGATATGATTTCCACAGTTTGATCTGACGGTAAGTGAGTTAAATTGCAAAAAAATCTACCATCCTTGCAGCTCATGCTTAAACTCTCATCTCGCTCTACCGCATCAACCACCAGAAGACTCATTTAAACTAATTTCAACTAAATTCGAACTCTAAAATGCACTTCCCGTTGCTGTAGCGTGAAGATCATGCCGAACTTTGATAAATTAGCAATTCCCCTCCCGGGGGTAAATTGAAACTAAAGAAGCCAAGTTCCACACAGCTGCTTGATTCGGAACGAGAACATCCGCCGGTGCATTGTTGAAAGTTTTTCGGCAACTCTGGGCCTCAACGCAAGGATGAACCGGAGAAAATGGGGGAAAACTCATCTGCCTGTCCGCCTGCCCTGGCGCCTAACTGTCGAATACTTTCGGAACTTAAATTTCCGAGCACACGGACGAGTAAATTCGAGAGCAGAAATTTACTTTTTTTTCAAAGCTCAAAATTCTTCACTTTTTGGGAACAATCTATTCGGGCTTCAAGTTTTCGCCTGGATGCTGCAAAACCTAATTGAATATTCTGCTGGTCTATTTATTGATGCAAATTTCGAACTCAATTAAACGAAAACATGAAAACTAAATGGAAAACATAGGTCTTTCAACGGAGTACACAAACAGTAGTTCAGAAGTTCCATGGCAAATTTTGTTTGCTTGCTCAAAATAACTCCACAGAAAACAAATATTTTTAAACGAATATTATCTAATATTTTTTTTGGTAATATCTAGTTCAAGTTGACGAGCAAAAATAATATATTGCGGAAAGCAAGCAAGTGACATTACGGCTAGATCCGAGGTTCAATTTTCCTCTCGGATGAAAGTCGAGATAGAGCAAACTAATTATAATCATTGGCACCGCACAACTGAGCCCAATAAAAGGCTTTGCGTCAATCCCGGAGCGAGAAGAAGTTAGAAGTTAGGTATCCGGGATGCAGAGGCTTCGAGAGTGCTGCTTTGACAAAATTAAATTTATCATCTTCGGCTTTTTCTCTAGAGCAGCATTATACCTAACACTACGTACACACAACTTCAGCCTCGAGGAACAAAAACGGAAGAAAGCTCTCCAAATTCCACTTGGTTCGCACTTTTTTGACGGCAGCGACAAGGCGGTGGAAAATGTCTAAGCTAAGCATTTTGCGTATAGATGCGGCTGTAATTAGCTAGCAGAATTTTTGGCGTCTTTACACGGATTCCGGTGTCCCAATTGGAGAACAACTGGGTGTTGAAACGCCAAGGTGATGGCATCTTCTAAGCACGCAGAGCATTTCGACGTTTTGGAATCCCAATAATATTTATCCTTGGCGAAAGAGCTTGAGAAAACAGCTTCATCATAATCCTAGTGAATTCCTTTGAAAATTTTCGAAATGAAAAGGCTGCCAGATCGATGAGAAGCTCAATAAGTATGGGAACAAATACTGGGAGATGGGAAAATATTGGCAGATATAAAATTTAAATCCTAGCAGTTTTCATCATTTTTATTTTATTTTCCACAAAATTAAATGTTAAAAAATATTTGAACTCAAAATACAGCTTACAGCTTAATACAGTTCGAATAAACTTTTTAACTTATTGATGCACCATAGCATGTAGCTGATCCATAAAATATGTTTTGGAAAAATTATTCTTCAGGCAAACTATTTGTGGTGGTGTGGATTTCATGTTTATGCTAATGCTCATGCATATGATACATACATACACAGCCAGTTGTTGTGAGCATCCCGGTGAGTAAAGGGTGAACACGAAATTATTGCGACAACAAAGATGTCATGCCAATTTTCTTATAATCTTGAAAATCAAACCAAAATTTTAGGGTAGTCTTATACATATATTTACTTCAAAAGAAAAGTAATCGATGGAACCTTTAGTGTGAAATTGAACGCATTTTCGCTTGTTGCCCTCCACAGTGTCTTTACAGTACCAGCTTCTCAGTTTTTTTTTTCATTTTATTAACATGTCCTTCTCGTCTTTGACTGTCTTCTTGCTCTTCCGAAGTTCTCGCTTCATTATTACTAAGTATTGATCCACAGGGCGCAGCTCCGGACAGTTTGGCGGGTTTATGTCCTTTGGAACAAAATGGCTTCATACCACTCCAGGACACTTTTAGAATAGTGGCATGATGCCAAATCGTGCCAAAATCAGGCATTTCCCCACTTGTCAAACGAACAGCTGATTTCTCATGTTTACATTTTCTCGGCATATCGTGGTAGGGTAAACATAACAACAACAATACGCATGTTCAATGACCAAATAATAACGAATTAAAATTGGTAATGCAATTGTAGTGATTTTGCAAGCGAACCTTGGTGAGGAGAATATAAATTCTTTATTCAATGAATTGTTAATAACAAGTAGACATGAAGGTATATTAATGATTTTATTTAAACAAGTTTATAAAAGAGAGCATTGAGCAGTGCTTGTCATCAAAGATCAAAATGGTGACCAGTTGGTGTTTGCATTTTTCAAAACAACAACAAAGTTACCCTACCACAATCTGTCCCAGGAAATACTTTATAGCGGAGCTTCGTCGTGCTACTGCAAGGCAAAAGGCGCTTCTCGAGGTACTCAGATTTGTAGATCTTGATGTGCCCTTTGTCACGAAAAGCTCACTCCTCAGTCCGCAAGAGCAGATGGCCTGTCGTCAAGCTTGCTCTTGCATGCCGGTGAAAAACTCCAACACCGGAACTGGCTTAAAATCGGCTTTTATATACGTTTCGTCGTCCATCACACATCAGCCATAAGTATTTTGTCAGCATGTTCTCGTAGAGCGTCCGTACCGAGTTTTAGCCGTCGATTGTTGCCGCTCACCGCGGTTTGAGGAGTTCTGTATCTTGTAAATATGTAGTCTATCTCTCTCCTTTGCATTATGGACGTAGGTCTGTGACATGCCGATCTTTTAAGCCAAATCATGACTTGAGACGTTGGGATTTGTTTTAATCAATCATGTTCAATATTTTTCCCAACTGCCGTTGCGAAAGGTCAGGAAATTCCATGTGCTTGGAAAGAATTTGTTCTCTCGACTCGCGTTGGTTTACCTACATTTTCGTTGAATCGAAAAACACGACTTCGAGTTTGACAGCATGTATACAATGCACTTTTTATGAGAAAGTGTGCAAAATTTGGTTGATTTTTACCCAATCGGAGTGAAATTGGAGTAAAAATTATTGCTTTCTCTGTTGACCACATGAGAAATCGTATAATGCGATTGCGAGTGCGCCCATCGCCAATTAAATTTTTCGCGTTGGATCATTTCTCGACAACAAATGATTGTTGTCTTTTTCAATGGTTTCTGTTTATTATCGTCAGAGAAATAACCAAATACCTGAAAATTAATTGCTTTTAAATTATTTTCATTTCTGAGTGCTAACCATACCATACCATACCGGATAGAATGGCAAATTTAAATTTATCCTTTATTGAGTATGCCAGCTTTTCTAAATAATGTGTAAAATTGACTTTGACCATTTGTACAATTTTTCATTAAATTGCTTCCACACAGTTTCAAATGGCCACCACACTAGGCTTGCAGATTATAATGTTCAATAAGCCAATCAGCAGTATAGAGCTGGCAAGCAGACAGGATCAGTAAATTCCTCATCTTGCTCAAACGCAAGATAAATCCCAGCATCCGGTTAGTTTTCTCGATAGTAGCAGAGTAGTGGTGCTTAAAAGTCATTTGACTGTCTAGAATAACAACAGGATCATTAATTTGATCAACACGATGCAATTGTTCGCCCACAATATTATAATTATGCAAGAAAGGTTGTATCCTGCGTCCAAATGTTATACTACAACACTTAGCAACACTCAAAACTAGATAGTTGACCGCACACCAGTTCACTACTGTATAGAGGTATTCTTGTAATTCGTGACCATCAGTAAGGCTGTTTATGACCAGAAATATTTTCAGCTCATCTGCGTACAGAGGTATTAAACAGAAATGGGCCCAAATTACTGCCTTGTGGAACCCCTGAAGCCGGAATGCAGTTGGTTGATTCAGCGGAGGCAATTCGATAGTTAAACGACGGTTTGTTAGGTAACTCCTGATCCATACACATAGTCTTTAGGAAAATCCTATACGTTATAGCTTTTTGAGATTCACTGAATCAAACGCGGCAGTCATGTCAGTATTGTGGGGCGTTGATATTTTATAGTAACTTATAAACGTAACACTCCAGACAATCTACAATACAACAACGTCGCTATTGGGTAGCCCCTCGTCAGTCGATCAACTTGACTTGACTTCACCCACAGATCGGGCATAAGGTTGTCTCACGTGTTCACTATCTCCTTCAGAAGTGAGCGAATAATCCAATACCTTCATTGGGATCATCCCTCCCGCTCTCACTCCTGCCAGCCATCACCCTCAGTCAGTTTCCTCATCTCCAACGTTAAGCACTCAACGGATGCCAGACAACGGTCAATCGCAGTACCACGAATTCATCGCTGTACGTTGCCGCGGACAATAACAGGTAGGAACTTACCAGCTACGAACTAAGGGCGTTCCATTGCCTGGAGCAGGACACACAAGTAGGTATATGGCATGAATTTGCTTACCGCCATCTATATAAGATAAACAGAATGAAGTGAAAACTGCCAGATTTGAGGTAACTGATCTTTTGGGAGAAAATTCATACTGATTTTCAGAAATCCAGCTCCGGTACGAAGAAAACGCACATCCTGTTTGTAACCTTTTTTAAAAGATAGGGCTCATAAATGATCTCTTCCAGGTTGCAGGAATTTATGTTGTCCGAAGGATAGGTTGAATATGTGAGTGAGTGGCTTTATCATTACGACGCTTCACCGCTACACGCAGACGCACGAAGGTATGTCATCTTTTCCGGTTGGGGTAGAAAACTTTAAATTATTGAGAGCATCAAGAACCATTTCTTCGGTAATAGCGAAGACGCGTTACATTTCCCGGCAGAAGATTTGGCAGTTCTTTTTTCAAATGAAGCACCGCGGGTAGACCGGATTCGTCCCTTTTGGTGTTAACAAACTTCCAGAACGTTTTTGGATTACGACGAAGGTCAGATTGTGTGCGATCTAAATAGCGACGATAGCAAAGACGATTGTAGATGCGATATCTTCTGGTGGCATCGTTCAATTTTGTTTTTTTTTTTAACGGGTAGCGGGAGCTACTAAACAGTCGTAGCCATTTCGATCGAAGCTGTTTTAGGTGACTATTTGTCCGAGGAGAAAACTTCACTCATAATGGAGCAGAATGTACTGTAAAGCACATCTGTGAAGATTCGTCCAGTCAATTTCCGATAGCGCTTGGTTTAAAAATTCAAAATCAGCACAACGGAAGTCAAGAGCAAATGCTTCGAAGTCCTCAATAAAAGCTACAGAATTTGGGAACGAAATTTCGAATCCAAACGAAGGATGATGCACGTCTATTGGGACAACAACTTCTTTTACCTCAATGATGGTGCTGATCAAGATAGACTCATCGTTGAAGAGTAAATCCAGCGATCGATTATGTAGAAGTTCCTGAGGTCGTTGAAAAGTTAATCAGAACTGTTCTAATCCATGTTGTAGGTGATACAGTTTCTGTTCATCAGATCTTCTAGCTTATACCTCAGCAGTCTCCTTGTTTTGTCCAATGTGCTACATAACGAAAAATCAACTGCGTGGTGGTAGTTTTAATGACGATTTTCCACCAAGAATACCAGGAAGAATGCAAAGAAATCTGAGTTGCCTCCAGAACAAAACAAAAACACAAGCGGAATACGGAATCTACAGAGAATCCGTTTTTGATTGCCTGCAACATTTTAACATCATGTCTAATATGTCGATGGATCCGATGCATGATTTGCAAGAGGGCGTGGTACGAAGAGTTTTAAAATATATGTTAAATAACTTGTGTTTACAGATTATCACCGCCGGTTTATGATTTTAATTGAATGGTTAATGGCATTTCAGTGAAGTATACATTCTAATAGGAAGAATATTAAATGAAAGTAATGCAAATTATAGACGGACAGATTAGATAAGGAGGCATGAAAGGTGTTGAAAATAAGCCTAGAGCGTGTCTCGAGAAAACTTCTTGCGACCATTTGTCCCGCAACGTATTATTGTTTAAAAGAAGCAAGTCGATAGGCCGATTTTGCAGTGATCTATACAATGATACATTGATGGATCGATGCACGTGTTTTCGTACCCTGATAAATTGACAGAGAAGTTGAAGAAATTGAAAAGACTTTCTCTTTGGAAAATGTCTACAAAATTACTGACTACAAAATTACCGAATTTCTAGGCCAACGCTTTACCAATTATGCTACATGAGTCTGTAGTATACCCAGGGAATTCAGGGCAGAGTTACTACTAGGACTTAAGTTAAAATTGTAAAAATAAGAAAAATAAGGTGGTGTCTCCCACAGAACTGGTTCTGCTTGAAGATCCAGTGCGGCTCAAAGCGAACACTTGCGGTGAAATTGCGATATACAATGACCCACAACGCATCCGCAATATGAGCAGGGCCCCAGAAAAGATTTTAAACTTGATTTTCTCTAAAAATTGCAAATTTCCTCTGAAGGTATGTTCTGAATAAGGGGTTCTAAACTTATAGAATTCTCTATATAGAAGACTTAGAAACTGAGAATTGAAAATGGTCTATACCAACTTTGACAGTTTCATGTGCTTGAATATATCTGGTACCTTTCCCCTTCCTTTTGCCGTATAAAACTCCTGTCCCGGAAGCTGCTTGTAGTCGGCTTTGACGTAGGTTTCGTCGTCCATTACCACGCAGTCAAACTTTGTCAGCACCGTCGTGTACAGCCTCCGGGATCGCGCTTTGGCCGCCGTATTTTGTTTATCATCGCGATTTGGAGTCACTACCATCTTGTAAGTCGATAGTCCGGCTCGTTTTTTTTGGCTCGATGCACGGTTGTAGACGATACACCCAGCTTATTTGCGGCATCTCGGAGAGAGAGATTAGGGTTTCGCTTGAAACTACCGGCAACTCTCTTTGTCGTCTCAGCGGCTTCCGGTTTTCGATTTCCCCCCGATCCAGACTTCGACAAACGTTCCCCAAACACTTTAATTACATTTGTAACGGTTGATTTGGCAATGTTTAGCGATTTTGCCAGCTTTGCGTACGAGTAGCTCGGATTTTTGAGATGCGCGAGCAAAACTTTGATACGCTGCTCTTCTTCCTTGGACGGCATTTTGACAACTGAAGAGTGAATTCCAATATCAAAATAGGAGCAACATTCTACACACACACACACACCTTCAAAATGAGGGGTGTTCAGGTTGTTTAAATGCAAAATTGAAAGGAATACGTCAAGTTGATATTGACCAAATTTTGACCGTATCACCCTTTAGTCAATCTACCTTTTATTTTTCGACTTGCTCGATTTTTGACAAAGTTAAAAAGCCTCTGAATGAAGGATCAACTATGAATAAAATATCAAGTCTCTCATAAAAAATATCTAAATTTTTTTCGCTCTACAAAAATGCTTTTAAGTCATTTTTGTCGTTTCAATTATTGGAGCATAGAAATGTGAAATGCTTTCAGAATCTGTAAAAAAGACGGCTTATTTCTAAATTTTTCAAAAAATGCAACTCTGTCTGTATAACTTCATAGTTGTTGGCCCGTGCTTTACAGACATTTTATTTGGTTTGTGATGATAATGCTTCTAATTAAATTTTACCCGTTTCGTCTATAAAAATCAAATCTGAAGATATTCTTACTTGGAAGTAGTGAACCTGCATATAAGAGAAGCGACATCTGATCCCTCTTAAAAGAAATATTTGGCCACATCGCCGACAGCTTGGACAAAAAATCCTCAGCACTTTTTTTTGGCTCAATGTTCAAACTCTAAAGTGAACGCTCGGTAAATGCAATAAAACTTTATTGAATTTGATGTCAGGTGGATCGCAATAAACCGTATGAATGACTTTGATTTTGTTAACAATCACTTATTTTTCTAACTACGAACATGAAACACCAGAGCAGGGAAAAAATTGCACCTTGTTTGCTTCAACTACAACAGCTATCACAATACTCTCCTTGATTGACTTTTCAATTAGAAAGCTCTACGACAAAAGTTCGGATCGATTGGAATCGATTTTGACAGTTCTTTTGTATCGATTGGAATTTTGTGTTTCAGACGTCGCTTCTCTTACATGTAGGTTCACTTCTAGAAAGGACATCACTTTTCACCGATAAACTAAGTACCAAACATTAATCTCTTTATAAAATTTTGAAAAAATGATGTGAGGATAAAAACAGAATGGGATAAAATTTCACCAATTCTACCCTATAGGTACGCAGCGGTAATCCAGCGTGTAATTTTAGGTCTTATGCGATGCAAATTATTGGACCATCGCTTATGACACAAATTTCAGTCTGGATATCGAAAAAAACATCAAAGATTAAAATTACACTCGATGAAGAATTCCCAACATTTAAATTTACATGACTTTTTTTTCATTCTATGCTCGTGTTGGTGGAACGTGAAAACTTTTTAGAATGGATGTGTAAAAATGTAAAGAGTTTCGGATTGTTTATTTCAACATGGATATTTATTAATTTCTGATTGCTTTTATACACTTACACGTAAACTTTTATTTTCATTAAGCGAGTAGGACATAATTGATATTATTCACACATACACTCACACACACACTCACCCTTCTAATGGTTTACATTTTAAAGTTAAAAATTCGGATTTTCTGGTCATTTCATACTAAAAATTCACACCTTCCCATCCTCCTGTACTCAAGTAGAATTAATCTGAGGGAACTGACACCCGGGAAACAGTGCTTGTTCGGAGTGATAATTTGGCCAAGAAGTGACTTAATTTGCCAGGGTTTGCCACCTTCGAACCGACCATCTCCGGATTGATAAACATGCCTGGCGTGTGGTTGTTACTTTACGATGGTTGGCTTCTCTTATTGGGTATTAAAGAAACAAAAACATCAGACACGCACGACAACCATTGACGACGACGACGATGATTTCTAGCGTAACATTTAAAAAGGGCGAAACTAGCAGTTAGCTCGAAACGAGAAAAACGCGTTTGAAAATTCGGAACACCTTTTCAAATCCTATTTATAAAATCGACCACTTTTTGTTCAACAAAATCAAAAAATGTGCATTATATTCACTTATTGTTCAATGATTATCAAGAACTTTAACTTTTTTCGCGTAATTTCAGAGATTTTCGAGTTTCGCCCTATTATTGTTTTCGATTTCAGTTACGCCTGCAAGATTCGCCCAATTGATCGTCCGTTTTTGTTTTGGTTTTAAAGTTACGCCCATTCATCCTACACGCAAAAACTAATTAGGCCGTTTTGTCACACACGGTCAACTCAGTTACGCCTTTTGGCTCTTCACGTTCCAACGAAAACGCATCAACAGGAAGTTTTGCCCAATTGAGTTTTATCATTTTTTTGAAAGTTTTAAGTAATTTTAAGATGAAACCGCGTTTGATAGGTAAAGTGCAACCGCGTGCATCCGGAATGACCGTTAACTCGATTTGTTTACATTTGGCAGTTTCGCCCTTTTGAAATGTTACGCTAGATTTTTTTTTCGTTTGACGTTTAGGTCGGAGTGACCAGCGTGCCTACAGCTACGGGTGGTTGCATATTGAGGAAAAGTAGGCAAGGGGTACCAAAAGTTTCTCATTGGTGGGGGGTGGAGACGGATCGCTTTTTGACAGCGAATTGTTCGCCTACCATGCCTACGATTACGATTGCCTGTCACAAGATGGACGATTCCGTGTATTAGTATAAGAACACACCCGAAGCTGTACACGCCCTGGGAGTGACGAAGCCGCGGCGTGTGTGGGGGTTTGCAAATTTACATCAACTCGATGTAACATTAGGACTGTTAATTGCTGTTTTTGATGTCGGCATGTTTAAATTCAATATTTTTTTTTGATTGTCTTTAGTTTTAAATCTTATTCGATGGAAATTTATGTTTCGATTCAATTGAGCTTCAGGATTTATGCATCGTTTATACAATTAGGTTGAGTGTAAATTTATTTATTTCTTGCCGTGTTTTAACAAAGAAGATTCCACAAATTATTTGGTTTCTGCACTCATAAATTGTCTTCATATTGTTGCATCACAAAGCATCGCTCAAGAAACCTGTCTGTAAATAAATCTTCCATAATTTCAAGTAGGTATTCCAGCATATCGACAAAACTAGCAACACAAGACACCCGATGATGCTCTATGAAATATAAACCCTGTTGTAATGATACAAGTTCGAGCGAAAATACCTGTGTAAACTGTTATGTATACGCACCGAAACGCGCTCAGAAGATACCCTCAACTCAGCTCAACTTGATGACGATCGTTCCAAAAACGGAAACGAGCTGAAAATTATGATGATACTTGAAAATAAATTCCGAAGCAGAAGGAAACGTGCGATTATGCGGAAAGTTGATTCTATACCTCGCCGTTGTTTCACCACTTTATCATTGAGTTAGAAAGTAAATTGAACAGCTGCTTGAGAGTTTTCTCTTCTTCGCAGCATTTTGGGCCGAGAAGCGACGACGACGACGAAGAGCAAGGATCGGATCAAGAGGGAGGAAACTGCTTCACATTTCGTTACTTTCCAAACTAGGAAGCCATTTTCTGTAGGTACTTGAGTTGAGGGCATACAGACACATACACAGTCAGTGGAAAGTTGAGCCAACGACACGGTGGAAGTAGGAAAGTGTCATCCTCTCATCGAATGATGAATGATATTCTATGCGAAAGTCATAGACAAGAAGACTGGTTCAACGTGATTTTCGCACACGTTGCTCAGCTTGCATTGTCTCGGTGTATGTGGAAACGTTTTTTTTCTCTCAAATTTGATGCAGTGAAATATCAAAATATGATAAAATGTACGGATTTTTTGGTATAACATAAATCACACCGAAATTTGTCGTTTTTTTCAATCAATTTCCGATTTTTCATTGAATTTTATCTTTATCACTGTTAGTGATCTTGTTAGAATCATGGTTTGGACGAATAATCTTTAGCTTATGAAGTTTACGAAAGCGTTTTCAAACGCTTACAAATGAACTTCAATTTAAAAGGAACAAGAAAGTTGACCCTGCTAAAATTAAAGGAAAATTGTTTTCAAATGTCACATTTTGGAGAACATTTTAAACATTTGAATAGAATCCTACCTTTCAAGCGCTTAAGCTTCCTGTGCGACCGTGTAACTTGTCCGGCGATAACTCACGAGCCCACCTTCGTGTCTAGCAACTATAGGCCAGATCGCTACAGTTCCCTTTTCCTGAAAAGGGTTTCGAGCCATGCGTGTGCCATTTGCCTTTCGCACACCATTACTAAATATTACCGCGTCGCATCGACAGACCCAGCTTTCCGAAAAACCCAGGCCCTGAACCACAAGCCCCTCGTCTCATTCAGGCTAACCCTTTCAAGCGCTGTGTCTCATTTTCCGCCCGAATGGCAACTTTCTCAACAGGCAAATTAGGCACCGACATCGGGTCGTTTCCTCCGCGCGGCACGGAATCTTTCGATCCCACAGGAAAAAAAATCCTCTTCTACGCACCGGTAGAGTAAACGAGTCATTTCCTGTCTAGAATTTAGAACGCGCCCTGACAGCCCTGCCATGCCGGCACCGGAACTTTCTCGCATCTTTATGGTCGTACGCATTCCGTGGTGCGAAAATCGGAAAATTCGCGGTGCTCGGAAGGTGTGCCAAGCCAACAAATATCGGACGGAGGCATAGGCAGGTGAGGAAACATGTGGCTTTTCACATGGAAGGTGTTTTCTAGGGAAGCAGGCATATAGTGGAGGTTGATTTATGTTAGCTAACACAAGAAAGGGTGTTATTTTGAAGCTTGAAATCTGTACTTGAAATATGGCATTTGTTTCTTATATTTTTAAAATTTTCCATGATAGACATGAGCAAAGAATAACTCGATGTGGGTTATGGCACAGAGAACAGACTACAAACTCGACCAAAAATCTTCAGAACAAGGCCGTGCGAACGGGGGGGGTTTTAGGGGTTTAACCCCCCCCATGGAGATTTTTTCCTAGTAAAATTTCTCAGTTCAAGAAATGAATTTACCGTAGTAACAAGAAATTACTTCATCCAAAAAGGTGTTTATAAATAAGTATTAATAACCATGTCGCAAAATTTTCTCGCCTCCGGCGGAATTTACTCCTACATCACTCTAGGCCTAAGACATTTCATTCTGCGACAGTACAATTTAATACAAAACAATTTCTCATCTTTGAAATTGGCTTTTATTAAGACATGTATCTAAACAAGTTTAACCATAACGTTCTTTCAAATCACTTTGAGAATAAAAAAAACTATTATATCATAACAAATTAAATAATAATATGAAATATTCTTAAAGAATCCATCCAATTTAAACATCAACTTGAATTTGTGTATATTGTTCTTCTAAATACTCAACTCGACTTTATAACGATTTTTATAAATTACACAAGGCCACAAAATTCACATTTAATTAAGGTGTAAGAATTTAAGAGCAAATTATAATTAATTTTGGTGCCTTTCAACTTTTGAAAATTGGTAAATTCTAAAATTAGAATTATTTTAGAAAACTCTGAACTTTTCTAATAAAGTTTCAAAAATTAAAAAAAAATAATGGAGGGATTTTCCCCAAAACTGTAAGTCATTTTGACTTCTGCGAAAACGCTTTCCCAATTCTGAAAAATAAAAGATTTTAAACGAATTTTAAAAATGTTTTTTTTTGTTATTATATTTGAAATATTTTTAAAGAATAAATCAAATTTTTTCGTAGATTTCGAGAAGTTCGCTTACTTGAATGATCAATTGAATTTTAGAAATAAGTTATGACATTTCTATGAAGTTTTTGCTAAAAAATGTCTTCCAAAAATTTTAAAATTTTATCTTTTTATAGAAGAGAAGGTGTTTTAGATCCGAAATTTAGCCGAAATTTTTACCAATGTTTTTATTTTAAATTTGAAATAACCATATTAAAATTAAAGAATTAACACCACTGAAATTGGTAAACACTTAAAATGTATATTTTTTAAACATTTCAAATAGAAAAAAATTCAAAATATATTTTGGATGGGGGGTCACCGACCACATATTTTAACTATTGGTGGAAATGCAAGCGTTATTGCAAGTGAATTAGCGTTACAGTAATTTTTTTCTTAAAGTCCTCCTACGAAACACACTGTGCCTTATTTATTGTGTGTTTTAGTATTGTTGGTAATTCTAGCTAAATTTGAATTTCGAAAACCCCCCCCATGGGCGAGTCCTTCGCACGGGCCTGCTTCAGAAAAATGTATAAAATTTCGAATGCTATCATAAAAAATACGTAAAACATTGACCTCAAACAGTGCCATCTTTTGCGCCGTTCAGAAGCTACATTGTTTATTGTTTATCTATATATATAAAAAGCAATTATCTGTATGTTTGTTTGTTTGTTTGTTTGTTTGTTTGTTTGTTTGTCCTCTATAGACTCAGCCGTCTTAAGAGCTAGAGATCTGAAATTTGGCATGGATGCTCATTAGGATCAGGAATGATGAAAAATGTTTTTAGATTTTTGGACGACCCCTTCTGAAGGGGGTCGTCCATATAAGACAAATATTGTTTTCACGTTATTGACGTTATTTTCCGTCGGATTGTGATGAAAATTAGCACATGAGTGTTTTGAAAGACGAGCAATCGATTTCAAGTTTCGAATTGCGGATCAGAAGTCGGCTGAAGGAGTCGTCCATACCCAACTTTAGTGTTTTTTGCTATTTTGACGTTATTCTACATTGGATTGAGATGAAAATTTCCGCATAGGACTTTTGAGGGACGCTCTTTTGCTTTCAGGTTTCTAATCTTGACTCAGGGGTCGGCAAAAGGGGTAATTATCTGTTCACTGTTTTTACGATATTCTCTTGATTGAGCATAGAATTGTAATGAAAATTGGCACATGGGAGTTTAACAGAAAAGATAATTGATTTCAGGTGTCAAGTTTTGAATCGTGGTCAAAAAAGGCCGTCCATGTTAGTTGCTTACTGTTTTCGCGATATTGTCGTGGTCATGCATCGGATTGAGATGAAAATGTTCAGATGAGGGTTATAAACTATGAGCAATTGACTCCAGGTAGCATGTTCCATGTCAAGGGTCGGCGAAAGGGGCCTCTATTTTCACTGATCACTGTTTTCAAGTTCCTGACGTTATTTTACATATAATTTTAAAAGAAAAAATTTCACAAGGGAGTTTTGAGGAACGTAAAATTGGTTTCAATTATCGAAATTCGGGCCATGGGACAGAAAAAGAGGGTTTCATTGAAAGTTCAGTGTTTTGTGCAATAATTTTGTTGGAGGCAGTTAATTGATACCAATTTAAGTGTGAAGGTCAAGCATAAGAGTCGTGCACACAAACAAATAGTACATGTTTCTGCCATAATGTCTGGATTTTGCAACCGATCGAGAAAAAAACACTCTCACATAAATTTTAATTTGAATTTCAAATTATAGTAATAGTAGCGACTTTAATCACTGTTGATTTTTTTCCCCAAAATTGTCGAAAGAATGTTTAGAATTCATTTTCTTAACTCATTTTGACGTACCAATGATTTAAAGCGAAACGAAGTTCGTACGGGATCAGCTAGTTTATGAATAAAATTTAGATGAAGATGATAATAAATTATCATAAAAAGTTTAATTTTACAGTTTTTAAAAATCGTAAGAAATTACTGAAGAAAGTTTTAAAAAAAAGTTTTAGTTCACTCGAAAATTTTATTAAATCCTGCAAAACGATTTAATGTTTGCTTTAAAATATATCTTATATTCAATTCCATTCAAAACATAAAAAAAAAATCGTTAAAATTTCCATAATTTACAGAATGGGGTCAAGGTACAAAATAAAACGATTTATAACATTTTTCGCAGAAGTTGAAAGTACTTGCGGTTTTGAGGTGATTGATAATTTGATTTGAACCCTTTATTTTTCATTTTAAAGGTTTTGTCAAAAAATGTAGAAACTTATTAAATGATTTTTACCTATTTTTGAAAGTGATTAAAAAAATAAAAGGTGATAGAAAAAAAAATTTTTGGAACCAGGACACTCTAATTATTCATAATAAGCACTGAAATTATTTGCACCTTGAAAAAATACGAATTTTGTGACATTGTGTAATTCTTCGAATACTTAGATGTGGAGCTGAGCATTTAGGAGAATAAGAAAAAAAAATTTAGGCAGGAATAGATTTTTCAAGAATATTTTATAGCACCATAAAATTTGTAATGACATAAACGACTTTTTATAATCAAAAAGAATCAGTAATAAAGTAATGGATACTCATTTTCAGATTTTTTTTTATTATCGTGAGTATTACACACCTGTCACACGGCTTCCAATGTTTTGATGTTTAAAATTAGTGCATGAATTTTGATGGTTTAAATGGTGGGTTTCAAATTCTGAACTTTTTTAATTACACTTATTGAAAAACCCATTCTTTAAGTAAGGATTTGTGTGTTAAAATTTGAGGATCAATTCAAAAGGTTTAAAGAACTGCAATTCTAGATATACAATGTTTCAATTCGTGAACGTCATATAGTGGCGTAAAATGAAATGTCTTTGGCTTAGAGTAGGGTTACCAGATCCCCCAATACCAAAAAGAGTACATGGAGATCGTTTACCCATAAAGTAAGGGGAAACGATATGAACTCCGGTTTTCTGACTCCCAGCCATCAGGTTGATACAAGATCAATTTAATTATGCGGTGCTTTGCGCCCGGAAGGTATGCAGAACAGAAGTAAAAGGATGGACATATTCCGTATTATACGAAGAGACACTTGTAGTATGTTGAAGCATGAAGATAGCAAGTGCGATGTGTAGCATGCCATGATTTTTTGAAGCTGTAAAATTAGGAGCAAGTTCACTGGTGTTGGGAAAATGTGGTAGAAATTTTGACATTTTGAAAATTTTACCATGCAAAAATGTTTTCAAGATCTTTGGCCGTTGTATTTTTTTACAACACTGTTTCTATTTCAGCCGTGTGTGATAGAAATATTGCTATTTCCGCATCACAGCATGCGAAAATACAACACGTGTTGTAAAAAAACTTGAAGGCCACAGATCTTGAAAACGTTTATGCATGGCAATATTTTCAAAATGTCAAAATTTCTACCACTTTTTCCCAACACCAGTGAACTTGCTCTTAGAAACATATACACCCTTAGAAAATCCTACACAAAAGTATGTGAAAAGAAGCCAAAACAACCCGTGAGTGCAGGAAGCCTCCAGTATGTAAAAATGATGGTACGATAAAGTATGTAAAATAGGCTGGTACATACCAGTATGTAGAAAGTACGCAAAAGAACGTAGAGCTCTGTGAACTTGAAAGTATGTTAAAATCACATAAAATAGGAAAAAATCAAAATTTCAATTAGGAATTAAGAAGCAGGGATATTTTCTTTCAAATTGAATGAAATTTTATTTGAGTTGATAATTTATTGAACTTCAATTCAAAGTTTAAAGGCGAGTACAGTAATTTATTTTCGAATACAACCTCCATCATTTCCGGCCATTGTTTTTTGCAAACTGTTTTCAGTTCATCCGAGTAATACGTTTTTCCTTTGGCGTCTATGATAGCGTTTCATGTCGCTTCTGGATCCAGTGGAAACCAACAATAACTATCCTGAAATTAAGGAGATGAATTGAAAAAAAACATTCATCGGAAATAAATGTTACCAAACTTACCAAGAAATATTTTAATACGTTTTTCCGTTGGCGTCTATGATAGCGTTTCATGTCGCTTCTGGACCCAGTGGAAACAAACAACTATCCTGAAATTAAGGAGATGAATTGAAAAAAAAACATTCATCGGAAATAAATGTTACCAAACTTACCAAGAAAATTTTTTATGTTTTCGCAAAGACTTATGGGGAAGTTCTGCAAAAGTTGTTGTGTGCGCGCAAGTAGGATGCAAATCACAGACTGACTCTGGTGGTGCGAGTGAGAAGCAAAACGCCGTCAACTTCAAATTAACTGAAATTAATGTTCTTTCTACATAGAGGGTTTTGTAGAACAGAAAGAACTGATAAAGTATGTAATTTCTGAAACCCACTTCTACGTAAAAGTTGTCGAACTTCAAAGTATGTACTTTTTACTGTCCCAGTATGTACAATTTTCTTAGAGTGTAGTCAGTTATTGTTAGACCACCAACCGAGGAAGTTCTACTTTCTTTCCGCTCCTACCCCGAAGGAGTTATGGCCCAGGAGCTTACGTTGCCTAGTAAGCAGTCAACAACGGAAGAAAAAAATTTCCTCAAGCTAGTTGAAATGGAGATAATTATTAAATCGAACTACAGCAGCTGGAAGTTCAGCACCGAGCTGCTGCTAATCCGGGAGGACTACTGGAAGTATGTGATCGGGACGATATCAGAAGCACGGACTGCGACGGTACGTGTCCCGGGAAACGAAGCCGAAATCGAAGCCTGGAAGTAAGGGGACCAACGAGCACGAGCGACGATCGGTCTGATGATGGAGAGCAGCCACCGTGGCCTCATCAAGCAGACGACCACGGCTCGTGAAGCATGGGACAAGCTGAAGGACCACTTCGAGAAGCCGACGCTGACATCCAAGGCTCGTATTTGCAGAATTTGATCTCCAAGCGATTTTGTGAAGGCAACGACAGGGAGAAGCACGTGAGATAGAAGAAGTTTTCGACCGCCTATCCGTGGCCGGGTTGGAGCTCGACGAGAAATTGCAGATTGCGCTGGTGCTGAGTAGTCTTCCGAAATCGTTCAACGCCCTGACGACGCCTTGGAGAGCTGGACGGACAACGAACTTACGTTAGAGCTCGTGAAAACCAAGCTCATCGACGAGGTGACGAAGCAGGGAAGCTACGATCCGGAATCCGTTCTGAAGGCTGGATCTGGCAAGAAGGTAATTGTCTGGCATAATTGTCAGAAGCCGGGCCATAAGCAGAAGGATTGCCGGAAGCAAGCAAGCGACCAGGAAAAGGACCCCAGAAACGACCAGAAAAACCGGAAAAAATCCACCCAGAGCGAAGGCCGTGCGTGAAGCGACGAATGGAAATTGTGCTTTCACGACGAAGCAGATTGGACACACCGGAAGCTGGGTCGTCGACTCCGGGGCGACATCACAAATGTGCGCCGAACGAGATTTCTTTCTGGACGTGGATGAAACCATCAACGAAAACGTCACGCTGGCCGACGGGACGATGACAGCTGCGAAGGGCAAAGGGACGTGCAAAGTGGGTTGCTGCGATCTGAAAGTCAAAAATTGCACAATCACGCTTTCAGACAGAGCGTAAAACAGTCATCGTCATCAGTCAAAAAACTGTGACTATTTATTTATTTATTTATTCGATCCTAGGCTTCAACCTTTAATCTTTACTAGTTATAACTAAATACTAAGAATACGCTAACTTAAATCTATTTTTGATTTGTTCTCTGGACATTTCTAGCTTTATCACATTAGCATGGGCGTTGTAGAGCGCCATCATTCTATAAATAGGTTCATTCCGAGCGTAGTTCTGAATACGGTTTGTTAGCTGAAACGGCCTCATGCTGCGCAAACTGCTACGTCCTTCGTTAGGTGAGATTTGTGACAACAAATACGGTGAAAAATATTTTCCAGTGTTTAGATCTTTAAAAAACAACTACGTCGATTGATTTCCTACGATTTTCCAGTGCATCCAATCCTACCAGCATACATAAGGCTCGATATTCCGGCATTTCGTCCTGCCAAACAAGGTTCCTTAGGGCGTATCTCAGAAATCGTTTTTGGACTCGTTCTATTCTGTTTTTATGTACATTGTAGTATGGCTGCCATACAATACTGGCGTATTCGATTGCAGTTCGGATAAGGCCAACATAAATCGAAACAATGGTGTAAGGGTTGTCCAGCTCGTGACAAATTCTGCTTACCATACCGTACATGGAGTTTGCTTTGGCAACGACTTGTTCAATATGTTTTGAAAAATTGAGTTCCGCATCCAACTCAACGCCTAGGTCCTTCACCGACGATTTTCTAGCAATGATACTGCTGTTTTCAAAACGATATTCGTGCAAGATGTTATTCATCTTCCGAGAAAAGGTTATCGTGCTACATTTTGAGGCATTAATTTTCAAACCAAACGCGCTGCAGCACTCAGAGAACCTATATACCGCGTTTTGTAGAGTCAAGCAATCCTTGGGGTTTCGAACTGGAAGGAACATTTTCAGATCATCTGCGTATATCAAAACATACACGTCACGCAACACTCCGGGGAACTCGTTCATAACAGTGATGAAAAGAAGGGGTCCCAAGTGACTCCCTTGTGGTACACCACTGTTAACCGAGAATACGCTGGATCTTGCATTCCCAAGCTTCACGAATTGTATTCTTTCTGTTAGGTATGAACCAATCCACTGCAGGCAAGTACCGGTAATTCCATTTTTACATAGAACTGACAGGAGAGCATTAATGTCGATCACGTCAAAAGCCTTTGACATGTCGGTATATATGGTATCAACTTGTGATCCCTGCATCATCCATTTAGTAGTGCGAGAAACGAATTCCGCCAAGTTCGTCACTGTTGAACGCTTTTTCAAAAAGCCGTGCTGAAAATCTGACATCTTTCTTTCTAACCATGGGTACATTTGATCGTAAATTATGCTTTCGAACAGTTTGGGAATCGCAGAGAGAATTGCTACCCCACGGTAGTTTTCAGCAGGCAGTTTAGAACCATTCTTATGAATCGGCAAAATATGTGAGATCGTCCATAGTTTTGGAAACCGACCTTCACGAATTGAAGCAGAGAATAGTAATTGCAAAGGCTCTTCGATGCCGTTTACGCACTTTTTGAGAAATGAATTTGGAATTCCATCAGGTCCACTTCCTTTGGACTCATCGAGCAGTAAAATCTTTCGTTGAATGTCGGTGATCGATACTCTCAATTCAGGAATAATTTCGGTTGTGGCTTGGAATCGTAGTTCTGCATTTAAATCGTTAGTGCTGTAAATACAGCGAAAATATTCGGCGAATAATTCTGAAGCTTCATCCAAAGTATTTGCCTTTTTATTGTTGAAAGAAATATTATTGGGGATTAAATTCGTCTTACGTTTGGAGTTGACGTACTTCCAAAAACGTTTCGGTTCTGTTTGAATATCTCTTTGAAGTTCGTTTAAATACGTAATACGTTGGGCTCTATGCAAAGTGTTGAAAGCATTGGCCGCAAATCGATAAGCAGTTTTATCCGGCTGAGTTTTACTTCTACGATACTTATTATATTTCTTTTTCTTATCTTTATGAAGACGAATTGTTTCGGCGTTGAACCATTCCGGATATTTGGTTCGATTCGGTTTCTCTATGAATGTTCTACAGTGTATGAAAAGGTTAAAGCAGTCGCATTCAATACTGACGCCTTCTTATGAGTAACCAAGCAAACAATCTTGCCTCAACCTTCAGTCAAATGAAGCGTCGAAATAATCATAGTCGCCTTCAGTTCGTCCTCGTCATTTTGACTGTGACGGAATATTGTTTAGATTAGAAAACATTCTAAGACGACGCCGAAAAGGCCACGCAGAACAAGCAAGCCAAATACTCGAAATTTTCCGATTCCGACGCCATCAACTTGCTTTGACGACCGTCGTTTGAAAATAACATCCATCACGCAAAAAGGAATCCATAACGACAGTCAAGGTTTTCCAGTCTTTTGAAGCCTGACTAGTAGTCAAAAGAGACCTGAAACGTGATGGTGAAGGAAAATCAGAAATCAAGTCAACTATGATGTTTGAAAAATGAATGCTCTGCTTTCGGATACTTTGTTCGTACAGAACTTGGTGCGCAAGCTGGTTGCTAAGGGCGGTGAGGTGATTTTCGACACCAAGAACTGCAGGATCATGAAAGAGACGCAAGTTGCAGCTGTGGCGATTGTGGCTGGTGGATTGTATTGCATCAAGAACGCCCACAACGCCATGAAGGTAGAAGAGAAAACGCACACGCAGGTTTGCCAGCACGCGTGGCACAGAAATATGGGCCATCGAGACAACGACGCCGTCCAGGAGCTGTTCAAGAAGAAGCTAGCGACCAGCGTCAAGATCACCGATTGTGGCATACGGTCCTTGTGCGAGGGCTGCCAAGAGGGTAAACTTGCACGACTTCCGATCCCGAAGAAAACAAGGACCGATCAAAAATGCCGCTGGACCTGATCCACGTGGACGTGTGTGAACCCATGAATCATGTTAAGCCAGGAGGATGTCGGTACTATCTGACAGTCACCGACGACTTTTCCCGATACACAACCGTGTATTTTTTTTGCGGGATAAATCCGATGCTGAGGAGAAGCTGAGGGATTTCGTTTTGGCGGCAAAGACGATATTTGGCAGGCCGCCGAACGGCCGAACGGCCGAGAACGGTGGCGAGTTCAGAAGCAGGTCGTTGGAAAGGTTCTTCAAGCAAGAAGGAATCAGACAGCAGTTCTCAACGCCACACGCCGAACAGCAGAACGCAAAAATCGTTCCCTGAACGAAATAACGCAGTGCATGCTGCTGGACGCAGGGTTGCCGACGAAGTACTGGGCGGAGGCTGTGAACACGGCCAACTACCTACAAAATCGACTACCGACTAGGTCATAGGTCGGCAACCTGCGGCTCGCGAGCCGCATGCGGCTCTTTTGATGTAAAGCTGCGGCTCTTTAGCTCACTGCTCTACTATTAAATATATTTTTGAATAAATTATGCAAAAGCGATTATTGCGTCTTGTGATCTGGCACACAGATTAAGATAGGTCCAGCAGAGAATTTTAAAATTTCACCTGTCGTTGAAACAAATGGAAAGAACCAAATGGCAAAATAGAATTTTTTGGAGCCAAATTTTACAATTATTGAAGATTAAATTTATCATTAACCATTTATGCAAACAATAACTGTTGTTTTAAAACAACAAAAGCTTTAATCATTTATTTCTAAATCGTGTGTATGTTTTTGAATGAAACACACGGCAGTTGGGGTGTAGCTAACAGGAAAAACAAAGTTTATCATTTACAAAAGCACAGCCTCTGTTTTGTTATCAAACAACGTCACCTTCATCACTTTTTTTTTTTTATTTTTAACTCTCGTAATCACTTGCTCAGTTTAAATTTGCAAAACCGATCAACCATTTTGAAAAATATTTACAACTTTGACGCGCAACAACATCAAAATTTTGGAAAACCATTTCTCTGAATTGAAAACGATGATTTCAACTTATTTGATTACAGATATCACGTATGAGTCGTTTCAAGTAAAATAAAGATTAAAAAATACGGATACCTCAATAGCATTCCAGGCTTGATCAGAATTTAAAAAAAATTGGAAATCCCAGGTCCTGTACGGCTTTCCGGATATGGAGGAAAAAGGCCCGATTTTTCCCAGGATTATTCACAATTTTTACGAAATTCTAAATATTTAACCTGTTTTAGCGAAATAAATTCGCATGCAGTTTTTGAAATTGTGAGAAAATTGTTAGATTTGAACGTCGCTGATGCGCCTTGGTAAAAGTAATTCATCATCTTTTCTCTTCCCTTTTTATATATGATTAATAATTAGCAATTATCATTGATTTATTTTTTTTTTTTTTTTTTTCAAAAGTATCCTTGAACTATTCTTGCCAGTTAAAATGTTCTCTTTATACATTATCTGTCACTAATTTTCAATCCACATTATTAAAAATTTATTCTGGTGAAACTACTGATTTTTTTTGCAGTAATTTAAGCTTCAGTCATAGAATAATAATCTTCAATGTTTTAAATTTCATTCTTCGTTTAACTGGACGCACAATGCTGAAGATATCACAAATGACATAAGTAAAATGAGATTTTTGAATTTTACAGATTTAAAATATTCTGAACACTCGTTCGCTGGATGTCATGAATTTCTAAAATTTTTATACTTGAAAGACATATGTAACCTTTTATCAGGACCATGATTACGAAGATTCTAATTTTTGCTACATTAATTCCAGTTGAATTTAGCCTCATACTTGTAGACTTTGGAAAAGATTAATTAATTCTGGAGAACTGCCATAAGCAGGCTTGAAAATTTTAAGAAAATTTATTTCCCTTTACTTTGTTTAAATATTTAAATAAAAGCTTTCCTTTTCCTAAGAAATTATAAATTACAATAATATGTTCAACTGTTTCACTTTAACATTATACAAAACATTCATTTAAGCTTGATATGGATTTTAAATCCTCTTGACCTGATATTTGCCAACGCATCAAAATTAAAATAAAATCAAAACCATGTTAGAAGTATTGACGATCCAATAGCGAATCCATGTACTCAATGGTAATCAGAAATATGTACATGAAATTTTAAAGTAATTTTTGTAAAACTTAAGTTTACTGTTGATTCATATATTTTGTTCTTTTTATTAAGAAAACCCAAAAATCTTAAAGTGGCTCTTTCAAACTCTGAAATTTGGAAAATTTTAAGTTTTTGGCTCTTCTGACTCAAAAGGTTGCCGACCACTGGACTAGGTCGATGGATGTCACTCCCTATAACGCGTTTGGTGCAGCAGCGCAGAAGATGACTTTCGTTGGTTATTCGACCCAACAGAAAGCGTACAGATTCTTGGACAGGAGCTCCGGGCAACAGCAGATATGCTCGTTTCTTTGGTTGGTCGTTTTTTTGGTCTTGTGTTTTATAATTGCTAATTGAATTTTTGAGGTATAAAAACGTTTGAAATGTTTTGAAATACTACTACCTAAAAATAAAAATAAAATACCATGTGGATAAGAATTCGTATTCAGTAGAATGTTGAAATATTCATATCCAATTTCCTGTGCAAAGGATCGTCAGATTTCCCAATTCCCGGGAAAGCTGAAATGGTCGGGAAATGGACACTCTATTATGAACTTAAGAGAACGGTCAACTTTAAGGACGATCAAAGTGGTTGATCTTGTAAAACGGCAGTTCGAACAAAAATTAAATAATCTGGTATGAAAGCATGAAATTCAAAAGTAATTTAAAAAAAAGTTCCAAAAATGATAATCTTAATTCAGAAACAAATTTATATTTTGAAACTGAAGATTCGATACCATAATTGACAATGAGATTTTTTCCAGAATCGATAGTAATGATACGATATTTCAGAATCAACATAACAAGCCAAGTCAAGCATTTCCAATCATAGGCTTTTTTTATACTGGTCCTTGAACTAACACTCTTTTACACAGAAAAAATTACATTGTAGGAAATCTCCTGTGTCAAAAAAGAGTAGGGGAGAGGCTGGCTAAACGCGCATACTAAGGAAAGTACTTATTTTCTCCATAATATACCAATAGATAGGTGTTTCTAGATTCTGTTTTCTACACATTATTGGAGAGATTTTTATGTGGAAATCTCATACAGGTTTTAAGAAAATGATTTACTTATAAAAATAGTCAAAATAGCTGATTTCTGAAACCAGACGTCCTAAATGCGCATATTTTTGTTTTGGGTAATAATTCAGTTCCACTTGCAATATCTTCGTATAATTAAATTGAAAATGGTAGAAACTGGTGAGGAGCTTACTTCAAAGCTATGAAATTCTGGCATAAAATATGATACAACTCGTTCTTTTGCATAAAGCAAATTTAGGAATGCCATTTTATGGTAATTTGTCGTGCATATGAAACTTTTATCAACTCAGTATTTAGCTTTTCTATTTTCACTGTAAGGTTGGGATTAGAGCTTGGATTAAATGTTTCAATGATAAAAAGCATAAGTTTTATATGTTTAACCTGTTTTTTTACTTGATAAAGGCATTTTACCTACCTGATTGGGCATTCAAAACCCGCCTCTTATTTCAACATTTTATCATTTATCACTTTTCTAATAATTTAAATTTGTTGAATTTCTGATTCTCAACAGAATCAGAAATAAAAACCACAAACATCATTGTGTAGAGATTCCTTACATATGATTGTTCAATATATTTCATCAATATGTAGCAAAATCTTGTTTGAAATTTCAATTTTTTAGACTATGGATTTCATTAAAATTTGTTCATGCCATGTGATCAAAGCGAATAAGTTCAATTTGGATTGATGAGATATGTTGATTTATACAATTAAAAATTCAAAATTCGGCTCCAAAGAAATTTTGTGATTGAAAAGAAGGTTGAATTATTTATTTAACACTTTATTTTGAACTTTTGGAACCCAAAAAAAGTTACTCCATCATTTTGTGTAAATTTATCATTTCTTCAAAAAACCACCATACTTATTTACTATATCGCTTCTGAAAGGTGTGCTTATCATTTGCCAACATTCTTTTTTCGTGCATATTTTCCAGAGGCTTTATCTGATTGCAAAAGTTTTGCCTGCCACATTGATAATTTCGGATGACACTTTTCCTGATATGGGTTCAGATCGCGATAAAAGTTTCTACACATTTCAGCCGTTTGCTGTCTGGATTTCCATCCTTCGAACAACAGTCAGCCGGCAGCAATTTTCGTAATTAACCAGGCTCCCACCAATCGATTGGAACGGTGCCAACTTTGAAATGTGTAGGGTCCCAAAAGTTTACCCGGAAATAAACAAACACACATTTTTGTCACGATCCTTTCTTTGAATTTTGAGTCGAGTTTCAAGATTCGCGCTTGTTAGAATACAACCATAAATCAATATAATCCTAACGCACTTTGTACGGGCATGAACTTTTTTCTTTTCCTTCCTTCTCCGGGGTTGTTTCCCTGTGAATCATCGGGAGGAAAATTCCGGCCAGGCTCCTGTCGCGACCGGTATTCGAAACAGGGAGGGTTATATAACAAACACCGAACAGTAATAAAGCAGGAAAATCCTGCTCCCGTCGACGGAGACGTCACTATATCGGACAAAAAGAAATCATAAAGCTTTCTAGGCTTAAAGCTCACCGTCTAAATTCAGCGTTTTTCAACGTAAGGTTTTGGAAGAAGATTCGATTTTTTTCATTGGAGTATCGGTAAAATAAAGCTTCAAATATGTATCTATCAATTTCCTCATAAAGTAATTTTTCCCTCAAATTGTGTTTAAAGTGAGTTTTTTTTTCCTTTTCCTATTTAAACTTTTCTTTCTATTCTTGAGAGAGGAAGAATGACCATGTTGGTTAAAATCCTCTCTAAATAAACAAATTAGAATAGAATATTCTTGAGATTTTTTTCTTCAATGAACAATCTATTTTCTAAGGATGGCTTAACAAGATCTAAACGTCAAATTTTCAACCATTAAAAAAACAAACTGAACATTCTAGTTAATTTTAGGAACCCCTGGTTCAGTTCTTCTCGTTTTCTACTAGGCAGCTAGATTAATTCCTGCGTCACTTTACGCGGAGCAAGCAGGTCGATCCGGTGAGGGAGGGAACTTTATTGCTGCTTCAATTCCTACCGGAAATCAAACAATAAATCAGGATTTTTGGGATACGCATGGAAATGCTCTGTGTGTGTATAAGTATGGCGATGCTTGCTGTCGAGGTGTGTATGTGCGACACAGTGTGTGTGTGCTGTGTATGTGTACCAGATATCGATCAAGTTAAGACCTGGCTGGGACGAAAATAAATTCGTTTCTACGAAGCCAAAACGACGAAATTGTGTACGTGTGCGCGATTTTTTTTCCCCAAGAAGCAAAACCATGTCGCAAGTGTTCTTTTCCTATTTCGGAGATTAGTGCCAGAATGTCACAAGAAGCAGTTTTTGTTTGTTTGTTCGTTTGTTTATCTATCCAGGGTTTTTCACTTTTGCTGATAGCGGCGCAAGCTCGGGGTAAATATTTGGATAAGACGTTTCCACACGATTGTGATTATTTACTGATCACTTTTGGAGTCTTCCAGCTAGCTAGTGGATAAACGAACAGAAAGCAGTTCTCGATAATAATTTTTACCTTTTTCCTCAACACCCAAACAATCATCTGTCAAATTAATACACCCAATGTGCCGATATAATATCAACTTGTTCCGTTAAAAATCGGATGAGCTGCTATGAAGGATTGATGCTAGACATTTTTTAAAAGAGATTTATTTTTTACAATCTGCGTTTTGGCAGAAAATTTCATAAGACTTTCAAAATTAAATCAGAAAATAAACTATAGACTGTTTCTTAAATAATGAATTCACTTTCTTTCGTAAATAACAGCAACAATAATTTTTCAAACATTTTATTCTCAAATATTTTAAAAAAATTATGTTTTCTATCAATTTTTAATTCATTTTGCATGAGTTTTTGTATGGTAGGCGGATTATCTGCGCCAGTTCAATAACTTAGGACTGAGTGCTGAAAACTAATGTTCCAGCTTTCAGGAACCAATCACTTTCATATTTTTGGAATTCCTTTTAGGGAAAGAAAAATATATTAAATTCAGACTTTGGATCTCGGAGCTATTAGGAGTGTATTCGAAAAAGATGCAACACTTTGTTTTGTGAATAACATATGCTGACATGAATAGAAATTTATGCAACTTTTTGTGAAGCCTACTAGTGTATTGTTTACACGCACAAATTTATGTGACGTTCTGCCAAGTGGTTTTTGAGATATCGTCCAATACAGAGGATCATTGACTAAATTCTAAAAGTCCTTGTGGCAGACACAAAAATAGCTGGAAATCAACTATTCGACCAAAATTTATTTGGTAAATCGTTCATGGAGTCCTAGAGGATCTAATGGTTAGCTTGTTTATTCCAAATTCCACTATTCATGAAGTGAAGATGAATTCCCTATTAAGGTAGGGAATGTTAGAGATTTGATCAAGCGCAAACCAAAAATTTCGATAAAAGCTTTTCGCCGTTAAAATAAACTAAAAACGGAGGTCAAATCGTGCGCGAAATATTGGAACCACTAACGGGGAGATATTTTGAAAAATTAAGTAATAGACAGCAAAACGAACACTTTAGGGAGCACTTGGCGGTTTCCAGTCAAAAAATTTTTGTTGACAAGTCTCGCTTGGATGTTCCGGAGATAAACAAGGAGACAAATTGAATAAAATTGATGTCTAGCACTTGAGGTGGCAGACGATCGTGAAAACTGTAAATCAGTCAGTATTAACTACATAAATATTGACGCAATGAATGGGTCAACATACAAAGAAGGATGCCTCCAAATTCTGCCTATTTCTCTGATATTTCTTCGATAGGTCCTACAAAGTTGATACTGTATTTTGGTTGGATATAGAAAGGTGCAATAATTCGAGAACAGACATAGATTGATAAGAAGTCAAATATGTTGTTTTTCCTCCGAAGGAGGATAATCTTAAGCTTAGTTCTTTTAGATATGGGACATTTTCATTTGCCGATAGCGCATTTACTAGTTATTGCACATTCAAAATTTTGACAGCATTTTGTTGCATGTTGAAAGTACTATCAGACCTATTTTTCAAATTTTTTATTTTTGCGCGTTTCTTAGATACTTACGATGAAAGAGGAAAAGAACAAAAATATTTCGCACAGTTTCCTTTAAAATACATCATTTTTTTTATGATAGCCGACAAAACCGTTGATAGATCAAAGAATTACTGTGTAAGAGTAGTGGAAAAGCATGCAAACACTGTCAAAAATGTCCACTATGTTCAAATCAAGCATTGGAAAGAAGCACATGATCGGCAATTACGGTTTAGAATCATCGGGAAAATCAAGGTTCATACCAGAATTTTTAATTTTGATTAAGCGAAAAACTAAGTGTATATAGCTGAAATGTTAAAAAAAAACATTCTCCGATAACCCGAAAGTTTTGCCTAGTTATGAGTCATTCAAACCTAACCTCAAACAACAAGATTTTGCTCGTTCCAGAGCTCGTAAGCTGTATAACCGGTATCGAAGCTATGAGACAGATGATTTCTGATGGACGACAAAACTTATGAAAAACCCTGTTTCAAACAAATTCCAGCGTTTGAATCCTATAACATGTCTGCTCGTGGCAAGGTTCCTAGCAGATTAAAGTTTGTATTTGCTGGTTGTTTTGTATAAAATATAATGATTTGCCAAAATTCTGTTCCTGTGGAAAAGTACAACAGTTTTTAATACGAAAACTTTGGTTTTCGCTGTTTATAAAAGCCCAAAAAGAGTAATCTTTGTATATACCCTTCGCAACTTATGATCTATACTAACCGATTATTATTTAAGTTCAATCTCATGATGGTTTTACTTCGTTATTGACAGATTTGTCCAGCAGAAATTCCATTTAAAACGTTTTTAAAAGGCTCAAAAATTATAAAGTTTTGTCAATTGCGATACAGCTAAATTGCCCTTAGTTCCTTCAAAAAGAGAAGTATAGGACCAAAAACTAGCAGAAATTGAAGGAGGAGGATGCAGCCACCTTAAATACAGATTAGACGAAGTCTAAGTTGGAATCCAAATCCAAATCCAATGAATGAATCTTTTTAGCAGTTAAATCTGGCATTTTTAGTTTTGTACAGTTCAATACTTTTGGCCAATTTATATCTTTTAAGCTGTGGTTGAATGTGGTCAGTTCTTCCTTCCAATTATGGAAAACTTAATTCGTTTAGTATTGCAAATTCAAAACAAATTTGTAACAATTTTTACGTTGATCATCGTAATTATTGGGATAGTTGTGTCAAAGAATATAAAAATTGAAATAGAGCTCAAATAAAACAAAAAAGAATACACAATTGAAAACATTTAGAGTAAGTTTTCAACAAGCTTTTAGCGGAAGTCTTTTTAGGATTTTCTAACTTGAATTTACCATTCTACAGGGAGATCATCCATCTGATGCTGATTTAAAAATAACAGACCATGAAACGATAATTATAAATATTCTTGATGATTTAGTGGGTAAGAACACTATATATTGAACACCATCTTTGGGATTCAACACATTTGTGGCCAATAAATAATAACGAAAGGTTTTTCTGATAAAATTTTGATAGCGTAGCTCAAACTTATTTCTCTGCTTCGAATCAATAGATTTTTTTCGCGGAAATATGTTTTGAAATTATCATTTAAGCCTTTTTATTCAAAATTACTTTTGTTCCAATGATTAAACACAATGATTCAAATATTGAACAGGCAATGTTCTAATTATTGAACACGTAAACATTGAATATCATTGCATATATTTAGGAGTATTTTGCTTGATAGTATGCCTTGCAGGGGCGATTTTGGTTGAGCTAGCAATCGAAAAACAGTTTGTTTACATTTCCAAACACTATCCGATGTTTGTTCAATAACTGGTACATGCATTTCTTTACGAAACGAGTACTGCAAGATTGAACGTTCAATTATTGAAACATTGGCGTTTTCTGTGATCCAATGATTGAACACTTTAATTTGATAAATTTTAAGAAATTTAGGATTATAAAGGTAACCACTCTTCCAGAAATCATTTAAAAAGACTTACTTGAAACCACTCATATCATTATCTTAGACGTTTATTTGTCTTTTATCCAATTTTCCCCCAATCAAAAATAGGCTGTTTCCTCCATCCAGTCGAAAATCCATGCCAAAATTTGACCACATATTCAAGTTTCGGGGGTTGTGGCTTTAAGAGTCCGAGATTCTTGATAAAAATTTGAACAGAGGTAGAAAATGCTTCAACAGTGGCACAACGAATTTTGATTCATTTTTCTACTGTATATTATTGTTTTAATCGGTTAATGTTTTACTAGTGTTCAATATCTGGTACCTGTTCAATAACTAGTGCTTTTACCCTAGTACAGCTTAGAATGTGGTGTTAGAAAAATTATTCTCGGCAAGCATTATCGGAGCTTGTAGCAAGGAGCTTAGACTCTCAGAGCTTAGACATTGATTGGCAAATTCGAATAGTTGGTACAATATAAAACTTTGACGATTTAAACTTAAAAGAGACAGACTTTATAAAAAGTTCTGCAGATCTAATTACGTAGTTACATGGAATCAATATATGTACATTGACGAGAGATATTTATTCAAGGTCTTTGAAGAGAACTAGAAGTGATTATATTCAGAAGAATATTGATCACAATAAACATAAAAGCAAGGAATTATGGAAAATTTTGAAAAAAATAATGAATGTTCAGCGTAATTCTACTAAAGTGGTCACTTTTGAAAGAGTCGAAGAAGAATCTGATAATGTTATTGCCACTAAATTTTACAAGTATTTTATCGAAAGTGTCTCTATCATCAACCGGAGCATGAATTCAGTGAATCTGGTGAACTTATTTTCAAGATAAGATAGAAAATTAGAAGTTTTCAAAGCTATAAGTTATAGTGAATTAAAAATAGATTTGTTTTGCACTACAAAAATCAGCTGAAATTGGCAATGTAACAGCAGAAAATCTTTTGGATTACTTTCATGAAATCGGAGAACCTCTATGGAATTTTATAAATGAATCATTAGAGGCCGGATACGTATCGCAAGTTTGGAAGGAATCTCTCGTGATTCCTGTCCCGAAAGTTCATGGAACGATTAAACCTGAAGAGTTTGGTCCAATCAATTTGCTGCATACACTAGAAAATCTTTTAGAACTAGTTGTAAAAGAACAGTTGATGGAATATTTGAATAGTCATAATTTACTTATTTCAGAACAATCAGGATATCGAGAAAAACACTCGAGTGAAACTGCACTAAATCTTGTTTTAGCCAAAACAATATTTCGAATATAAGGAACCAATTATCACTGTATTTTAAGATTTAAAACGTGCTCTTGAAACTATTCCTAGACCATTGTTATTGAAAACTTTTTAACAATTTAGCATATGTGGTAATGTGTTTAAATGGTTTACAGTTAGTTGAGTAACAAAACTCACAAAACATGTTATAAAAATTGCATATCGGAAAAACATTGGAAAACTCTTAATGTGCTGTAAGGATCTGTACTACCAATGAGGTACAAAGAAAGGTGACGAACAAACACGCACACTATTCCAGAACTCGTTTTCAAAAAGTAAAAAGGTAAACAAAGCCTACGTCCCTTGCCAGGATGTTTATGTTTCCTAGGCGAGAATCGTAAACAGCAGTTGGTTGTTTGTTTGAAAATGCAACTGACGTCACGAATTGTCATGGTTACAAGCCGATTGTTTATTGTGATTAATTTTATTAAAGCCTAAGTAAATACAAGTATTTCACCCGAAGGCTGCAACACGATTGGACTTTAAACAAAAAAGTTATTGCGGATCAAAGATTGTATTTTGGGCAAAAAATCTCTTAAAAAACGCAAACGTCTTTGAACCACAATAACTTTTTTTGTTTCAAGTCAAATCGTATTGCAGTCTTCGGGTGAAATATTTGTTTTAACTTGGGCTTTAATAAAATTAATCATAAAAAAAATAATTGGCTTATGATTAAAAAAGTTATAAATGAAAAACCCGTATTTTGTGTACCTTCCGAGCATAATACCTTAAAATCAAATTCACGTTAAAGACTCAAGTAACTCCTTCCCCAAGGTCAGATCTTTCTGAAGTTTGGCATGTGACTTGGCGAGTGAGATTTTCCATGTTTAATTCTTTCTATACTACGATTAGTACACTGCGATTCGTTATTTTTTTTTAATGTAAAAATTTCTATTGTGGTAAAGAAACCATAACTTCTTTAATTTTCAACCGATTTTTATAAATAACTTCTTGAAATCTTTGTTTTGAAATGACATTTAAGGGCAGTAGAGAATCAGATTATTTAAATGTTACCATTGAGTCTAAAACTTGCGCTGAAACTAAATTTTCTCTAAAAAAATGAGTTTTATATTTTTTTTTCTTATTGACTTTTTTCGGTGAGAGAAACATTTCATATTTACTCATACTTCAATAACAAAATTCAAAATTTGTCAATTTAAATATTTTTTAAGGAAAATGATCGAAATAAGAAATTTCAGAAAAGAAGCAAATAATAATTCAAATCCATTTCGCCTTTGTACAAATTGTTGGAAATGACACCGGACATTTCACAGTAAAAATGCAATTCGAAACAAATCAATCATTTTTCGAATCAAGACAAAGTGCGTATTAGAACTCACCTTCTTTGGAATCCTTACCAACATCAGCTGAGAAAGAACAATGATTCTCTAGAACAAAATTAATAATCGTGCTTCCGAGTCAGTTTAATGCAATTACAGATAATGAGACAATTTTCATTTGCTCCAACAAGCTGAAATGAAATCCTGATGAGCTCAGATCGATGCTGTTTTTCCATATTTTTTCCAGCAGTCAGCATTTCGAAACATTGCTCCACTCAATCCGATGCTGCCCTTCTGGATGGGGCGAAACATTATTACTGAATGACTGACTGACTGACTTCTTGCTAGAGTCGGGCAGGAGGAAATGAGAAACTGAGCGCTCCCCGACAAAAAGCTGAGCTACCCTGTTCTCGCGCTCGAGACGATGACGAAATGAATAGAAATGGTTCGCTTGGCTGGCTGGAAAAGCGAGAGCAGCTCAATGGGAGCATATTTTTCATATTTCATTTGCAAACCAGGAAGCTTTCGCGGCTTGCCCTCCTGCAAATACGAATTTGGCGCCACATTGGGAAACTTAATTCCGTCATTACTGACACTCGCTCGTGGAAATTATTTTGGAACGCTTTCCCTTGGTAGGTTTTATGGATTTATGTTAATATTTCCGCTGTTACCGGGATCGTTGCTTGATTGGAGTCTGAGCAAGGCATCATATTTCAAATTGTGTTTGATTCACGGAAAAAGAGCTTTTGTTAGGAGCGAAGGTTGCCGACATATTTTTACATTTTTATAAGTTTTACTGTTCGGGTTTTTACTTGCATAAAGTGGTCGCTTTCCTGCGAGCCTTAAGATATAGCAAACGTGACTAAAATAACCGCAGTGAATTTATTCAAAAAAAAAAGTAACATGAAATGGTTTAAGTGGTATTTTTTCAAATGGATATTTCATAAAAAATAAATATGGGCTTCACCTTGTGTTTCATTAAAGATTCGATCAGGAAATCATATCAAAATAATAACTCAAACATATCCCACCAAGATTTTTATATCTGATACAGTTATAACTTAGCACTCAAAGTTTTTGATTATAAATTTTTTCAAGCTGCATTATATTTTATTTTGATTGTCAGACTTAAATGGGATTGAGCCGATTTTCAATGATAAAGATTTTTTTCAGATTGTTCTAAAATATTATGATCATATTTTATTTTGATATGCACACAACTTTTTATGAAACACGGACATCGAATTCAACAGTCCAAATCGAATCAGATTCAGATCAGATTCATAAAATCGAATCTGTACTTGGGAAACCAAAACTGGAGCGTGATTTTATCGAAAAATACGAATTTTTGACATTCCACTAGAAATTTTTCTCGTAGCATTCATATCTGAACGAGTTATATTTGTGTTAGCTATCATTCACTTTATCACATCGTGAGATAGTTTTTTGAAGTTTTTGATCCTTATAGAAAATTTAAAACATCGAGCCATAGATGTACAAATTTCCTTCTTTCGATGCCGTAACAAAATTTACCCAGTATGACGGATTGGCTTAATGATATCGCCAACAAACTTTAAATTGCTTTTTTTTATCCTATACCAACACTTTTGGTGTAAAAATATATTTTGGACGATGACAATAATTTTTCTGACGATGTCAATTTTATGTCCCATCAACCTTAAAACTTTTGATGTTCAAGCGGTTTGACAATCTGGTAACATTGAGTTTTTGGCAGTCATTGAAAAGTGTTGAATGATGTCCCAGTTGACGGTATGCAATGGATTGGAAGGTGAAAAGTTGGATGCGCTCCAAGAGCTTGCGTCTGGCTCACCAAGAGACGGAGATGGAGCTGATCACCAACCTGATTTCAACACAATCAGGGACGATTGCAGCTGGAACGTGCGCGATCGAATCAAAGCGTGCGATCAAGTACCTGGGGGCATGATCGACCAGCTGAGTTTTACGGTCCACGTCAACTACGCCTGCAAAATGGCGACAGCGGAAGCATAGATAGCTTCTTCTTTTTTAAGTAGGTGGTTACCAACTAAAAAAAAAGAAGAAGATATCTACCAACCTGATCTCACCCCAAACAGGTGCTATTACAGTTAGACCATGCAACATCGTGTCCAAACGCGCAATAGTACCAATAGTGATGATAGACGACAGACTCAGCTTTACGAGTCATGTCGACAACGTGTGTAAGTGAGTGGTAATGGGCGATGGAAGCGAAAAGTTATTCTTTCTCTCCTTAAGAAAAACGCCTTTAGAACTGTCAAAAGTTGGGTGAAATTATAGCTGCATCCCACTTGCACTAATGCAAAACCATCACCCAAATTCGTCAGCGCTTCCATCGCCTATGGCCACGGCCGCACTCACACAGATGATGTCGAACTCCTCGGTTATTCGCAGTAGTAAAAGGTCGATACTGGCAAGCGTGACCGCGTCAATCTTGCGGTACGGAGCAGCGGCCTGGAGGAAGGCCTTGGGAAGACACCTTAACCTGCAGTGACTGAGCAGCATTCAGTGGCTGATGAGCCTGCGGGTTATCAGCGGATACCAGACCATGTCGTCCGAAGCCGTCTGCGTAGTGCCGGGCGTCATGCCCATTTCGGTTTTGCTAGAGGAGGATGTCTATTGCTACGACAACAAAGACACGCTCAACGTACGAGATCTCGCCAACGAGGACTCTATGTCCAACTGGCAGCAGCTGTGGGACAGCTCAGCGAGAGGAAGGTCCTCTATCGACTGATCCTGCACTTTGGGAGCTGGATCGGAAAAAGACACAGTGAAGTGGACTTCCATATGACGAAATTCCTGACTAGTCATGGATGCTTCATGAAGTACCACTACCGGTTAGGACATCTGACTTAGCCATATTGCCCAGATTGAGGTGACGTAGAGGAAACACCCGAACATGTGGTGTTTGCCTGTCCGAAGTTTGCGGCGGTACGTACCAACATATTGTCGCCTGCGGGTCCAACACGACGACAGTCAACGTGGTGCATAGGATGTGTACGGATTCCAGCACTTGGCATGCGGTCAACGATGGATTCACCCAGATCATCACTATTCTGCAGAGGAGCTGGAGTCAACAGCAGTCCGCGAACGGTGTAGGATGACTTCATCGACGGGGAGCATCTGAGTATTGTGCGTCCGATCCCTTGACGAAGCTACAAAGATAAGGCATCATCTTCTGTGTAGCGCAGGTCAGGGGTGCGCCGCGAACGTGTGTAGGATATCCCAACGCCGGAGGGTATCCGAGTAGTGCCGCTTCCTAAGGTGGAAACTGCGGAGATAAGACTTTACCTTCCTCGTAGCGGACCTCGCAGGAAGAGGGTTAACCACTTTCGGAGGATACCCACGGGTAGAGAGGCTCTCGATGCCGGGCGAGCTTCTCAAGTCGGTGTACGAAGTCGTCACTGTCGGGAAACATCCGAGTCGTAGCGTTCGAAGTCCCGAATGTATGCCGTGACAGGCGCGAGTCCAGACAAGCTGCTCTCGATCTGGCGCACGACGGGCAGAAAAAGACGCGGGCCAAAAATCCTAGGGTTGCCAGCCAAGGGGGATAAAGAAGACCGGACATCGGTCGGAGTAGACTGAACCCATCGACGGGGGGCTGTCGAGTAGAGTGCGTCCGACTCCTCGGTTTGAAGCTACAAAGAAAAGACAATACCTTATGCGTAGTGGATGCCGTGGGTGCGCTGCGTTCGTGCGTAGGATGCTCCACCTTCGGAGAGTATCTGAGTAGGGCGGTTCTCAACGACAGAAGCTGCGGGGATAAGACTTGACCTTCTTCGCAGTGGAAATCGTTTTGAAAGGGATATTCCACGCTCGGGGAATACCCACGGGTAGAGTGGCTCTCGACGCCGGGTGAGCCATTCGAGTCGGAGTAGGATGACGTCTTCGTCGGGAATCATCCGAGTCGTTGCGTTAAGTCCCGCGCGTGTGCCGTGACAGGCGCGAGTCTAGGATAAGCTGCGCTCGATCAGGCACACGACGGGCAAGGTGGCAAACCTCGAACCCTGAAGATGAGAGGTCGGGCCTCAAGTCGTTAGAGGAGAGGTTAGGCCTTAAACCTTCAGGTGGAGAGGTTTGTGTGGTCAACCCCGAGTCTTTATGATGAGGGTCGGGTCTCGAGGTAAGAGGTAAGAGGAGGGATCAGGCCCCCTTATCAACAAGAGGAGGGGTACAAGTGGTCACCTCGAGTCATTGCGAGGAGAGGTCAAATTTCAAGTCATTAGAGGAGAGATCGGGCCTTGAATCGTGCAGAGGAGAGGTAGCCTCGAGTCGATGCGAGGAAGGGTCGGATCTCGAGTCGTTAAAGGAGAGATCAGGCCTCAAGTCGCAAAGAGGAGAGGTTTGTGTGGGAATCTCGAGTAACTGCGAGGAGATGTCGGTTCTCAAGTCGTTAGAGGACAACGGCAGTCCGCGAACGATGTAAGATAACTCCATCGACGAGGAACATCTGAGTATTGTGCGTCTGATCCCTTGACGATCCCTTGAAGCTACAAAGATAAGGCATCATCTTCTGCGTAGCGGAGGTCAGGGGTGCGTCGTGAATGTGTGTAGGATATCCCAACGCCGGGAGGTATCCGAGTAGTGCCGCTTCCTAAGGTGGAAACTGTGGAGACAAGACTTTACCTTCCTCGTAGCGCACCTCGCAGGAAGAGGGTTAACCACTTTCGGAGGATACCCACGGGAAGAGAGGCTCTCGATGCCGGGCGAGCTTCTCAAGTCGGTGTAGGATGTCGTCACTGTCGGGAAACATCCGACTCGTAGCGTTTAAAGTTTCGAATGTATGCTGTGACAGGCGCGAGTCCAGAACAAGCTGCTCTCGATCTGGCACACGACGGCCAGAAAAAGACGCGAGCCTAAAATCCTAGGATTGCCTGCCAAAGAGATAAAGAAGACCGGAAAACGCTCGGAGTAGACTGACTCCACCGTCGCGTCGGGGGCTGTCGAGAAGCGTCCGTCCTACCCCATGGTTTGAAGCTACAAAGAAAAGGCAACTTCTTCTGCGTAGCGGATACTGTGGATGCGCCGCGTTCTGCGGCTTATTCCACGATCGGGGAATATCCACGGGAAGAATGGCTCTCAATGCCGGGTGAGCCATTCGAGTCGGAGTAGGATGACGTCTTCGTCGGGAATCATCCGAGTCGTTGCGTTAAGTCCCACGCGTGTGCTGTGACAGGCGCGAGTCTAGGATGAGTTGCTCTCGATCGGCACACGATGGGCAAGGAGGTAAACCTTGGATCCTGGAGATAAGATGTCGGGCTTCGAGTCGTAAGAGGAGAGGTCAGGCCTCGAATCTTCAGAAGGAGAGATTTGTATGGTCAACCCTGAGTCTTTATGATGAGAGGTTGGGTCTCGAGTCGTAAGACATCGTAAGAGTCGTAAGACAATCAACAAAAGGAGGGGTATAAGTGGTCACCTCGAGTCATTACAACGAGAGGTCAGATCTCGAGTCGCTAGAGGAGAGATCGGGCCTTGAATCGTGCAAAGAAGAGGTCAACCTCGAGTCGATGCTAGGAGGGGTCGGATCTCGAATCTTTCGAGGAGAGATCAGGCCTCGAGTCGCGAAGAGGAGAGGTTTGTGTGGGAATCTCGAGTCATTGCGAGGTCGGTCTCAAATCGTTAGAGGAGAGTTCGGATGTCGAGTCATAATGATTTAAAGTGGTTTCGTCAATGAATATTCCCTTGGAGCGCACTAGCACAAATAGACCTCCCAATATTGAAGAATAGTATTTCAAACAGTTCGAGGTGGGAACGAGGTCTGCGGTCCCAGGTGGAGTTCAGGGAGTAGGAGATATACACGGAGTATATCATGAGTCTTCCCATTGTACCCATGGACCCAGAGTAGCAAACTAGGGGACGCTGTGGCTCGCCGTGCTTTGGAATACAATCCATAAACCAGGATTTGCCACCTGGGTGATCAACTAATAAAAAAAAGAGGAAGATATTTTCTACTACGAGCACAGACACATGCCCGATGTGCGGAAACAGGCCAGAGAGGCCTCGATGTCCAGCTGGCAGCATCAGTGGGACAGCTCGGAACGCGGTCGGTGGATCCATCGCTTGATCCCTAACGTCGGATTTTGGATAGATCGGAGACATTGGATTTCTGCTTGACACAGTTCTTGACTGGTAACGGGTGCTTCATGAAGAACCACCATCGGTTTGGACACGTGGCCTCGCCATTCTGCCCAACCTGCGGTCCACGGTAAGCTGCACTCGATTCGGCACACGGCAGGCAAAAGCCTAGGGTTGCCAGCCCCTAAGTTGCCAGCCAAATAAAGGAGGAAGACCGGAACACGGCCGGAGTAAAATGCTTTTTCGGCGGGGGGCATTCAAGGAGTGTGCCTCCGATCCTAGCAGTCTACAAAGATAAAACATTACCTTCTGCGTATGCCGAGCTGTTAGGTACGTCATGAACGTTGTGTAGGATACCTCCACCGCTGCGGAGTATCTGAGTAGGGAGCGTTCCCTACGACGGAAACTGAGGGATAAGACTATTCACGTAGCGAAATACTCTCGGTTAGAGTGACTTTACGTCGTCGGCGTGTGAGTCACTCGAGTTGGCGTAGGATGATGTCTTCGCCGGGAATCATTCGTGTAGTTTCGTAAAGCTCCGAACGTGTGCTTTGACAGGTGCGTGTTCTGGATAAGCTGCTCTCGATCGGCACACGGGCGGATTAAGAGGAGGGGACCTTGAGCCAAACCAAGCGGAGCCAACATCTCGAGTCGTTAAAGGGGAGGTCATTGATCTCTTGCAGTGGTCTCGCACAGAGGCGGAGCGCACAATATTCGTAGAAATCAAGCAAGCCTCGAGTTACGAGTAAAGGCCGGACCTCGAATCGTCAGAGGAGAGGTCCTGAGTCTAGAATCGTAACAAGAGGCAGGGTATTTGTATATGCTGGAATACCTTATAAACGAGTATTGCCGTTGAGCGCATTGCGCGAGTATGGTCTCCCATCACGGGTATAGCCTTCGTTGCAGGTCCGGATGGGAATTATGGCCAGAGGCCCCAGGTGGACTTTAAAGCGTAGGGATACATAGTGTCTAGAGTCGTCCACGGATTCAGAGTAGAATACTGCCTTGGAATGCAATCCGTAAAAAGGATTAACCACCTGGGTGATCAACTAATAAAAAAAAGTTGTAAAATGCTGTTTGACAATTGATGTTTAGAAAGAAACATTACGAAATGACGTTTGTCTGGGAGCTGCTTGATTCACTCAATTTTTGAATATCATTTGATCTGGTTTCCATCAATATCAGGACTATATTGTAATACTTTACCGATTGTCTATATCTATGAAAATATGAAGTTAAGGCAAATTACCTTATTGTATTCCTCTAAACAGTCGTTCGTTCGAGATCATTCCCCTTCCCAAAAATTAAAATACATGCCTAAGGAGCATTTTACTAATGGGGATATTCATGACATTCCCTGCATATTCGTTCCACCGACAACAAGAACAAAAATATCTCGCTTCGGATTGTACAACATCTAAATCATATTTATTGTCTTGTGAATGGCAATTATGCTTTCTTCTGTCGGTGTCATCAGGACCAACACAATCTAGCATAGCTGCTGACACGATGACAATACATTAGGCAAACAACTTGACACAAACAAAACAAACACGTTTTCTCCATATCGTTCCCTTTTCTGACAGGACGTGGGAAAAAAGTCCAATTCCGAATGCGGTGAACGAAAGCCATGAGTTGATCTGAGTCGAGTTGGGAGTGTTGAATTTTCCGAGTGCAAAGCATTTATCGTTCATTATCGTTCCCTGCGCGATACCTCTCTCTTTCTTTTCTTACTGTTTGCCCCGTTTTTAATTTCCATTTCCATTTCGTTGTTGATGGAAAAGCCGCGGTTCGCTCCAAGTGGAAGCCCCGGGATTAAAACGAGGTTCATTGTTAAATGCCATTTTCACCAGCCACCATAATCGTCATTATTTTCATCATCTCGTGCAATCACCATAATCATCAGCGTTATCGAGAGCAGCATCATCATCGTTTCTGTCAATTTACCTCGAAAACTTGTTGTACATACAATTGTTGTTGCTTTATTTCCATCCCAGCTGCAATGGGGTGAGTATTTTGGGGTAAGATGTATCTGCACAACTGAAACAGACTCAACAATTCAACGTTAGGGCGTCTTGCATTTTTCCGACTCACCGTCACAATATGCACTATTTACCGAAATAATAAGAATGCATCGATACCCGTTGAACTGTATCATTGGTATATTTTTGCGATTGTTTCATCAAACAAGAGCAGTTAATATATAGGCAAATATGTTGAACAAACATACCATTGTTTCTTAGATATAGTTACAAGATTCCAAATTCTTACTTAGAATCCTACTCAAATACATATGGTATCAATAATTGAGTTTATTTGATTTGATCGTCATATCCCTAAGTTGATATTTGTCGTTTTGAAGAACAAACAAAGCTCTGTGAGGTTTTTGTGGCAAGGACCCTCAACTCCTCGATACCCCCCGAATGCAGAGGAATATTTGTTGTTGAAAGATAGGTGGCACTGTGAAGCCATTACTCAGTATAACGAGATCGTTTGTTTTGCTGTGTTTGCGCTACCCGGCGAGATGCAAATGGAATTCTCATCAGGGTTTTATTGGTTAATGTGTCACAATATTTATTTATTTTGGAGGAGTTTAATTTCGTGTGGGTTCAGACTGGGATGAAAGTTTCAGGCAAAATATTTTCTTGTTGAAAGTTTTAGTATATTCATACCGTTTAAATTAGAGTTTTTTTTAAAATTATTACTAATAATAATATTTTTTCCTTTTTCAGGTGAGTCCCATGGTGAAACAGGTGAGCATTTAGAACAAGACAACGATAGAATACTTTTGTGGACAAAACCAGTGCACAAAGTGAACACACTCAGAACTTTTAACGAACGTTTCTGTAGTCTTCTCAACATATGGAAAAACAACAACCCATCTTTCATTTGAACACGTTCAAACAGTTTCGTGCTGTCGTGTTGTGTGTGCTTCTGACAGGGAGAAATAAAACAAAACCACATTTGAAGATATAAACTGTTTTCCTGTTTAGCTATCTGAGAAGGTAGACTGATATAAAGTTATTCATCTGGAAAAATCTTCTCGTTAGCTTTAGAAGTATTGAAATCTCTCTCAAACACAAAAAGGTTATAATCATCCCTTATTTGCCAAGATTACGAAGAGGTAAGCAATATTTTTCTTGCTGAACGACACAATACCAATATTTTGAAAGTGTTTTTTCACAAATATTTGTGGAGAGTGATTGTTTTTATTCTAACGACTGAGCTAACGTTTTTCAATGTCTGAATTGAGTGGATTTTTAATGTCTGTCGTATGAAGGGGGGCGGTTGGCAAATGCTTCGGTTAAAAATTTGCGGACATTTGATTTGATTTGAATTGTCGACCAAAAATGCGAGCAATATCCGGGCAAATTTGGTAAAAATTGGGTTTAAATCGTAGTTAATCTTCCAAAAACCCATTTATTATTTTTTTTCTTTCATTAAAACTTGCTAAAAAAGTTTCGTTTTGGATGCATGAATAAACAAATTTCACATCCCGATATGCTTTTTTTCGTTTGATTTGGAAAATAAAGTGTATTTGTATTTTAAATGCTGAAGCCACTTGTTTTTTTTTTATTTCTATTCTGCACAATAATTTGAGACTTGAACTCTGAATTGTATTTTTGTGGTTCACAATCAATTATGTTTTTTATTTCATTCTATTTCCGAGTTTTTCACCAAATTATTAGAACTTCTAAACTATTTATTGGTTATTAAATTCCCACATTAATATGATTAAGAACATCAGTTTGAATATCATTTCGAACTTTCAATGATGTTAGCAACGACTATCGATAAGAATCAAGTTTATACATACAATTATTTTATTTTTTTATTTTTTTATTTACATAGTATTCCGTCTTACGACATAACTTGACGAACATAATTCCTAAAATTCACTCGGTCCATGGCAACCGTTCTCCAATTTCTCGGGCACCCCACGTTCGCCAGATCACGCTCCACTTGGTCTAACCACCTCGCTCGTTGCGCCCCCGCTCGTCTTGTTCCTACCGGATTCGTGGCGAACACCTGTTTTGCAGGACAGTCATCCGGCATTCTCGCAACATGTCTCGCCCAGCGTATCCGGCCAGCCTTCACCACCTTCTGGATACTGGGTTCGCCGTAGAGTCGCGCGAGCTCGTGGTTCATCCTTCGCCTCCACATTCCGTTCTCCTGTACGCCGCCAAAGATGGTTCTTACCACTCGTCGCTCGAATACTCCGAGTGTACGCAGGTCCACCTCGAGCAATATCCATGTCTCGTGCCCATAGAGAACAACCGGTCTAATGAGCGTCGTATACAGGTTACACTTCGTGCGAGGGCTAAGTCTTCTCGACCGCAGTTGCTTGTGGAGTCCATAGTAGGCACGACTTCCGCTGATAATTCGCCTCCGGATCTCACGGCTGGTGTCATTGTCTGCCGTCACCAGTGAGCCGAGATAGACAAAGTCTTCGACTATCTCCAGCTCGTCGCCGTCGATCGTGACCTTGTTATTACTGGACAAGCGGGTTCGGTCGGTCACGGATCCGCAGGCCAGCATGTACTTCGTCTTGGACGTATTAATCATCAACCCAATCCTTCCTGCTTCGCGTTTCAGTTTGCGGTAGATCTCCTCCACCGCCGCAGATGATCTGCCGACTATATCAATGTCATCGGCAAAGCAGATAAGTTGACTGGATCTGTTGAAAATCGTGCCCCGCATTTCGCCCACCGCTCGTCGAATAACACCTTCTAGCGCCACGTTGAACATCATGCAGGATAGACCATCACCTTGTCGAAGCCCCCTGCGCGATTCGAATGAACTCGACAATTCACCCGAAATCCGCACACAGCACTGCGTTCCATCCATCGTCGCCTTGATCAGTCTGATCAGCTTCCCGGAAAAGCCGTTCTCGTCCATGATTTTCCATAGCTCGTTACGGTCGATCGTGTCGTATGCGGCTTTGAAGTCGATGAATAGATGGTGCGTAGGGACTTGGTGTTCACGGCATTTTTGGAGGATTTGCCGTAATGTGAATATCTGGTCCGTCGTAGACCGTCCCTCCATAAAGCCGGCCTGATGACTTCCCACGAATCTGTTTGCTTGTTGCGTTAGGCGGCGGAGTAGGATTCGGGACAACACTTTGTAGGCGGCATTTAGGACAGTGATCGCTCGGTAGTTCTCACAGTCCAATTTGTCGCCCTTCTTGTAGATGGGGCATATTACTCCCTCCTTCCACTCCTCCGGTAGCTGTTCTATGTCCCAGATCCGGATTATCAACCGGTGTAGGCAATCGGCCAACCTGTCCGGGCCTATTTTGATGAGTTCAGCTGCGATGCCATCCTTCCCAGCCGACTTGTTTCTATTCAGCTGGCGAATGGCTTCCTTAACTTCACTCATCGTTGGGAGTGGCTCCTCTTCGTCGTTGGCTACGCCGGCGATGTACCCTCCCCCACCGTCTTGATCTCCTGCATGTGCGCCATTCAGGTGTTCGTCGAAGTGCTGCTTCCACCTTTTGATCACCTCACGATTGTCCGTCACGATACCCCCGTTCTTATCCCGGCACATTTCGGTTTGCGGCACGAAGCCTTTGCGGGATGCGTTGAGTTTCTGATAGAACTTTCGTGTTTCTTGGGAACGATGCAGCTGCTCCAGCTCATCGAGCTCCTCCTCCTCCAGGCGGCGCTTTATCTCCTGGAAAATTCGGACTCGCTGCCTCTTCCGCTGTCGGTGATTTTCCACATTTCGACGGGTGCCTCTTTGCACTACTGACGCCCGCGCGGCATTCTCTTCGTCCATCACCCTCCTACACTCCTCGTCGAACCAGTCGTTCCGTCGAGATCGCTCCACATAACCGATGACGTTCTCCGCAGCACTGTTGATGGCTGTTTTGATGGTATCCCAACAGTCCTTGAGAGGGGCTTCGTCAAGCTCGCCCTCTGCCGGCAGCGCTGCTTCGACCGATTGCGCGTAGTCTGCCGCGACCTCAGGTTGCTTCAGTCGCGCGATATTTAACCGATTCGGGCGCCGGTTTCGTGTGTTGTTCACTCTCCGTAGTGGGGCGCATCTTCACCATCACCAGATAATGGTCCGACTCGATATTGGCGCCCCGACAGGATCTGACATCGATGATGTCCGAGAAGTGCCGGCTGTCGATCAAAACGTGGTCGATCTGTGATTCAGTTTGGTACGGTGATCTCCAGGTGTACTTGTGTGGGAGGCGATGCTGGAAAAAGGTACTACGTACGGCCATTCGTTTGGAGGCGGCAAAATCAATAAGTCTGAGGCCGTTTTCGTTGGTCCGCTGGTGCGCACTGAACCTTCCAATTGTCGGTTTGAATTCCTCCTCCTGGCCGACCTGAGCATTGAAATCCCCGATGACGATCTTGATATCATGTTTTGGGCAACGGTCGTATTCACGCTCCAGCTGCGCGTAGAATTCGTCTTTGTCGTCACCGGTACTTCCGAGGTGAGGGCTGTGCACGTTGATGATGCTGATGTTGAAGAACCGGCCCTTGATTCTCAACCGGCACATTCGTGAGTTGATCGGCCACCACCCGATCACGCGCTTTTGCATCTTTCCCATCACTCTGGCATCTTCCCGCAGCTCTGGTAGATGACACGACGTTCGTACCGTGGAGCCCTTCCAGCATACCTCCTGCAGCGCTACGATGTCGAATTTGCGGCTCTTCAATTCGTTGGAGAGCACGTGAGTACTGCCCACAAAATTTAGAGATCGGCAGTTCCATGTTCCAAGTTTCCAATCGCTAGTCCCTTTTCGTCGCGTGGGTCTTTGCCGATTTCCATCCGAAATTTGTTGTTCGTTGTTCGTTGCTTATGTTTTTTAGTAGTCACAGGCTCGCAAGGCCCGCAGCTAACCCCACTATCTCGCAGAAGGACCGTCGTGATGTTGCTGTTTTGGGTCCCGAACACCACCAGGACGCTGTTGCACTCCGCACGTTGCCCCTGACATGGAGAACAGACGCGTACAAAGCCCCCTAACTCAGTCTGCATGCGACCAAAGCATCCATCGGGGTTGGGTACCCGATCTCCGCTAAGGTTGCTCGCACCCCAGCTAGCACCACGGGGAGGTAGAGAATCGGAGTTGCAGACAAGAGGTGATATGACCACTACCCGAAGGTTGGGTGTATGGGGTCTCGAGTTGCACATTGTCTACTTCACTAGCCTACAATTGACTTCAATTGTGTTTTATGAATTATTACTATTCAAAAACATTTTTTCTTATCTTAGTTTTAAAATTTTTTTTTCTAACAAATGGTTTTATAAGGCGTTTTACTTATATAAAGAACTCATGTTCCGTGAATATTTTTCCTAACTTTGGGTCAGTAAGAGGGGGGTAGATGTTATAATAAAACGTTATATTTCAGCAGAAAAAGCTATCCGCACAACACAAGTCAAAAGTGTTTCGTAATCATTTCCCTTCCCCTACATTCCCAACCAAATTTTTTTGCAAGGATGCCGAGGTCACCTCGGTCCTTAGGCGTAAATTTGTTCTTTCATCCCTTTCTCATTTTTTCCTAATCTATATATTGACTACTAGGACGTGGCCGGCGCCGTTATTGATGTTTAAAGAGAGAGCATTAGTTTTGTGCATTGTGAATATGTAGCCAATCCCAGGTTCCGTTCATTTGACCTCTGAACAAAATTGATGGCCTCGGTCAATCACGGAGTAGCAACCATTGGCGATGTGGAACTTGTTCTACTTAGCCACGCCTGCGATCTTGGAATCCGAAATGCATTTAATTGTATTTAAACCAAATTTAAAAATCAATCACAGATTATACTAGAATACTTTCAAATTCTTCATCCAGACATCTTGAGTAGCATTTCGGGTTCAATGATTCAAGGTGGATGTGAGTAGTCAATCAAGCTAAGCTAAGCTAATCTGAAATTCATTGTGAGAATGAATATATATAATCAGAATTGATCTCTTGATTTTGAATAATCGATCTGCAGTTTGCATTTTATTATGCAGAAATATAGCTTGTTTTTAGAACAAATAAACTATTTTTTTAACAAACTGCTACAGATATATCTTTAATTTGAATTTAAAAAAAAATAGGGACCTCCCTAGAAAAATTGACCTGGGCCCCGACGGCTCAATCCGGCCCTGCCTTTATAAAGTCTGTTTCACATAGAATCTGGTCGGATTAAATAGATCATTTCCTCGCAAAGAAATAACGTACAACAAAAGTAAAAATGTCATTTTGTAGGGTTTTTATTGCACTTTAAGGAAAAAAATACAATCGTCAGCTTTTCAGACGAATTTTCGATCTTTTTTTGTGATACCACTCATCATTTTCTGCACAGTACTGCTGGTATCCTCATTCGCCATCTTGTTCCAACACTTTTCCATTTGAGTGGGTTTTTTCATGATTCTGCCACATTTCTTCAGTTTGCCCTTAACTATTGACCAATATTTCTTCATGGGAAGAAAATCCGGACAGTTTGGTGGATTGATACTTTTTTCAACAAAATCGATCTTGTTCTCCTAATACCACTTAACGACATCTCGCCTGTAGTGGCAGCTTGCCAGGTCCGGCCAGAACTTCACCAGACCTTTGTGGGACCGAATGAATGGCAAAACCCTCTTATGGAGACATTCTTCTTTGTAAACATTTCCATTCATTGTGTCCCCAGTGATGAAAATCTTAGTCTTCTTCCCACAACTACAGATCCCTTTACGCTTCGCAAGGTAAAATTGGTTACCGGGTATTTGTCCAAAATCCATTTTGACGTAAGTTTCGTCGTCCATCAAAATGCATCCGTTGTGCTTGGTCAACACTTTCTCGTACAACTTCATTGCCCTAGTTTTGGCAACCAGGTTTTGTTTCAGCCTCCTGTTGGGGTGTTTGCTTACATGATACGACCGCAAGCCTTCTAGCAAACAAATTCGTCGAGCTGTACTGTGGTTCGTCTTGAACTTTTTCGCCAAATCACGCAAGGAAATTCCAGGATTATTGTGAACAGATCGAATTAGCTTTACTTGCAGCTTCCGGTCATATGTTCCACTTTTACGCCTGGTTTGTTTGCTCGATTCACCGTAAAGGTCTCCCGGTAACGTTGCAGCACCGAATTTACAGTCGATTTTGGATATTTCAGGAATTTTGCGATATTTACCCCTGACCACGTCGGTTTCTCTACGTGAGTGTGCAGAATTTTCTCTCGCCTTTCGCGTTCCATCGTCGATAACTTTTGACTGACTGCTTCAATCTTGATGAAATTTTCACCACTAAGTAAACAAACCATCCGGATCAAAACACTGTCAATAGATTCGCGATGCGACAACTAGGAGCACTGCATTAAATGAAAAGATGCGACCAGATTCTATGTGAAACAGACTTTAGCACATTGATGGACATATGTATTCGGAATTTTTTGTGCTTTGTTGAAGTTTCTTTGTTTTTTGAGGCCTGTAGACGTTTTCAAGATGTTTAGAAATATTCGGATAGAAGATAGGCAGCTTATAGAGAGATTTCCAGTGTGGAGAGCAGAATTAACTACCTAAAGGGTGATACGGTCAAAATTTGGTCAAGGGAAAACGCGTGTAAATCGGTGAAATCGTTTATTTATAAAAATCAAATTAATTTTTTATTCAAGTTTAATTAGTATAAAATTCAGGAAAAATATTCAGTTAGGCTTCCGCTTTTCCAAATCCGAATTGCCGGACCTTACGCTTAACCCCTGCCATCAGGTTTTGTACAGCCACCTTGTCCACCTTCTTCGCTGCAGAAAGCCAGTTTGCCTTGAACTGCTGCTCGTCCTTAGCAGTTTTCTTTAGGTTCCGCTTGACAATAGCCCAGTGTTTCTCAATTTTGCGGAGCTCTGGCGTGTTGGGAGGGTTCTTGTCCTTGGGAACCACCTGCACGTTGTTGGCGGCGTACCACTCCATGGCCTTTTTACCGTAATGGCAAGGTGCCAAATCCGGCCAAAACAGTACGGAACAACCGTGTTTCTCCAGGAAAGGCAGCAGACGTTTATTCAAACACTCTTTTACGTAAATTTCTTGGTTGACAGTCCCGGAAGCTATGAAAATGCTGCTGCTTGAAAATATCTGCTACCTTTCCCCTTCCTTTTGCCGTATAAAACTCCTGTCCCGGAAGCTGCTTGTAGTCGGCATTGTCGTAGGTTTCGTCGTCCATTACCACGCAGTCAAACTTCGTCAGCATCGTCGTGTACAGCCTCCTTAATCGCGATTTAGCCGTCGTATTTTGTTTATCATCGCGATTTGGAGTCATTACCTTCTTGTAAGTCGATAGTACGGCTTGTTTTTTGGCTCGTTGTAAACGATACACCCAGCTTATTTGCGGCATTTCGGAGAGAGAGGTTAGGGTTTCGCTTGAAACTACCGGCAGCTTTCTTTGTCGTCTCAGCTGCTTCCGGTTTTCGAATTCCCCCCGATCCAGACTTCCTGGCTGTCGACAAACGTTCCCCAAACACTTTAATTACATTTGTAACGGTTGGTTTGGCAACTCTTATCGATTTTTCCAGCTTTGTGTGCGAGTAGCTCGGATTTTTGCGATGCTCGAGCAAAATTTTGTTACGCTGCTCTTCTTCCTTGGACGACATTTTGATAACTGAAGAGTGAATTCCAAAATCAAAATAGGAGTAACATTCTACACACACACCTTCAATATAAGGGGTGTTCTGGTTTTTTTTTAAATGCAAAATTGAAAGAAATACGTCAAGTTGATATTGACCAAATTTTGACCGTATCACCCTTTATGGCGACTGTGAGTGTGTCAAATGAAGAAATTTTGTTCATAATTACCCCACCTAGCCCTACTTAAAATGTAGTTTTAAAGTTTGAAAACATCTATTTTTTCGAAGACTCACTAACAAACACCTCTCCTGATAAAATGATAGCATTTAGAAGCAAAGGAGTTCTTCTATATGAAAGGTTAACTTTTTTCCTTTGTATAGGTATAGTTTGAAAGTTATTTTTATGGTCATTCTATCATAATTTCGTTTATTAAAAAAACAGACATTTTCTATGAGAAAGCCTGTATAGAACAAATGGCTAAGACCCGATCAAATGGTTAAGTTTCATTAAAACAAGAACTAAGGAACAGTGGGGGACCTAGAGAGTTGCATGAAGGTAAAATTTCATTTGTTTTTTAGGTAAAAAATATTGAGGAATGTTTAAAATATTTGCCCCTAAATGTATGCAGCAATATTGTCCATTTTTGAGTATATTTGTTTTTGGAAGAAAACGTTGAAAAATTCAATTGAGTCCAAACGAAAAAATACTGTTATTTTTTTTTTGTTTTCGATAGGGGTTTAACCCATTTAGGTCATTCTTCCTCGATGAAAATGGTGTTTAACCCATTAGGGTCATTGGGGTGGTTTTTGGCTCAGACTTTATGCAGAAGTTTGGCTTTCCGAAGGAAACCATGGACCATTTAACCATGGAGTTTTTGATTTCTCGCAACTTTGCATGGAGATTTGAGTTCCATTCGATGTCCCAGGATTCTTCAAGAGAGCCTCTTATGAAGTTGAGGGCATCTTGTTGAGGAATGGCTACCGGCGGTGGATCCGAAAGCGTGGCTGCGGCTGCGAGTCGATCGGCGGCTTCGTTTCCGGGGATTCCGGCATGACCCGGTACCCAGCAAAGGGTGATTTGCTTTTGGAGAGCTATTTTGGTGATGGTTGGTAGCCAAGGGTGTTTAATGTTGCCGTGTGACAAGGCGAAGAGCACATTGGCCGAATCGCTGAAGATGACAGTTTTTGGATCGTATGTTTCAACTGCTTTTAGTATTGCAAAAGCCTCGGAGCTGAAGACAGAACATTGCGATGGGATAGGTAGGCTTAGATTGTTGTTACCATTGTATACGCCGCTCCCGACGCGGCCGTTGTTGGTTTTGGAACCATCTGTCTGAAGTTGGCTTGGATGATTGTTGGGGGATCATTTTTTTTTTAACAATTCGCATCAGATATTGTTATTGATGTTTTACGCCTTCTGTGCTAATTGGCATCAAAACAATAATTTTGAAGTTGTTGAGATACGTAAAAACCATAGAGATCAAAGTTACCCCGAATCATGAAATCTGGTTTTGTAACGAACTTTAAGTTATAGCCACTAATGTCGTTTGAATTTTCAGCTATCAATGATCATGCTTTATACTCCTAACCCCAGTAAGTATTTCAAAACTTTTTTGTATTACAAAAAAAGCAACCCCTTCCAAAATATTTGGAAATGAATTAAATAAGTGATCAATGTTCCCCCAGTTTACGGTAATTCAACAAAAGTTATCTCAAGGCCCAGGGAAGGAGATGAACTATTTTTCAACTTTAGGCATTTAAATTTTAAATTATTTTTTCAGTTTAAATTTAAACATTTAAATTCAAGAGTTAAAAATTCGTCCAATTTTTGTCAAACTTAGTTCACCTACACAACTACTAAACTTCTTGATTGATATTGATCAAATTCCTGGAAGTTGTCGATGCAGATATGGATGAATAGGATAATTTGACAAATATATCCTCCTCTTCAATCGCACGGATGCCAGTCAGCGAATACGACGTCTCTTGGCACTTTGTCAAAACCTTACACGCCCTGCTGAATAACAAAACCTGAACCTACACGAGATGGTGAACATACTTCATCAACCAGATCATCCATGCATGGGAAAACTAACGGAAGGAAGTGCTACAACATGAAGCACGCCTAACACTAATGCCTAAAATAAACACGCTTGAACGCCATAAATCGAGATTCCTCGCGCTTCCGCTGTTTTGGCACACTCATCCACCCGCACAGCCACTCACTCGCTCACTCACACACACATCGATGTGTTCCGGAAACTTGCTACCAAGCCCGACTGTTCATGTATGCTTGGGCTTCAAATATGCATGGCCGACCTTTGTATCTCGACTTGATACACCCCTCGCTACCCACGGGCTTACAGACGGAAAGGCGGAAGAGATCCGATGCGTCTTAAAATGTATAACGTTTGGTTTACCATAAGATTTCCGACGGGATGAGGTTTTCGGGCGAAGCCCCCGGGGGAATGCTAAGTTCAATTTATCTGCCTAGAAGAAAACTGTGTGCACTCGAGATTATTTGGTTTCAGGGAGCGAGCAATACCAAAACTGGAAGATGTCTGAGGCCATGAACTTTTTTTTTATTTAATTCTATACTTTTCGCCCCTAACACAGCGAACATAACAGATGAAATTATAAGTCATAAATTGAGGCAATTTTGAGCCCACATAGTTTCACTTAAGCACTCCCTAGATGAAATTAAAAGTTTTGCTCATTTCAGAGTGAATGATGTTGATGGAAACTTTCCTCGAACTCTGGAGAATGATTTTGAAGTTTCTTTATCTCGGTGAAGTTATGGCAAACGACTTTTTGGAGGATTTAGATAAATCTAAAGAATTTTAAAGTACGTAAAATTATGCATGTTTTTAAGGCCATCACTCATTAGCCTTTGCTTTTCAAAGCTCAAACTCGTTGTTCTTTGAAATAATGGATAGAAACGGTTTTCAAATTAATGGCCGTGTTATACAGTACGCTCTCACAATCAAAATTTTTCAAATCGATATAACTTTTTTCACATCAGGAATATCAATCACCGACTTATGCAAAATTTCGTAAAAAAATGCATATGTTATAACAACATCTAAACGTAATTGTATTCAAAGTCAGTTTCTGCTCGTACAACATAAATAACCGCGTTTGGTTTTATCACATTTTTCGGTAAAAATCGTCGATAATTTGCAACAATTCGCACATTCTCTCTCTCTCTTTGAGCGCTGGTTTCTCTCATTTAAACTAAAATTTACTCATTTTCCCTCACAATTGGCCACAATGTACCACAATTTCCATCATTGGCTGCACAATTTGTGTGTTCATTGACGTATATCTTTTTCGTATTTCTTTTTCTCACTCCCCGGAATTAAACATTCGAGACCAAAGTAACATTTCTAGCTTTATTATAGTCGCAAAATTTTTTTTTTCAGTAACCATGATAGTTGATGAATGATAATTATTCAGATATGATCTGGTAAAACTAATAGCCAAAATATCAATGTTTTAACCACATTATGAGCATCTTTTCTACTACAAGTCAAGATTTTAGGTAAAAAGCCTATGAAATAGTATCTTAAAATAAATGCGCCTCGTCAAATCTGATGGTCAATCATGATCGAATTGATGGAAAATAGGCATGAAAAATATTTTCAAATACCTGCATCGTGAATCCATCAACATGGCGTCCTTTGGTGCCCTTCGATTTTGCAACCAACATGGCATTAGCAATTCAATGCAAGATAGTTTTTTTATGGTCAGATAAATGGATAATTAGCTACAATGTTTCAATAAGAGCCATATCAGTAGCTAAAATTTCGTTGTCTGACGCCATCTTAAAATCTAAGATGTCGGCTTCGCTGAACTTTGAAATATTGGAAACGACTTAAAATCGCATGGAACCCCAACAATATTGGTTTTAGGTGAAAGGGCTAAACGAGTAGAAGTTGAATTTCGCTACTCGACGTCATTTTGAAATCCAAGATGGCAGCTTCACTGAACTTTAACATGCTGTTTAGCACTGAAAATCGCACCAATATGATATTGGGTGGAAGGACCAAACGAACAGAAGTCGAATTTCACTATCAGACGGCATCTTGAAATCCAAGATGGCGGCTTTCGCTGAACTTTGAAATGCGGCTAATCACTGCCGCACAAATAAAGCCTCCACAATATGCTGATGACCTGAAAATTTATCGGAAAATCGAAAGCTACAGCGACTGCTTAGAATTGCAGCAAATGTTGAGTAAATTTCTTAAGTGGTGTAATTTGAATTGCTTAACGGTCAGTGTGGCGAAATGTAACGTGATAAGCTTTACACGGAAAAGGAATCCTCTGACTTGGAATTACACTCTTCATGATACCGCACTTGAACGAGTTTCCGTTGTGAAGGACTTAGGTGTGCTTCTGGATTCCAAAATAACTTTTGAAAACCAATTGAATCATGTTGTTGCAAAAGCAAACAGAAATTTGGGATTTATGCTGCGAACCACCAAGGAATTCACAAATCTACGTTGCCTACGAACTCTTTATTGTGCTTTAGTGCGCTCGCACCTTGAATCAGCGGCTGTCGTCTGGTGCCCCAGCCACGATACCTGGATCAGGAGAATCGAATCCGTGCAATCGAAATTTACCCGCTCAGCACTTCGGATTTACCCCTGGCCAGTTTTGGGAGAATCTCCCACGTACCTGCAACGATGTTCCTGGTTTAAACTAGACAGCCTCGCTGACCGACGTGAATTCCTGAAGGCGGCGTTTGTTGGAAAGTTGCTGCTCGGTGCTATCGATGCACCAAACATCCTTGAAAGAATTGATTTCAACGTGGTACCTAGACAACTGAGAACGCGAGAATTTCTTCGGCTTGGTTTTCATCGAACGGTTTATGGTCAGAACGAGCCTATTCGTGCCATGTGTGCAGTATTCAATGATGTATATAGTGAATTTGATTTTAATTTGTCCAGTGATACATTTGTGAACCGCTTACGAGCTACAATGCTAAGTTAATTTTTGTTTTGTACAGCGTTTTTAAGTTAGCTTCTATTTTGTTAATCCATTAGTGCTAGTTTTGTCTCCTGATAACTGTTATATCGTTTATGTAATCTTCTTAGATGGGTTTTTTTGCCTAGTGCTTTTCCCATCACATCCATTTAGACTTTCAGTCCGATGGATTAAATAAATAAACAAACAAATAAACAAACAAATATGAGTATTGAAAGAAATAGCTAAAATTGTAGAAGTCGAATTTCACTATTCGACGACATCATTAAATCCAAGATGGCGGCTGCCCTGAACTTTAAAATGCTGTTAATCACTGGAAATCGCATGAAAGCCCCAAATAATTGGGTATTTGGTGAAAGGGCTAAACTAGAAGAAAATCCAAAATGGTGGCTTCTGCTGAACTTTAAAAAGCTGTAGATGACTCAAAATCTCCACAATATAGGTATTGGGAAAAGGACTAAACCGAATTTCGATACCAGACGTAATCTATAAATACCAGATGGCGGCTTCCAATTAGCTTTAAAATGGTATTGATCGCAATTGATCGATTTTCAGTTATTTAAACCTTTGAAAAGAAAAGCGAAAACCGCCATCATGGATTGATGATGGCTTCAGATAGCGAAATTCGGCTTCTTCTAAATATTCCTTCCACCGAATACTCCTATTGTGGAAATTTCATTTGATTTTCAGTGATTAAATTATTTTAATTTTCAGCGGAAGCCGCCATCTTGGATTTCAAGATGGCATCTGATAGCGAATTCGACTTCTATTCGTTTGATCCTTTCACCCAATACCCATATTGTGGGAGTTTGATGCGATTTTTTGTGATTTACATCATTTTAATGTTCAGTGGAAGCCGCCATCTTGCATTTCATGATGGCGTCTGATGGCGAAATTTGACTTCTTCTAGTTTACACACAAAATTTCTGAGGCCGGAATTTAGCAAAATTTTGCTCAAATTTGACCAGCTAGAAATTTAGCAATCAAATTAGCAATTTTTTGAAACTAAAATTTTAGCAAATGTGAGAAAAAGTTAGCCGCCGCATTTTTTACTGATTTTTTTTTAGCAAAAACCGGAGGAAAAGATCGCGGGGGTATTGAAATACCAAAACAAAAATTTCTTTTGAAATTCATGGGGAACATCGGATTATAAAAACAGAACACATAAATTCTTTCACTCAATTTATTTGAATTTTTTTTCATTTTTTAAGTCACTTAAAATTTAGCTCGTAAAAACTGATCTTCATAATCTGTTCGTTCCAAGGAGGCTCCGAATGTTGGGGTTTTCAATTTCACTGCTGGCTCCTTTTCTTCTTGGGGCCTAGTGAAAAAAAAACAAAGAATTTACACATTAGAAGCCGGAATTTTCCATAGTTAAATCGGTTCTTACCATTGCGCTCCCAGTATTGGTTTGGCTTCCTTTCCATTGTCCTTCTATAGTTATCACCGTGTCCACAAAAACCGCCAGAATCAAATTTTAAAATTGCACTGATTTGCACGCGCCGACTTGTTTATTTTTTCTCTTAGCCGGCGGCTGCTGTCTGAAAAAAGCGGCTAGGTATTCTTCATTTTTACTAAAAACAAGCAAATTTAGCTTTTTGCTAATTCAAAAGTAAAAATATATTTTTGCTAACGGAAAGTAACAGCAAATTTTTGCTAAGTGGAGCCCCGAATGTTTTGTGTGTAGCCTTTTACCCAACACCCATATTGTAGGCGATGCATGCAATTTTAGTCATTTACAGCATTTTAAAGTTCAGCGAAAGCCGCCTTCTTGGATTTCATTATGGCGTCGAATAGTGAAATTTGACTCTTACTAGTTTTGCTATTTCTCTCAATACTCATATTGTGGAGTTTCATTTGATGTTCAGTGATGAACAGCATTTCAAAGTTCAACGGAAGCCGCCATCTTAGATTTCAAGTTGGCGTCGGAAAGGAAAAATTGGACTTATTTTGGTTTAGTCGTTTCACCTTATACCCATATTATGGCGGTTTAATGCAATTTTTGTCATTTACAGCATTTGAAGTTTAGCGCAAGATGGCTTCAGAGAGTGTAATTCGACTTCTACTGGTTTAGCCCTTCCGCTCGATACCAATATTGTTGAATTTTCATGCGATTTTAAGTCATTTTGAAGCGGAAGCCGCCATCTAGGAATTTTAGATGGCGTCAGATAGCAAAATTCGACTTATAATGGTTGATATCTTTCAACTGATACCCATATTGTAAGGGTTTTATGCAAATTTCAGTCATTTACAGTATTTTCAAGTTGAGTCGCCATCTTGAAATTTAAGATGGCGACGGACAGCGAAATTCGACTTCTACTTGTTTATCACTTTCATCTAATAACCATATTGTGAAGGTTTCATGATATTTTCATTAATTTACAGCTTTGAAAGTGTCAAGCAACAAATTCATTTCCTACTATTCTGGCCCTTTCACTTACTATTAATATTGTAGAGATATTTATATCACTTCCGGTAACTTGATGTTTTCAAAGATTTTTATATATTTTTTAAATTTTATCTTAAAACCAACACACATAAGGGGATTTTTTTTTATTATCTGACGGGTTTGCGCCGGGGGTCTTCAGATTTTCCCCAAAATTGAAAATTTGGTTCATTTTTGCGACTTAAAAACACATGTATTTTTTCAGATTTCTAACATTTTAATTTTTTGAGTTAGCTTCGGTTAAATTTTTTTGTAAATAAAAAATTACCATTTTTCAAAGCTACATAACTCTGTTATTTTTCAACGGAAATTATAAAATAGCACATCAAAATGCATTGAAATTTTATCAGCTTTCCAAATGGAATGTTTGAAAAAAATTAAATAATGACCTTCAACATGAAAAGTTGTAAATAAACTTTAAATGGCGTCTAAAAGTACCGTCTGCACCACCGAATATTTTGCAAAAAAATACCATTGTATAGCTCGATTCATGATGCAACTTTCATCTGAAGACACCAAAGTGGGCCATTAACACCTTGAAGAGTTATGAAAGAAATAATGACAATAAATCTCTTTTTTTGCATCGAAAACAATCAATGGTCGAACAACTGCACTCACATATGGAGATAGCAAGCACTTCTAACAACATGGAAACAAAAGAACTTATCAAAGCAGGTAAAACACTATTTTTTCATCCTTTTTAGACTGCCTCTACTCGCATAACAGTCCCATATGAATTTTCGTCATTTTAGGTCAACATAAGGCTTCAAAATATAACACTAAAAAAGAGGTTTTGTTCTAGAAATTTCGAAAAAAAAAAATCAATTCGTGGCTGTCCCATATGAAATATACCTGAATAACAGTCCCATATGTGAAATACCACGGATTTGGTTACTTTTCAATGTTTCTTTCGGCGAAATAGTCTTTGGTTTATTGCTTTCAATCGTTTAAACATTTTTTTAACTCACTTGATGTCGAATGATGCACACTAGTTTTCGAAGGCAGGTCTGACTTTCTTAGGAATGACTTCCTGAGCGAAAAACTATCGGATGCAATCAAAAATCGTAAAAAGATTCAACTAACAATGTAGAATTCACGATATTTTTTCCAAAAGTATGTTTTTTTTGTCTGGCAATTGCATTTAGAAGTTCAAAAATGATCAAATTTAAGTCCTAGAAAGTAGCTTGGTGAACAAAATATATTCTGTATGGGACTGTTATGCGAGTAGATTTGAAAAAGGTTTCAAATATGGTCGATTATCAGTCCCATAAAGAATAAAAAATGGTGCTCTCGACCTTACCAATAACCAAAGATATTCTATTCAATAGCCCAATTTCGAAAATTTCAGGTCTAACGATTTATTATGACAACCTAGAAACGATTTTCGTTTATGCTGAAAGAGGTGGTCACAATTTAAAAATATATTCCAAAACAGAAAAAGCTGATTTCCTCGCTTGCTTGTTTTTGCATATGGGACTGTTATGAAAGTAGGGGCGGTAGATTGTTGCAGCTTAACTGATTTCATGTTATATCCAAAAATCTAATAACTTATTCGTTTAAGTTATGCACATTTTACTGTCATTTTTAGAAGTTTATGCGCTCAGTTTTGCATCCGTAATTCCCCAGATTTGATTTAAAATGGGAGGTGGAACACTGAAGATTCGTGTGTGAGCGATCGAGGTAGCAAAACACTGACGACGAATTATGTTCTTTCTAGTATGGTAAACCTCAAAACTGGGCGAATGTAGAAAACTAATACGGTAAAAGTATCATATTTTCATCACTTTACAGCCTGGGCTGGCCATACTGAGCTCTTCGATTATTTCTACAACATTTGTGCCACTTTCTCATACTTTTTTGATCAATGGGAAAGGATTTGGGTGTCCAGTGCATAGCTCCCGATATAAAAGCAATGTAAAGCACGTCTATATATCATTTTTTAATCACATTTTTGTGATTCCAATCACAGGGACTGAACCTTCTACTATTGGCATTGATTATGCTTCACAATGATCTTTGATCGAAAAGTTAATAAGTTATATAGTATATGACCAGGTTGTTAAAGCAACATTCCCATTATTAGTTATATCATATTAACAATACGATACTAAGAATTTTGGTTAAAATTTAAAATCAGTTTCGCTGCAAACACTCTACAAAGCACGAAAAAGTAGTGATTTTTACCTGGTATAGTAAGCTCTTTTGTTTCCATGTTGTTAGAAATGCTTGCTATCTCCATATGTGAGTGCAGTTGACCATTGATTGTTTTCGATGCAAAAAAAGAGATTTATTGTCATTATTTCTTTCATAACTCTTCAAGGTGTTAATGGCCCACTTTGGTAGCTTCAGATGAAAGTTGCATCATGAATCGAGCTATACAATGGTATTTTTTGCACAATATTCGGTGGTGCAGACGGTACTTTTAGACGCCATTTAAAGTTTATTTACAACTTTTCATGTTGAAGGTAATTATTTAATTTTTTTCAAATATTTTATTTGGAAAGCTGATAAAATTTCAATGCATTTTGATGTGCTATTTTATAATTTCCGTTGAAAATTAACACAGTTATGTAGCTTTGAAAAATGGTAATTTTTTATTTACAAAAAAATTTAACCGAAGCTAACTCAAAAAATTAAAATGTTAGAAATCTGAAAAAATACATGTGTTTTTAAGTTGCAAAAATGAACCAAATTTTCAATTTTGGGGAAAATCTGAAGACCCCCGGCGCAAATTGTCAGATAATAAAAAAAAATCCCCATAACTTATCAAAAATGTGTAAAAATTGGAATGCCATTTCAAATATATGCTATCTAACCTGAGCATGTCCTGTTTTAACATCTTGATCGAGAACTGTCACTAAGTTTTATGGCGGTTTAATAACCAAGCACTGAGTGCTTTTATAAAACATGGCAAAAGAAAGCTTGGAGCAAACTTCTGAGTTTGTGTTTCATTATAGTTGAAACAGAACATTCGTAACTCTTTCAAAACAACTAAGACAGTGTGTAAGATGAAAGCTTTATTAGCGTTTTCAAAACTATCTGACATATGGTCGAATCAAGAATATAAGTATAATTTAACATTGAGCCGTCATAAAACGAGTTGCACAAAATATGCCTTAATATAACCATAATAAAACTTTCTAATGCTAGTTGGCTTTATCTTTGTTACTTAGGGAGAGCGCATGCAGTGACAGCGGCGATCAGTTCGCTCACTACCTCCCATCATTCTTGTGGTTGGAAAATTACCCAACTTTGGTTATCACTCGCTGTTTTTTTTCCAACGCTCCAAAACTTTCTACTTGTGCGCTTGTCTTAATTTTTTTTGTGATTTAAAAAGATGATAGATATTTTTGAAAACCAATGTAAAGATAGATATTATAGCGTTTTCTTTTTCTCCTCTGGCACGGGAACAAATTTTTTTCTGAAAAACGAACAAAATCGTCACCCGAGACGATTCAAATATATGATTGCTACACTCACCTTCATGCTCACCCACAACACTGACAACTTCTACGAGGTACAATCACCTGCTTGAGGTTCAAAACTCGGGCAAAACACAATGTCAGCAGTTAGAGTGAAACTTGTGAAGAACTAGGATGCCTTTGCTTATAAATGAAAACGCTTTTAAATTGTAGTCTGTTAAACACAAATTCATAAATGTGTTGTATAGGTTTTCTAAAGATTTCCTTGAGCTATCAATTTTCCGAGATATTTAGGTGTGAATAGTTTTGACTTCTGAATTTTAAGTGAAACAAAATATCAAACTCTCGTTAAAAACCATTTTTGTTTGAACATGAAAACTAAGAACATGATAAACAATTGTTTTGTATTCTATCAACAATCAATTAAAATATACATAGCTTAAAATATTGAGGTGTTTGTAGGTGATCAGAAAAGCTCGTCAAGTGACATAAACATCGGGAATACACTTAAGTGCGTTCATCATATTATTGTCCATCAGCAAATGTGATTGATTATAATTATGTCTGACAGCCTCAAGTGTACCTCAAGCACTTTCGATTTTTGCTGCAATGTCGGAAAAGTTGTAGGTACAAACCACGAAAAGCAAAGAAAAACTCTTTCCATAAGTTACCGAAAGCACTCTCACAGTTGACGCTCTAGAAGGTTGACCGCTGCCATTCAATCCGTGATGGTACGAGAGGAGTGCCGCTACTTTCCGATTCCATTGCTACTCTATAGGAACGGTTCTTCGTTCGACCCTCTCAAGGTGTGGTTTGATGGCCACGAAAAGTCAAACCCTTAGCCTCGCCGCATTGCACCCGTTTTCTTCAATCCGTTCAGCAGCTGACGAACGATGGCTCTGGTTTTTTCGTTCAGTTTTCCACGACTAGGCTACCGAGAAACTAAGAAAGTAACGAAACGAATCGAGTAGTGGCTGCAAGCGCGACTTAATAAAACCACAGTCTGCTTTTAGTTTTATTTTATTACTGTTATTATTATTCATGCCGCAGATTATATATTCAAGACTATTGACAGATCCTTATCGGGGGTAATTTGTTATACACTGCTGCTGTTACTTACTACCTGGTACTGCTGCTTCGTCTTCATTCTCTGCTTCTTCGATGGCTTCGTCAGGACTTGAGAAGTGTAAGATGCCACGGAGCACTTTTTTTACTGCCACACTTGAAAGTTAGAACGGTGGTCGAGGACGTGGTAGCATGTTGCTGGAGGAGATTCTGACCCAGGAAAAGTATGTAGGAGCTGATAAACATTCCTCCATTCAATGGTATTTGACCTATGGCACCGTTCGATTGCGCTTGTAGCCAGAATCGAAAATGTTAGGATAGCACTTCTTTGGAAAAAAGCTCGGGCCCGGTAAGCGGTATTGGTTTGATATGATTTTTTTGATGAAAACCACTGTCCACTGATTCAGGTGGAATGTGATTTTTTTGTATTTATAAATTTATTTTTAATTTATGTAATTAGGGTTAGTATTCATGTTTTTCTTATACATTTTCAGGAAATTCATTTTATGATCTTATCTGCAAACTTTAATTAGATTTATATTTTTTTCGTTATTATAGTATTTTTAAGCTCAAAATAGTATTTGAATATAATCTAGAAGGTCACTTCAAAATCTCATTTGTTTGATGAATTTTTCAAATGTACATTTTCTTCTCAAAGTATAAAATGCTTCTGATCTTTTGGATGAATGCTATAAACAATATCTTTGGTGTTAAAAATTCAATAATATGTATACAAAAATCTGGCAAAATCCGAGCATTTGATTTCCATATTGACGACCAAAAATCCGGGCAATATCCGGGCAATTTATGTCAAAATTCAAAAATTACTCAACAAAAGCAAGAAAAAAAAATTGAAATAAAAATTATTTCATCTTAACTATTCGACAGATTCTAAATCATGTTAAAGGCTTCCTAAAAATCTAACGTGACTATTTTTATAAAACTTGATTGAAAAATTTAGTTTTGAAGGCATAAATAAAGAATTTTTACAACACAATTTTTTTTTTCGTTTAGACAAATTCGGCAAGACAAATTTTATATTAAATTTCCGGGCAAAACCCGGATAAAACCGGGCAACTTGGCAATCTTAGTCTATTATGATCTAGCATTGAATTTAATTTTAACGACTAAGTGAAAATAAAAAAAAATCTTCCATACGAATTTCCATACAATGTTGAAACTTGAGGCGCTAATTAAGGAATCATCAAAATAATCTCTTTTTTACATTGTTGTTTGGAGACCCAGACAGAACATACATATGGGAGCGAAAAGTAAATTTTTGTAGCGGTCAAATGTTCAGTGTTTTTGTGCACTTTTGAGAACGCGTTTTAAACAAGAGTTGTTTCTGTTTTTTGTACATATTTGACTGAATTTAGAAAAAAATATTTGGAATAAATCGTAATTTAAAAAATGCAACACTTTGTTTTGTAAGATCTTTTGAATGCATGGATATTTCGACTCTAATTTTTGAGCAACACGTGCGTCATCCATAATGCATATTGTGAACCACTTTTTTTTCAAATCAAGGCAATTTTTTATTGCGTTTGCTATTTCCTGAAGCTTGACCTTCGAAATAACTCAAAATTTTGATTTTGGTCAAAGTTATAACAAATTTAGCCGATTGTTTTCCTTCAGCACAAAGCGGAATACTTGACTTTAATCACTCCACCATCGTTTTACGTCATGGCACGATTCCAGATCCCACTTAAACAGAGTAGGTAAACTTTGTGGGACCTATTGAATAGCTTAACAGAGAAAATTGTCGCAATTGGGGGCAGTTTTCATTATATGTATAGCCATTTATCCTGTCGATCGTTATTAAAGACTGAGTAATTTGCAGGTCCCGCAGATCTGCCATAAATATGCCAGGTGACCGCTGTCAATTACGTCTTTTCTGTCCATCACGAAATTTTCCAAAATATCTTCCCACAAGCATTCCAAATATTTTGCACACGATTTGGCCACCATGTTTTGTTAATTTTCCCGGTGGGCAGCTTTTCTACGTTATAGACATAAAGTCAAGCCTATTTATAATTCAGCTTGATGAACCAGACAGAAAAATTTTATGTTTTTTTTCACTTCCTCATTCATATTTTCGGATTGAGCTTAAAAATCCTATCATATGCTCATTTTTGGGTCCTCTAGGACTTTTTAAATAATTTGCCATGTGAATATTGGTCGAATAGTTGATTTCCACACCCATAGAAGAGGTTGCAGAAATCCAATGCCTTTTTAGCAAATCTCTGTGCCGATAATGCTCCGAAATGTGCACTGTGCCGAAAACGGTATGTTTGAAAAACCGTAACTGGCATAAGGACTCGGCTTCCAACCATAATTATTCATGACCACTACATTCAAGCAAAACAAGAAAAACATTTTATGGGATTTCCTTCCTATTGGATAATCCATCCCAGAAACAAGAAAATAAAAATAATAATCACAGCGCCATAGGGAGATTCGAACTCAAATCACCATTTGAATCGTCTTGCCAGTCCGACATCTTAACCAATGTACTGTTTGAACTTCATGCATGAAGAGAGCTATTTGTCATAGGCTTTCTGCCACCGATCAATCACAAAAAAATAACGCACGACGGAGGCTTCCCGGCGTTTGGTCTCCTTTCAAGGTATTCCTTTGTCTTTTATGGAAACGGGAAGGGGAACGGGAGTGAAGGAAACGGGAAACCCATTGAATGAGAACTGTGCTTTGCTTACTGCCTGCTATTACATACACACGCTACATATACACAGCTGCTAAAGCCGGGCAGCTTGGCCGGTTGTTGTTTGCCGGTGAATTGAAACAATGTTTTTGTTGTTGCTTTTGCTACATACACACGCACAGCTTAGCCGTGGTTGTTTGCCCTTGGATTGAATTGAAGCAATGTTTTTTTTGTTGCTTTTACTACATACACACGTACAGCTTGGCCCTGGTTATATGCCGACGGATTGAATTGAAGGAATATTATTGTTGTTGCTTTTGCTACGCACGCACAGTGCTCGGTTCGCTGGCTGTCTGATGTTGGCCTGTATTTATTTCTATCCTTCTTCGTCTTGTGATGCGATAGGGAGGGACGTGAAAACGTTTTTATTTTGTTTCTTTCAGACATACGCAATTCGGTTAACTTGGGAGGTTAATGCCGGTGGGAGCAAATCGAATCACCACCGGTCGCGTTATCTTCTTGTACCAATGATGCTATGTAATTGACTACACGCCATTGGCACAGAGGCTGAATTTTGGGTGCAGCAGTTTTTGGGTCTCCCACAGGGTCTTTTATGGATTTTTCTCGATTCTGCCCTAACAAATTTACTTTATCTCAAATACCACTTGACAGATTATCATCAAATTTTCATCAATTTCCATCCGTTCATTCAAAAGGTAATCACAAAACAGAGTATTGCATTTTTTTCGAATACGCTCCTTAGAATTTTTTTGATGTGGTTTGTGCCTTGATAAAAAGCGAATACTTTATGCATTAAAGGTTTTTTTGTTCATGATTCATTTATGATTTATTTAAGCTGTTTTATAAATTTTTCATAATGTTTTTGATTCATTCTCCTATAGATGAGATTGAAACTCTAACTTTTAAATCTTTGGTCCTATCTCTTTGCAGTCTACAACTAACTTGTTAAAAACACAATTTAATAAAACTTTGTCTTAGACATCGAATTTTGAAAATATTCATCTTCCAAGTTACAAAGTAAAACACCTTTGAAAATCATCTTTTTATCATACCTTTTTTTTAGTAATTTTAGTTTTACAGTATTTACCAAAGTTACATACTTAAATATACAAAATACATATTTTTGTTGAACATTATTAGCATGTAAAATTTAGGCTTCAAGAGTAACCTTTTTTCAATTTTATGAACGCACTTTTCCTAAAATGAGAAGCTCTACAATTTCTCATTTTTAGATTTTTTTTTAATAGGGTTACCAGAGTCACCCTGCAAAAAAAAGACAATAATCCAGTGAGAGTCATATAGACCCGGGTTATTGTTTTGATTATAAAATTCAAACTTCTGAACCGATTTTCATAAACTATACAATCTAGAAATTGGCCAAATGTTTGCTATCAGACGCTTTTTAAAATATAATTTTTATTTTTTTTTACTCTTCAGTAAAACAACTTTAAAGCCGAAGAGTGCTTAAAAACTGAGAGTTTTGCATCAAAGATAACTCATTTAGTTGAAGCCGTATTGAAAAACTCTTGATTGATATGAATTCACATACATAGATTAAGAGCTCACATTGAAACAATTAAAGTTCATGGTTTTACAGCTGTCTAGACCACAGCTAGTTATTTCAAAAGTTCATAAAAAAATGTCAATGATTTTATGACTATATTCATATGAGGATCAATGAATTTTTACAAAAAAAATGCTTTTCAGATAGTGATGAGTTTATAATGAAGAGACTGATAGGGTAGGGTTGCCATCCGTCCTGCAGAAGCGGGACATGTCTCGCTTTTTTGATGAATGTCCCGCTGTCCCGCTTTTTTCTCAAAATGTCCCGCTTTTTTTTATACAAAACTTTTAGAAAGTTCGCTGACTTTCACTGATCATCCTTAATTTCAATTCATTGGTTCAACACAAAAAATGTTTCGAATACGTTAGTTCTCAAAATAAGCATCAATTTTTCAGAGTTTATTCAAGACAGTAACAGTAAGATTCTGATTCAGTTGAGCGTTTTTGGAGCACGTTCAATCAATGCAATGTGAATAAATTTGGCATTAAGAAAATATTGTATAAGATGTTTTTAAATGATTATAGATCTTCATTTTTCGATAGACTCTTAGTTAAATATCCTTTTCTCATACACTACCTTTTTCGACTCAGATGTCCAATGTTTACATACAATGAATAAAATTTTTACGAGTTTTCAAATTTTAAAACCAATTTGAAATATATTTGTTATTCCACAAAGCTTTTTACGCGATATCAAATCCGCGTTTACATGTAGGACTTGAAATATTTCTGTCATGTAACGAGTAAATTTGCGAGAACTGCGGAAAATAACCTTGCTTATGGCAAAAAACCGTGAAAGTGTTCTTCATATGAATAACTTTGGTGGATGGTTTACGTAAAGTTTGGCAAAACAATAACGTTTTTTTATGAGTTTTCCAAATGTCCCGCTTTTTTCGGCTGTGTCCCGTTTTTTTGTCGTTAAATGTCCCTCTTTTTTCTGAAAGTATCTGGATAGGGTGACCCATTCTAGTATTAAATCATAGAATTTAAAAATATTAAGGACCAAATCTGTGGTATATCCACTTTTACTTTACGCTTTTTGTTTCTCTGAGCATCTACTCTGAAATGTGAAATTTATTTTTGAATAATATTATAAGACATCAAATACGACACTTTAGTTTACTTAAGAAACTGCATATTTAATCCCTTTTTAGTAGAAATACGGCTCAGCAAGTTTCTGAAATATCTTGTTGTATGTTTTTCGCGGTTCTTAATGTGATAAAAATATCAGAAAAACAAATTAATAAATTTATCGACCCAGTTTTTCAAATATAAGATTATTATTCAGTAAATAAAAAAACAATAGTTTTCAAAAAGAAAATCAATTATTTTTTATTTGTCCCTATATTTCTATTCATGCCATCTTATATATAAAAATAGAGGCGTTTTCTTTGTAACACCATCACGTATAAAAGGACGGTCGGAATGAAGTGAAATACGGTATCCGAGGGTATTTCGGGCCAGAGATGGTTTGAACAAGAGATTATTCCTATTTATGGAAATTAAAAAACTGTAAACATTTTTCAACGATTTATTAAGTATCGGGTAAAACGAAGTTTCCCGGGTCAGCTTGTATGGCATAAGAAACCAAAAACTGTTATTACTTTTAATGCATCTTTGAATCAGCCTCAATTAAGCTGACTTAAAAAAATCATTAATCGAACCGGGAAAGTCACGATCTTTTTTCAGAAGTCATGTTTTTGGCCGTTTGGTCTTTCTGCTCAATTTTCAGACTCCATTATCATTATATTGAACTTTCATCAATAGATATTTGTGGTGACTCCGATCTTATTTTTGCCCTTCTAGGCGACACGAAATGGCTGCACATCCGTTTGCCGTAAAGTTGGTTACTCAATGAATCTTTTCGCGATCGTGTGGCCGCATTTGCATCAGTCAGACACTAATACTTGTATACACACGTACCGACTCAAAACCCTCAAAACATAAACAGATATCATTCACTAATACAGTGACATTATCTGTACACGTACAACTCGGAGAACCCATAAACAGAGGGAGGCAACGTTACACGTTTTGTCTATGTATCGTGTGACCAACATCTTTTAAATAAGTGGTCGTGAATCTCGTTTTTAAGCTTTTTTTCCTCAGATTTAAGCTTTTTTTACCTTGAGAAGATAGGAGACGAAAGCTTAAATCCGAGGAAAAAAGCTTAAATCGGTCAAAACGAGGGGAAAAAAAGGGGAAATCTGAAAGATGTGCTCCATACGGTTTGAATAGCGTTGCCGCCGCCTGCCCATAAAGTGATGATATCTTAATACACACTTAACTAATAAATTAGAACATTGTACAAAATTTAACCCACGTAAAGCATACACATATGTAAATAAAATATATATATATGAAGTTATTTATTTTTACATTTTCCTTGAAGCATAAGATTTTTTTAGACAGTTCCAACTATACTTCACCACAATAGTAAACATGTAGACAATTCCAAAATGGTATAATTTATGGAAATCGGTCCATTAGTTTTGAAGATAGGGGAAGTGTTCCTAAATGCGCATGTTGGGTAATATGCGCATACAGCTGATTGACGATATGGCTAGAGATTCAACGTGCAGTTCAGTGCAGTTTGAGGGTAATACGCTATTGAAACATGGCATGAAGAAATTTGATGGTTATATAAAGCCAAACAATTTTAAAATTCAAACAAGATTTTTGTCAGTTTTGTTATAATATATTGAACTTTAATTATCGTGCGTACAGATTCTGTGAACAAAAATTTTAATGGTTTTTCTCTCTTATTCATCTGGAAATTCAACTAATTGAAGCTTCTGGCAAAGTTGTAAATGATAAGATATTGGAATAAGAGACAGGTTCTGAATGCCCATATCAAGGCAGGTTAAAGTCCTGTATCAAGAAAAATAGATTACTCTTAATTTTTTTTTTACTTTTTATCATTTAAACATTAAATCTACGCTCAAATCACGATCTTATAGCGAAAAAAGAAGAACTTCATACTGATCCGATAAAAATACGATATGAACAAAATATTACCATGAAATATGGCCATATGGCAGGCGCGGTCCTATGGGGGGGGGTGATCGGGGTGATCACCCCCCCCCCCCCCCCGAAGCGACAAAAAACCGTTACAAAACACTCCTAAACGCTGGCATTTCTATAAAAGTTCGAACTTTTCCTAGTGGGTTTTCTTTCGAATTTTCAAAATTTTCCACTCCGTGGGGGTGATTGATAAATAAAGAATTTATAAATTTCATAAACTCTTAAAAATGGAATAAAAAAATCGGTCCGCCAAACTAAAACAGTTGTAACTTGCTTTTCCCTAGACCGTTTTTAATTACATTACTTTTGTTAAGGCACTTGCAGTGTTAAATTCGATTTTCCTGACTACATATGCATCTTGCATTTTTATACATTCATTTCTTGTTAATTTTCTAAAACTACCAAAAATACTACTTCTTAAATAAGAGGTGATGAACAAATCCTGATAAAAAATGAGTTCAGGATTATACCCGTTAAAAACAGTTTTTTAAAACATATGCTCCAAAAACATGCCTTTGTATTTTTTTTTTCAGATGTGATAAAACCAGTGTTAATAAAATCCCGTCTGTGGTGACCGAGAAATTATTACGATTTTCTTTCGCGCACTACAAACTATTCTTCGCAAAAGATGCCTAAAGAATGACCGTTATTTTTCGTGTTTGGTCGAGTCACCTTTTTGCACTCACACACTCTTAGAACTACACGAATCGCATTAGCACAATTCAATGTTTCGTGCTGTATCTGATGAATAGGTTCATTAATACCACAGTTCATTGACGTAATTTCCGTGATGCCAGAACATTATTTTTTCATTATTAACTCTTTTTTTTTTTAAGAATAATATGTTCATACAAAGAATCCGAACACACACTTTTTTAATTATATTTCCCAATCTATATCCACCACACCGTCATCAATCGACTATTCTCCCGAGAACAAGGCAATCGCTCAAGACATTTTCCAATTTTTTATCAACACGGCTGGAGTTCCAAATTCGCATCAATTATATCACTGATACTGCAGCTCATCCACACAATAATAGTTAAAGTTTTAAGTAGAAATCCAGCTTAAAAATATAAGTTGAAAAACCACCCTCAATCTGAAAGTTTCGTTATTTCAATTGCAATTAATTAAGACTTTTTTTTTTATTGAAAAATAGAATTAGCTTTGAGAAATTTACCCTTTATTTATTTTTTAAAATTTAAATTATACAATACAAGTTTGAAAATATTGAGTACATGAAGCAAAAATACAATTTTTCACTTTTTTTTACTAAATCATTTGTTTCAAATTTGTAACTATTCCTTCCGATTCAGTTCAAATAAATCTTAAAATCTATGAAAGCTTGGAATTTAAGAGGAAACAAATAAAAATAAAGTTCCGAAAGCTGCATACTTAAGAATTTGATTTTAATGATTTTGATTTAGAATTGAATTTATAAATAGAAAATGAAGAATCGAAACAAGAGTTTATATTAATTCGATTCAGCAATATACTTCTGAAAAATAATAAAATATTCAGTTTTAAATTCATAGAAATTGTTAACACTTTCTCAAATAAATGTTTTGATTTCCAAAAGTTTTTTTGCAAAACGAGAATCACTAAAATTTTGGTGACAGTTTTGCGGTAATATTTAGATACTCAAGAACAATATTGTACAGAAATAACTTGAGAACTTATTCACATTTTCTTCCATAAGAAAGTGTGTATTTTTTCTATTGTAATATCACATTCATATCGGAAGATTCTTTGAAAGTTTTTAAATTGATTGTTTTTTAACTGCTCAATATACAAATGACGAAAATCATCTTTTTATTAACAATTGTTTGCAGTGAGTTTTAAAAAATCGCAGATTGTTTTATAAAAGGACGAGAATATGCGGTTTAGAAGGGTTTAAAAAAAGTATGTAGAGAAAGTTTGTTAAACTTCTCTAATTTAAAATTTTTTGAAACACAAACCTCTAAATAAGATAAATGAAATTTGAAGGGAAGAGAAGAAGCTGTGTGCATCATGATCGTGTAATATTGTTTTATTTTAAGAAGTGTATCTTATCAAGTTCATCCATAACTTTAATGGTTGATCACTAAGATAAAAAAATCGGTTGAATCATTACAAATTTTATGCTGATATGAAATATTTTTCAAGAACCCAATTTCAGCCTCTATTTTTTATCTTAATGTTCAACTGCACATTCAAAATGGTATTAATTAATTCACATAAACACTTTTTTAAATGAAAAGAATTAAAGAGCGAATTTTGATTTATGTTGGTGCCCTTAATTATTTTCAAATAGGTAAAGAATTATTTTTGTACGTTTGTGACAAAACTTTTAAACATTGAAATTAAAATTCGAAATTAGGGTTCATATCACATTTCTATCCAAAAGAACGCAAGTAATTTTGACTTCTTTGAAAAGAAATCATTGGATTTCCTGTTTGTTTAATGTTTCCAATTCTGTAAAAAAAAAGACTTTTATAGAATGCTTACAGCAGTAATGACTTCATTGAATTTAAATAATTTCTTAAAGCAGAAACAAAATCGTTTTTCAAAATTCAGCAATTTAAAATAAAATCTTTGTTTCTTAAAACTTTCTTTAGTAATGTCAAAAATACGTGTCTTTCCGAATTATTAAAAACTTTAATTTTTTTTTAGATCATCATAAAAGTATTCTATTTAATTGAGTAAAGTGTAACAAACAAATTCAGAATCAGTTTTTCCATGTCAAATCGTAAGTACATCAAATATCAATGATTGACTTCACTCAAAACTAATTCATTTTAAAACTTATAAACTTCATATACCCAAAACGAGAGGTGATAAAGAAAATCTAGTTGAAGATTCGAGTTCAGCGCTCCAAAATCTACTAAATCAATCATTAAAACATAGACACAAACTTCCTATCTCTTGAATTATTTTGGTAAAATGTTTTTATTAGAAAAAATCTTATTCAAATTTTGAAAACGAATCCTGTTCATCTTCGTACTATATTTTAATTTATGAAGAGTTTAATCACCCTGATTTTGTTTGTTAATTTATTTTATCGACCTTATCGGTGAAAATTAAAAGAACATATGTAACTAAGAACATTTCAACATTATGAAAATTCTTGTCAAATAGAAAGTTAGAAGGAGAAATACTCCCGGTACATAAAAACTTTATAAGTAAAATGCCTCTATAAAACACTTTGTAAATCCAATAAAATAGAAAGTAAGTAGAAATATAAGAATATTGAAAATCAGAGAGTAGAATTTTATAAGAAGCAATATTCAGAGCTTGAAATTTTAAACTCTGCTAGAAAATTTAAAAGAGATTTATAATTATTTTAAATAATCTTTTTCCAATCGTTCATGATTTTTATTTAATCTGTGAAAAAATTCGAAAAAATACATTCGAAGTAACAACTTTTGAAATTAATTTTAAGCGCAATGTGAACTTAATTAGTATTTGCGATATATTTTCAATATTTACCTAAAACTCCTTGTTTTTATTTTTATCGGTTTCGTATTTGATTATTAAAGAACTCTCCCATTCCATACTGGTAGCATTCGAATATTAATAATGGATTTTGTTTCTGACTTTGATAACTGACACTCTTGAAATAAAATTTATTATTCTCATTTTTAAATTAATGATCTACTTATTTCGAATAAATTTTCTGAGGTTCAGTTTGGATATATTTTCCTGATCGATAATTCACATTTCTAATTGTGTTTGAATAGTATTTCAAACGTATGACTTTACACAGGAATTTTCAACCAACCCTACAATTGAAATTGAAGAAAAGAAATAGAAATAAATATGGTTGATAATTTACTTTTATATCAATTATTCTGACATAATCTGATTCCGAGTTTAATTTCTTATCAAATCTGGTGTTATATTTGATGTATTCTTCTTCTGTGCACTGATTGTTATGTCCAAAGCTTCAAATTCTGGCTTTATTCCAAATTTCTAATCTATAATTTCAAACAAAATTTAGATTCAAAACCCCCTACCCATGGACGTGTCCTTCGCACGGGTCTGGTGTGCAGAAAATATTTAAGTCTCAATTATAACTGCACTCCTCACTGCCCCCCCCCCCCCTCGCCTCCTCCCTCTCACTCTCCAAATGAACATTTTTACGCCAGATTTTTACGTTATTGACTGATTTGTGAAAATTTGGAAAATCACCCCCCCCCAAGAGCCAGCTCTAGGACCGCCCCTGCCATATGGCAAACCTAACTATGTTTCATGCAAAAGAACTAGTGATGTAAAAAATTTCACTAAAATTTCAGCCTTGACGTATGCTTAATATCCGTTTCTACCATTTTAAATTAAACAATATCAAAATATTGCAGGTGTTAATGAAATATAGCTAAAAACATAAATATGCGCATTTAGCCCGCCAGTTTCGGAAATCGGCTATTTTGACTTCTTTTATTATAAAATTATTTTCACAAAAATTGTAAGAGATTTTAACAGAAAAATTGCTCTAACGTATATAAAACAGATGTCCGCTCATGTGTATATTGTTTTCAGACTCCTATCTATTGGAATATTAGAGAAAATCATTGCGTTCCTTAATATGCGCATATAGCCCGCCTCTCCCCTACAGCCAAAATAGTAATCCGGGTCTATATGACCATAACCTGCTTATGCCTCACAAACATTGCAAGGCAATATGGATGTATCTCGCTTGGATACAAGTAGATACAATTAATTTATATAGTGTTTTATACAAGAAACCTCGATTGTGCTCTTGATACTTCTAAAAAAATAAAAGCCATGCATGATATTTGGAATAAACATAAAACTATTTATTTCCTTTACCGGACGGAACTCCTGATAATTTTTGAATATGTCTTGTTTCAACCCACTAAGAGTGTATCAATTGACATTGTAATAATTTTTTGCACTTCGTTTGCGACGTTCTCTTTCTAAGAATTAACAAGATTAGTGCTCTAACACTGTGAAACATTCCAATAACTAGTGAACCCATATTCCTTCAACATGTGACAAGAGGCGGTGAGCCAATACTTCCTTCTCTTGAAAACTTCAGGAATGAATTCCAATTCCTGATAAATACCTAGATTGTTTTCATCGCAAACCAAATATGCCGTTTGCCATTAAATCATAGATAATCCACCTGTTTGTATTGAAGGTAAACAGAGATGTTTGCTCCTATTTCAAATAAACTCAGCTCCGCTTTCACTTGAATCCATTCCAAATGAAGGAAGAATCGATGAATGAGTGCCATACCGAAGTGAACTGTCCCCTCAGAGTGGGGTAGAAAATTTCTCAAGAAGGCAGCTCAGCTGGATGTGCGGTACTTTCGTCCTTTTTTTGAGCTCAGAGAGAAAAAAAATCAATCAATTTTATGCCTTCATCCATATTGAAATATCTTCAACTTTGATTGGGTTAATGGGAAAATAACTTCTTTCCCCGAAATTTATGTCTTTGATGTGGGCTCGCACAAAAGGAGCCGGAACAAAAGCAAAAGCTCGATTTCTCCATCGCCGCCAATTTCTCCGTAGCCGAGAGGACCTTCTCAACAGCTCCCACCACATTTTAGCATTTCCAGAGAATTGTTTCCTCCACCTCCAATCGGCGCCGAATCGTGATGGAGCTAATAGGCCGGAAAGGGAACTCTGTTATTTTGCAAAAGTTATTTCATTACATACTCTGGCGAGCATATTTAATCGAGGCCGATAACCTTACTCGTGAAAATGGAAACTGGAGAAGAGGGGAAAAAGGTCCACCCACGACGACGAACTTACTATACTCGTATATTGCAAAACGCAGCCCGATTTCTATTAGCCTTCGCATCTCTATTTATCTTCGCCTGCCCCTAGCCGGGGCAAGTTAGCTAGCTAGCTATTGTTGTTTTCCGTGGGGCGGAATTTTTTTGGGTACTTACCTACCGATACTAAAAATAGCGAATCGTGAATATTAGGTTTTTTTCTTCACCTGTACCCACCCAAGCCTCAGATATAGCTAGAGATTGATGATTGGGTCGCCGAGTGAGGGCGTGCAGAGCATGAATAAAATAGAAACGGAGAGCAAAGTTTGATCGGAAAATGGAAACGCTTTTCACAGCGATTTTCAGCCGCTGTTTACCGATGCATAGCCCCCAGAGTTTAAAAAAAGTAACTACGACCTATTGATGTGAATGAACAAAAAATATAGGGGAGATAAGGATATAATGGTCACCTTAAGGAGTACGCTCATTTAACCAAACAAATCAGCTTTAATATGTGAGTTGCAGTTCGTGTTCAAAGAAGTGTATTTCTAATTTGAAAAAGTAAAAAAAAAAAAAATTAAAAATGCATTTTAAAATTTTGTTGCCGAAAGCTGAAAGCCGGTCATTATAGGGGCAAAATGAGAACCTTCCCCCCCATGGAGCAGTATAAGCAGTCGTGCGAGCTCGTGGTTCATCCTTTGCCTCCACACTTCGTTCTCCTGCAGGCCACCAAAGATGGTTCTTAACACTCGTCGCTCGAATACTCCGAATGTACACAGGTCCTCCTCGAGCAATATCCATGTCTCGAGCCCGTAGAGAACAATCGGTTAGGTGAGGTTACACTTCGTACTAGGGCTAAGTCTTCTCATATCCACCTCAAATCATTGAAGTCGAAGTGCTTAAATATAATCATACATTTAAAATTTCAGATAACATATTTGATTAGGCTTTGCTCAACCTACGCACTTCAAGTTCCATGAGCGCTGGCGTGGCTAAATGGAACAAGTCTATGATTGCTACTTCTTGATTGGTAGAGGCCGTCGGTTTTGTGCAAAGGCCAAAAAAATGGTTGCTGTTCACTTGCAATGCACAAAACTCATGCTTCCTCTTTGAAAATTATCAATAACGGCGCCGGGCGCGTCCTATATTGTTAGTGGTTACATTCTAGGATCAAACAATTACCTTTTGTCCCTATATATTCCAAAGACTGATTTGAAAAATTCAGAAACAAAGGTAAGACAATATCATCAACTATAGAAACCGTCTATACGTCTGCGAATCCATATTTAAATATCCAAGGAAAGTGTTGTGTTACCATATCTTAATTTTTCTTAAGGGAACTCCTATTTCTATCTTTGAGGCAGTGATAAGAAGTTTAAAAGTAAAGTAAAACATGCTATATTTATTATATTTTTGCCAAGCATTGCACCGCCAATGCAGTTACACCACTAGAACCGGTATGAAATTTGCTTTCTTTTGAATATAGTTTTTTTGCCTAAACCTTACGTTAACGTACTCAAAATCCAGTGCAAAGCTAAATTTTTGTCTCAGAGAATCCAGATTCATAAAAAGTTCGAAAAACAGCTACCTTTGGAAAGCTGTCATAAATTATGTATTTCATATTCCAAAAATCTAAAAATGCCAAATGGTGACAAATTACGTCCCCTTTCCAATTCACTTTTTAATTTTTTTTCTACTGTAACAGAAACAGCTTTGGCGGTTGATTGACTGAAAAGTACGGGTTTTACACAACTTTTTTACATTTTTGTGACCATGATCTTAAAAAAATTTAAAAAAATGTTCCATATATGCAATGTATGGATCCTCAGCTTTCTCAGGCTTCTAACTTCAGCTTTCTCAGGCACCTAGTGAAATTTTTTTGTATTACTAAATAACTGATTTACAGCCTTTTTCCTGTAGCATGTTTTTTCATAAATTTTTTTTTTGACTTTAAATAACTTTAAAATTATTGACTGTAGCTGAAAATTGTCTGAGAAACATATTTAAGTCAAGTTATAAGCTTTTCAAAACTTTAAATTCTGTAGAAATCGGTTGAGAAACAAGAGAGATTTAGCGAATACAGTGTAAACCGTCATTTGACCGCTCACGGTATGAATAGGTATACCACATGCGTTATTCGAAAACCGCAACACTTAGAAAAAATTTAAAAACGCAAAAATACTTGAATTTTAAAAATAAAAATACTCCTGTCGTTAATTTTGCGAAAAAAAAAATATAAAACGTAATCACCATTCAAAGTTCAAAAACCGTCATTTGACCGCCTCCGGTACGTTTAGTGTTAAATTAAAAAAAAATTAATAATAAAACGCCTATTCTGAATTTTCGAGAACATTGTTAACAGTTGAACAGTTGCTGTTAATTCGGTGAAATAGCACAAAAAGTATAACTCACAGTTTTATTTCTTGATAAAGTAATTTTCATAAGTAAAAATTCGAATGAACGCTGAGTGTTTGATATATCTAAAATACAATTAAAAAGAAATTAAATTTCAAACTTTAACTTATGAAAATTTAACACTATTGAAAACTGCATTAAGTTTAGCAGTATTCACGGGTCTTAAAATTTTACATAGGGTCCAAGAAATGAATTTGGACAATTTTGGTAAAAATCGAATAACTTTTAATGTTCAATTATGAAAAATTGTAGAATTTAAATTTTTAAACAATTGAATTAAATATCCACAAATCACGACTTTTTAGCATTGCCATCCAAATTTTATGCTTTTTAGTATAACCCAAAATAACTCACAAAACAAGATTTATATACAAATCATTTACGAAATCTATCAGAATAAAAAAAAATCTGTCTGTGTTGAGATCTGCAAGGGCCAAATCACAAAACTCTGCGATTTTAAAGATATTTCAGTAATTAAACTGGCTATATTTGAGAGTTCTTCAATGTCGTTTTAATGTTGGGCATTAAACGTACTCGTTATCATTTCAATATTAAATTGTTTCGTAATTCAAGAAAATGTAAATTTCGAAATGAACCCAACGCCCCCTTGAGCTCTTCCAAAAATTTTATCCAAAAATTCTGTGACAGTTTTCTGTGATGCTTTTTCTATTGATTTCATTCAAAAGTCATGTCAAATTGCGTCTATTTTACACTTTAGTTGAGAAAAACCAGCTAACATTACCAATTTTATCATAATTTTCCAATTACAAGAAAATTATCCCAAATTTATACTGACATTAAACATTGAATTTTGAAAAAGCATCCAAAATTTTATAATTCTGTGAAATCTGTAAATATTCATAAAATTCTGTGTTCTGTGACACAGATTCTGTGATGCAAATAGGCTCAAAATTCTGTGAAATTAAAGATTTTTCTGTGATTTCGGCAACCTTGCTTCCAACGCCTCCCAAATTTCAAAGTTGTGCTCACCGCCCCCCTAAAAGGGGGGGGGGGGGGAAATGTGGTGAATATATTGCTACAAGTTTTGGAATCAATTTGCATGATTTGGTTTCGATTCAGAATGTTTTTAAAAGTTGTCAATTAGATCCCCAAATGTTATCAATGAATTTTAGGATACTTTTAGCATCTGTTTGGATTGGAAATGTGGTGAATATATTGCTACAAGTTTTGGAATCAATTTGAATGATTTGGTTTCGATTCAGAAGGTTGGTAAAAGTTGTCAATTAGATCCCCAAATGTTATCAATGAATTTTAGGATACTTTTAGCATCTGTTTGGGTTGGAAATGTGGTGAATATATTGCTACAAGTTTTGGAATCAATTTGAATGATTTGGTTTCGATTCAGAAGGTTGATAAAAGTTGTCAATTAGATCCCCAAATGTTATCAATGAATTTTAGGATACTTTTAGCATCTGTTTGGGTTGGAAATGTGGTGAATATATTGCTACAAGTTTTGGAATCAATTTGAATGATTTGGTTTCGATTCAGAAGGTTGGTAAAAGTTGTCAATTAGATCCCCAAATGTTATCAATGAATTTTAGGATACTTTTAGCATCTGTTTGGGTTGGAAATGTGGTGAATATATTGCTACAAGTTTTGGAATCAATTTGAATGATTTGGTTTCGATTCAGAAGGTTGATAAAAGTTGTCAATTAGATCCCCAAATGTTATCAATGAATTTTAGGATACTTTTAGCATCTGTTTGGGTTGGAAATGTGGTGAATATATTGCTACAAGTTTTGGAATCAATTTGAATGATTTGGTTTCGATTCAGAAGGTTGGTAAAAGTTGTCAATTAGATCCCCAAATGTTATCAATGAATTTTAGGATACTTTTAGCATCTGTTTGGGTTGGAAATGTGGTGAATATATTGCTACAAGTTTTGGAATCAATTTGAATGATTTGGTTTCGATTCAGAAGGTTGATAAAAGTTGTCAATTAGATCCCCAAATGTTATCAATGAATTTTAGGATACTTTTAGCATCTGTTTGGGTTGGAAATGTGGTGAATATATTGCTACAAGTTTTGGAATCAATTTGAATGATTTGGTTTCGATTCAGAAGGTTGGTAAAAGTTGTCAATTAGATCCCCAAATGTTATCAATGAATTTTAGGATACTTTTAGCATCTGTTTGGGTTGGAAATGTGGTGAATATATTGCTACAAGTTTTGGAATCAATTTGAATGATTTGGTAGGGACCACTTTGAAAACCACTGATCTAAATGAATTTTTGTATTTTGCAGAGGCAGATAATTGAATAATATACGCGGTTTTCGCTGATCTTACATATCAAATATATCCATAGAACTCATAGGGTTAAAATAAGGCCAAACATTTCGTTCAGCGGACTTTAACCAGCCGATCAACTTCAGAACATTTTCTTTGTCATGCTTTCCGATTCTGGCACCTATCTGATCGATTACCGATAATCTATTTTACGTTATTTGCTTTGTTATCGTCAGAAAAAGAAAATCTTTCTTTGTTCGGGATGCCATAGAAAATATTAAAATAAAGTAAATTTAGAACACACCATTTGTACTTTAGCTTTATCATATTTCATCGGAAAAATAGTCTGCATTCAATTCCCGAAAATTTTTGCCCATAAAAGAAACTCTTATCGTGATTCCTAGTGCTTGCGAGGGTTTACTTTTGAGTCCACCGTATGAGCTATGACTTGATCGTCAGATTTTACACTTAAATATGGGTGGACCGTCGTTGGGTATCCACTAGTTATGTTCAATTCCAACCAACCCCCTGGCAACTTGACAGTTCGGTCAAGTTTCGTGTGTCCGCTTGTTTATATACTTTTCGAGTCATGCATATGGAAAGGGCACACTATTAAATGTGGTGCGAATCAGGCAAATTCATAACTTTCGAATGAATAAAAAAAAGTTTTAATCGAAATAGCATATCTTATTCAATATTCTGCCGGTTTATATATTGTATAGGAACAATTTTTCTATAAAATGGGAAAGGTTCTGCTTTAACGTGATTGTTTTGTCATTTTAAAATTTTCATATGCGTTGCAGCTTATGGCAATCACTTAATGATTGATGCGGTAATGTTTTATTTTACATTTATTGTGCTTGAGTGTCTTCAACAGTTTCAGTGGAAGGTAAACTTGTCCCAAAAAACTGCCGGATATTAGTAAATTATTTAATGCAGTCCAGACTTTTTAAACCTTATGACTTAACTTTTGAAAACAGATTCACTTAACATAAAACATAGCAAAAAGTTCCAAATTCAAAATTTGTTTTAGTTATTGAATCAGTTACAGAAAACATAGATATTTCAATATGCGTCCTTCCGACATGTTAAGTAGCTCGATTTTCGATTTGACAGAACCAGAGAACCAGAAAAAACTGGCACACGCGATTTGTATGGGAAACGTCAAGTTGCCAGGGGGTTGATTCCAACATACCTGTCTACAGAATCCGAAATTTGGAAAAAAAAATGGCAAACCGATGAAAATGAAATGCACGGAATATCAAATCTTTGAATCATTTCTTAACTAAATTTTCAAATAATCATTAAAATGCGTTGGATGAAATGAAATATAAATCTACTTACATTTGCCGAAGAATCAAGTGGAATCGAGCAACAGTCACAAATTACTCTACATTATTTATCATTCACATGGATCTTATTTACAAAAAAAAAAACTGGTTGTCAAAAAACAATTATCAGTTCCAATGGCTACCATGATAGAGAATTGACATGTTTTCAAAAGGTGAAGTGGCGCAGTCTGGTGGCGACATTGCCTAGCCTTATGGCCTTGCTTTGAGGTTTTGCGAAGAATGAAAATGGAGTGTCCCATCTGTAGGTCTGTGATACTTCTATCAAACTTCGAAGAATATTTATAAGGAGGTATTTAAAATATTAAAGTTTTGTTAATGGATGAATTTATTCTTTTTTTGGTTCCTTTTAAATTTTAATAAGATCATTTTTGGAAACTCGTCAGTTCAACTCAACTCTATGCCTCAGTTTGATATCGCGGTTGTACGGAGAGTTAGTTAGAGTTAGTTATTCATAGTATACAAGTGAGATATTCACTCTCATGTAGCGGATTTAAGTTTTCTTTTAACATCAGTAACAATATTTGTTATTAAAAAGTTACTCATAACCAGGCTTGGCAAAAGTCATCGTCATGAGGCGTGAAGCTGTGACTGTGAAGCCTCTTGGTCCGTCAAACTCAATTGACTGTTCCTTAATGACCAGTCACTTCGTTTGCCAGTCATTCATTCCCCAGTCATTTGAAGCTAAAATAATAACCTAGTCAAGCAATCGCATTCAAACGACCGATGACGAAAAAGAAACGCATTTATTATTATTGTTGCTCCTGCCAGCAAGCCGAAGACGACCGAAGACGAACAAGAAAAGCATTTATTATTATTGTTGCTCCTGCCAGCAAGCCCGTTTTCAGTTTTTTATTGCTATTGTTGCTCTCTGCGAGCAAGTCGTTCAATTAGCTGTACCTGCCGTCAGCAGCCGCTCGAAGTGTGAAGAGATTTGCCAGTCACTCTCAGGAGAAATTTTGACCATGTGCAGGAGCTTCGCCAGTCGATGATGGAGAAATGTTGATTGTTGTCGTGCTTTATCCGTCATGCGAGTAGTGAGGCTCCGTCAATTGAGAACAATGCCAGTCGTTTGATGAAACAAAACAAGTCGGGTCAAGCGTGACGGGCGAAATTTACCAACCCTGCTCATAACATTCATATTTGATTGCGTTTCCTTTCTAAGTTATTATGCATGCAGAAAAAAATCAAAATATGAGCGCTAATAATCACAGCAGCTTTGGTTACTAGCGACACGTCGCATACGTCGCGACGTAGAAAATAATAACGACGCAGCGCGAGTTTCCTAGGAGACTTGAAGCATGCGATTGATGCCCTAAGAAAAATGTACAGTAAATAACATAAACAATGTTCGAGTACTACATCGAAATCGCCTACTGGACTGAAAAAAGAAAAACAAACCCTCGAATGACAGGAATCTCGCTAGTAAAAAAGCGTCGCTAGTCCTTCTGTCGCTATTCGGTTTGGTGCTATGCACATAATACCTTTAACTTTCTAGTCATCTAATGCCGTATTCGTTCCAACCCTGGTGGTTATCTGATTGTGCAACAAGTGCTGTCAAAGCATTTTTTTATATGAAGATGACAGCAGTTGGTGCACAATCGGTTGGCCACCAGATGAAAAGAAAAACGGCATAAGAATATGCATCTTGTTCTTTAATTTTTGTTTTTTTTTTTCACACACATCAAACAGAATAACATAGGGTACTTAAACTGATCACATGTGTTATTTGACTGGAATAGTAAGATTTTATGGGTCTATTTTGTCCAAACCAATCGACTAATAGAAAAAATCGATTATAACACCTCTTAGTTTGAAGAAAAGTGAATTTACAAAAGTAAGAAAACCCCCAAAGGAACGAACTTACCGAAGAATTATCAAACGCCGATCTCTAATGTACAAGGGATCTGAGAGATTACTTCGTTGTCCTGCGGTTGGTCATCTGGAAGCGCTGCATCTCCAACTTTTGGGGGAGGTTTACGAAGGTACAACTTTATAACTTTTTATTGAAGAATATTTCTAGCACCACCTACATAAAATTCATAAAACAATTTACATTATGAAACATTTTAAATTCTACCTTTTTTATCCTTGCTAGTAAAATATCTGTTTAGACAAACTTAGACTATTCAAAACTAAAATTTTCAAGACTATGAAACAACTTTAGTTGAACTTCATGTTTTCATTTGAGATATACAGTCTATTACCTTAGAGCGTAGTCACTGCTGCGAGAAAATGAAAATACCCTTTACGGAGATTCTTTTACCTTTTGATTTAGTTTATCAAAAACTTCAATGGAAAACATCAATAGCAGACGAGTTTGGCTCCTTAAAGCTTAAAGGTCTGAGCCGTTTCAAATAAAGATTTAACAAAAAAAAAACATTAATAGCTGTCTCAATTATTCTCAGCATTAATAATAGCTTGCCGTATTAGCGGCATAATTTGGACAAAATTTTGCGCATATTCCGCTGAAAACGACCTCCAAATTTTGTTAAATCGGCGAAAAATATTCTTAAAATTGTATTAGTCATGCAATTCCTCGCTAGGAATTGATGTGAATTTAATGTGTGATGTCAATTTAATTAAATGTTTTTCAATGCCAACAGCCATACCCCTGTTAAACAGCTGATAACTTTTTTGCATAATTAAATGCGAAGCAACGGTCTTGAACAAAGTTGTGCAGCGGAAAATTTCTTTTAGAGAACTTATAAATTTGCATAAAAACCATAAGAAGGCTCGGTTCCACAAAAGAAACAAAAAGGATGTACAAAAAATTCAATTTTCCTATACAAACTTTAAAGTTCAAATTGAGTCGAGTAAACGTTGTTTAGAAATTCTGCAAAAAAAAATCATGGATGAGTTTTTAACCAAAGCAATGCTTTTAGACCCCAGGTTAGTTTACAATCAGATACTTCCGAACCACGAGTTTCAATATTGGCTTCAAGTGGCCACATCATTTACCAAAATGACTTCCATGCCGCAAACATAACCCTTACCCCCAAACAATCAGCGTGAGATTTGTGGAGGGATGGCGTACAGCCGGTCTCCGCAAAACAAATCATCACATGTGCTGCACTTCCCTTCCTCTAATCGACTACACGGACTTGGCCGGCGTCCTTATTGGTACATATTGAAAAGTGGAATTCTCAAAACTGTACAGTGAGATTGTGATGCTTGTACCCAGCACCTTTCATTTGGTTCATTGTGCAATGTTGATTTTCTTGAACCAATCACGGAATGCAACCATCATGCCATTGGTCAGAAGGGGCCGTAGGTGGACCGTTATCGATAGCAAGCTCGAGCTCAAGCTCAAAACAAAGGTTTTAGACCCCAGGGTTTCAGAAATTCAAAAATGGACCAAAATCAACTCAGTTCTCTAAGCGTAGCCTTTATTTGAATTTAGCCGTTTAAAATAAAGGCTACGCCGTTCTGCAGGTTTCAAGTCTAGAATCATTCTTATAGAGTTTATATTGTTTTCAACTAAAAACTGTAAATTAATTATCATTCCTCACACATTAACACTGTTTTAGACAAGCCGATAAAGGAAGAATATTCATTGCAATGGTTTTTCCTAATTGAACACGATTTTTGTCGAATTTAAATTAACTTTAATGGTACATTCACTTCAGGTCCCTCTCGAGGTGCGGAGGCACGAAAAATTTTAGCTCCACTTCAGGCACCGCGAGATAAATGAACGACCAAACGGACGAGCGAAAAAACGAATGGAACGTACACACAGAATTAAGCCTTTTGTTTTCTCCACTTAATTTTCTCCGTGCTTTTCCAGTATCAAGGACACACGGGCGGGCGGCTTTTTAGTAGAGTGGCTAGCAGGAACACGCTTTATCGCTAATTGAAGGATCGTCAACATCTCGCCTTGCCTACAAAAGAACGGGAAAAATTAGGATGGGCTGTGCTGTGGGGTAGTCTTTTGTGTGAAGGACTCTGTGTGCTGTGCATGCCATCAGGGTTTGAAAGAGACGAACAAGTGCTCGACTCGAACCCGCACTTGCCATTGTAGGAGTAGTAGGAGAGAGGTCGAGTGCAAAGATGTCTAGTGAAAGTACCGAGAGGCTCGGGTCTCTGGAATGCGTGGAACAACTCGATAAAAGAACGAAACTACGAGCCTATCATCACTGGCTTGGCGAATCCTGAAATGGATGGACCAGGACAGTCTTCTCGAAGTGAGTGCGGAACGGAATTAAAAGCTGCTGGCAGAGACACGGGGCACATTTTTGAACATCATCATCATCATTGCTCCATCTCATTTGGTGATGAAATGAGGGGTGAAATAAAAGAGTTTTGCTGTTCGTGAGCGTGTTTTACAAAGCAATTAAGTCATAATTTTTGCGGCCAAATTCCAAAGGATAGGTATGCGACTAGATGCTTCGAATCGATGATTACATAAAAACCAAGAGCAAATCAATACTTTTCTAGGCAATTTTCAACCTTGGCTTTTTATTGGCTGCCAGGGACCTGTTGTGGAGAGAATGTGACGCAACACACTTTTTGAAACTGGAGAATATGTTCTTGGTATTCGAGCAAAAAGTATTTTGAAGGCTTCAAAAACAATATAGCAAGATATATCTGATAAAGATAACTTTGTTATTAGTGAAAAATCAAATGAAAAAGTTTGAAAAGTTATAGTTTTTGAAATATTTATGATGTCACGACGCATAAAGCACCAATCGCAGTAATTTTTGGGTTTGTTCGAATTGAATTTTCCTTTTTTTCTGTCAAAAATGTTTTTAAAGAAAACGCATCAGAGTGCTACATACTTTTAGGGGTACAAAAATACTTTTTTTTTAAATTTTATTCAAAAATATTTGTAGGTAAGAAGCTTATAATAAACTGTTGTATTCTACCTTTAATTTGACAGCAATTCAGTAATAATTCAAAAGGATTTTGTGGGCGCGATTTTTTAAGGTTTACAATATGTTCTCATAGTTTCGGTAAATCATGAATATCACAATTCTTATAGGTTTCGAGTATTCATCCTTTTTCAAAAATATGAATCCGTTTGGAAACCAAGCATACTTGAAAGTACTTTCATTTTTAACTTTTCTTGCAGCACTCAGCAGTTGTTGATTAGCGTTAGTCAAACGATGATTCAAAAAAATCCGTTTGAATGGTTTACCGCGGGCAATTCTAATCAATTTCTCCTTTAGTACGTCGTTAGTCAAACGGACCAGAATGGGTGCAATTCCTTTTCCATTTGAAGACGAAAGGCGAGTTATTCCAACGATTTGCTCAGCATAGCTGTCAACTTCAAAATAACGCAAACAATCTGCTAGCCGAAATCATAAAAATAATGTTTGGATGGATGAAATTTTGAAATTAACAAACGCGTGATGCAAGACAATCATATTCCAGCATATGGAATCGAGATTTAAAAGGTGAATCTTTTATTTGCATTTTTATGCATTTTAGCCCAGACTGGTAACTAAATTGGAGGTTGTCCAAAAAGTCTATTTACACCATTAGTGTTTGTATAGGATGATAAAAGCAATATAAAGTTTGAAGGTGATATCATTGAGCAAATCCATCATATTGAGTTTTTACGGCATAGAAAAATGTAATAATTTGTACTATGTAAATGTAATAATCTATTGCTCGATTTTTTTTTTATGAGAATTAAAAATTTTACAAAAATTATCTCATGATATGAGAAGCTATGTAATCATCATTTTGTTATATTCAAATGATAACTTTTTTATATGATTTATATGATTAGGTTCCCAGAATTTTTTCATCACGTATCCGGGCTGGCAAATCTGGGCAATTTAATATAAATATCTCGCAAAATCCGGGCATTTGATTTCAAAATTGACCACCAAAAATCCGGGCAATATCCGCGCAAATTTTACAAAACCCAAAAATTACTCAGCAAAAATCAAGTTAAAAAAATTGAAAAAAATTGTTTTTCATCAAAACTTATCGACAGATTTTAAATCGTATTTTATACTTCCAAAAAACCTTTCATGATTATTTCTATAAAACTTGTTCCCAAATTTTGTATTTAATATCTGGGCAAACCCGGACAAAACCAGGCAATCTGAGTAAAGTTTCACAGTAAAGTTCGACGTCTGCAGGATGCCTTTCTGCAAACTGGATATTTTAATATTTTTTTTGGATATAAAACAAAGATTAGTTTAAGGAAAAGTGTGCCTTAACTTGCCAAAATACATGTTGGTGATTTACATTGCAAACATAGGCAACATCAAAGAAAATCGCATATGTCAATATTCTGCATATCATTTGTCCACAATTGAATCCTTATAGCTGCGTAACTATTTTCTAAAAGTTTATTGACCATTCGTATTTCCGACTTAATGAAAACAAAACAGTACATTGCTTTGCATCCTTCCATGATGAGGCGACTAAGGAACCAGCTACGTAAAGTTCGCAAAAGCTTTGGCAAGAACCGCACAGAAGCTCTTAGATGTCACTTGAGGTACTTGGAAAATGAATTCAAACATCTAAACGACCTTCTCTACCGACAAAATATCTCTCGACTTGAAGAAAACCTCAAACGAGATACATCATCATTTTGGGAGCATTCTAAAGGTAGAAACAAAACGCCCCCGTACTCGTAGATGTAAAAAAAAACATTACCTTCACCGTGTTTCACCGAACAGGATATTTATGAAAAGTTGTCCACAGTATCCTTCTAAAGGTTCTGGTCCAGATAAAATACCTCCCGCTTCTCTGAAAAATTGTGCTGCATCTTCATCCGCCCCGATTTGCAGTATCCTTAATCGATCGGTAACAGAAAGATGGTTTCCTAATGCATGGAAAGTTTCGGCTATTTCTCCGATACACAAATCCGGAAATGCTCATGGCGTGAAAAACTACTGGCCAATATCGATTTTAAATTCTGTGTCAACGATCTTCCAAATTCTGATGCACGAGCGAATGTATGCCGCTGTTAAACCTTTGATCTCGGAATATCAACATGGTTTCGTCAAGAAAAAATCAACAGCTACAAATTTGATATGCTACGTAAGTTCACTGAATAAAATCGTGGAGAAAGGTTGCCAGGTGGATTCAGTCCATATTGACTTTGCCAAAGCATTCGACCGTGTGTCGCACAAAATACTGGTCGCAAAGTTGAATCGACTAGGATTCCCGGCTTGGGCACTCGAGTGGATTGCGTCATATCTAACCGACCGTCTGGCTTTCACCAGAATACGAAATACGCGCTCACGAATATTCGCCACACCGTCTGGAGTTCCTCAGGGGAGCCACCTCGGACCTCTGCTGTTTATAATCTTCGTGAATGACCTGTGCTCAACACTTCAGTCCGATACACTCCTCTACGCCGATGATCTGAAGATTTTCCGGAAGATTCATAGCACTGTTGACTGTTTGGCCCTTCATGCTGACATCGCTAGACTAGATGAGTGGTGCCGCTTAAACGGAATGCTAGCAAACGTGAAGGAGTGCAAGGTTATAAACTTTTCTCGTGCAAGAAGAACGATCCGTTTTGACAATTTCTAGCGGAGGCTACAATAAGAAGCATATCAATCAATAATGTGATCGTATTTAGCTCAAATTATTCACAGTTTCAAAGCCAAGTAAGACATATTTTCACTGCATTCCAGCAAAGATCCCTAACTATCAAGATGATCGGGCATATTATTTCACGAACGAATCTTCGGAGACGACAACACAATGCATATGGTGCTGCCATCCAACGAGATGGGATCCAAGCTTTGCACTTGACGATTGCACCTCTCACTAATACATTGAAAACAAACGTCACTTTTCCCAAACAAGATTTTTGTTTACATTGTTCACGCCAACCAATTTGCACTATGGGTGAATTCTAGAGTCTGTTTTGATTAGGTCGTATGAACCAATATAAACAAAACTGAGTTATTTGCTGCAAACGATTGATAAGCATGTACTTCATCTTTGGTAAAAAAATGGTTTCATTTTATCATAAAATAACTTTTACATAATGATTTGGATTTAGGACGTATGATGACTTTCTCATTTTTCAGTGCAATTTGATATTTGCGTCATTTTGCGTTGCCGTGTACTTGCCGGGATGCAAAAGGTCGCTAAAAACAATTCGTCAGGTTGGTTTTTACGACATAATGCTTCGTTGCGAAATTTTCTTTGTCAAGTTATGAATATTCGTGTAAATTTCAACGAAAACTGTGTCCGGGAGTGATCCTAGCTGTCCTGATAATATAAATGGCTCCAAATTTGTGTTCGGTGAGTACCATCAGCTTCACTTTTCAGTGTGTGAATAGTGAGTATTATTTTTTTCATTACAGCGAGGCAAACGAAATAACCAAAACAGATGTGCGATGCTTTTTAACACCTTTAACGGCCAGTAGCGCCAATGGTAGTGATCGGAAATGTCCGGGTGAACTCCCATGGCAAGTCCCACAACGCAATAATTACAAATGCCATCGCTCAATGATTTCCGCGTACTAATTGGATAACCATTCAAAACCATTCTTCAAACATCTCCGAACGAATAACTGAGGATTTGGGCCAATCAAATCAGTTTTTGTAACCAGAATTATCAAATGATCGAAAAGACTTTTGCGCCAGAAGAGAAATGCAGTATGTCGTAAGTACATCTTCATTGATATGAAATGATTTAATGTAAATTTCAAGTACATCATCATGTTCTGCGTTCAGTTTTACATTAAATTTCGAATTTGCAGACGAATTTGACCAGTAATAACAAAGTAAGAATTAAAAAGGTGTTTCGGAACTTGAACATCGATTTTCTCAAAACATGCCAAGTGGTTCTTACGACCTAATCAAAACAAACTCTAGAATTGTTATTTTTTCTCACTGTTTATGGAACATTTTGTTGCAACTGGCTGTTTCCAGTCAACCCTGACCCCGATCGTTCGCCAGCGGAACGGATTCCCCTAGCATTCATCAAAATTCAAGGAAATTCGCTACACCGGTAAGTTTATAAACTAAAAGTGAACGAAATTTGTTTCTGAATCCAAATCAGGATGCAAGAAGGAGATTCCAGAATGTGTTATCAACGAATTTAATTTCAGCTTAGCATCCGATGGAACGGCTAATGAAAAATTCAAGAAGAACCAGATGGATCAATAATTTTGGCTGCCCGTTCTTGCGAGGATTCAACCAACACCGAACTCGATCGTTTGCCAGTGCGGCACATTTTAGCAGAATTTGAGAAACACGGAATCTAATAACACATATCAAAACAAAACATTTCTGTGCACAATAGTCAATTCGCAAAAAAAAAAAATCATTTCATGTATAAATACGCGTTCATCTTAGCACCACCTGTTACTGGACAGTCATGAAACTGGTTAACGAGTTTTGAAAGCAAGGATGGTTTTAACAATTGTTACATTTTTACTTTAATTCGTTAAACTTGAACATTTGACGTAATAGATGATTTCTAGAGTTTGTTTTGATTAGGTCGTATGAGCCACATTGCATGTTCCGAGAAAATCGCTGTTGAAATTATTAAACACATTTTTAATTCTAGTATTTTGAATAACACTGAGAGCTGTCTGGAAAACTGGTATGAGATGTGGAAATAGTTGGAGAACATGCTAATATATTTCATATGGCTATTCGTTTAGTTATATTCAGAGAAAATGTACTACGACATTCTGCATTACCTACTTGGTGCTAACGTCGTTATGCAGATGAACATTAATTCCATTTTAAATTGATTGGATGTTTCTCAATCTTTGTAATTTCCATAAAAAAAATAATGGAAAACTTATATTTAACTTAATAGTATGCAGAGTTGTTACCTGAAAGTTCCCGTACAGTGATTACCGGAATCGGTGCTGCGAGGGACTATCCATCACGATTGATTGTAGTCGACCGACTTAACATTGATGGCTTGCTGTTCTGTTATTCCAATGATCGTTTCCAGGAGTTCGGAAACGTATCCAAATAGCCGCTAGTTGTTTTGATTGCCTCTGTAAAATATGAGACTGATGATTTGCGATTTTGCGCTGCATAAATTAACATTAATTGAACTTACCTAGTTACATATTGAAGGCCTCTATTGTACCAAGATAGTAAAAACTACCATTTATCACGACCTCCGATTAATATTTTCACTTTTGTACACTTCCCGGGGCACTTTACGGGAAAAATGCAAAAGGTCGCTTCAACCACTACGCCGAATTATTTTTATGCGACTTTTTGCATGCACGGCAAATTAGCGCGATGCAAATAGTCGTAAAAACCAAATTGCACTCGAAAATGAGAAAGTCATTATACGTCTTAATTTTAATTCATGTTCTAAAATTTATTTATTGATCAAATGAAACCAAATTTCTACGTGACGTAGAATACCTGTTTTTCGATCGTTTGCAGTAAATAACTCAATTTTGACTTTGTTGGTTCATACGACCTAATCAAAACAAACTCTAGATTTATTGTTTTGAATAACCCATGTCACTTTGTAAAACAGGGAAAGATGTCTCATACCAAATTTATGTAAAATAAGACACTACTCGAATAATTTCCAAGTTAATTTTCTCAAATTTGTTAAATAGCCAAGTTTTGATTGGATGGATTTTGAAACGAGGGTCTCGTACAGAATCAATGTTATATTTATACGGGGAAAATAAATGTTCAAATAAACATATCAAAAATTAAAACAACTGCTGGCATATATTTCCCAAGCTCATAATGTTCAATCCAGTTACATATATTCAACACATTTAAATAACTTTGCAAAAATTCACATTTTTTTTGCAACTTTGACCACTGTACTGTGGTGTAAACAAAGAGAACTGGGATGTAAACAAAAAAGTAATCGCCAGCTGCTTTGATTTTTATCTTTTTATGCAGTAGTGTGTGTAACAGATTACACAATTTGAGCTTGGATCTCAGTCCGTAAAATCTATTTTGGCGCTAGTGTTCTATCGCCAAAATTTCTCGGAAGCCGGTAGGACCTGATTCCAGGCTAGTCATTCTAAATTGCACATTATAGGAAGGTTACAATCCTGGGAAATCTAGTCAACCATGCCTTAAGGACCAAGGTCGAGTACATTTACCCTACCAATCAAAGAGTGAACTTATTATTTTTTACGAAGACTCTCGATAATATTTGTGATTCCATCCAATATAGTATCCATTCTTTGATGCAGTCAACAATGGAGACAAAATTGAAATGCCGTGAAACGATTGCCTTTGAGCTGGATTACTGTTAAATAATATTATGTGTATAGCCCCAAACCGAATAACGACAGTAGGACTAGCGACGCTATTTTACTAGCGAGATTCCTGTCATTCGCAGGTTTGTTTTTCTTTTTTCAGTCCAGTAGGCGATTTCGATGTTTACATTGTTGAACATTGTTTATGTTGTTTACTGTAATTTTCTTTAGGACATCAATCGATGCTTCAAGTCTCCTAGGAAACTTGCGCTGCCCTGTTATTATTTTCAACGTCGCGACGTATGCGACGTGTCGCTAGTAGACAAAGCTGCTGTGATTATTAGCGCTCATATTTTGGATTTTTTCTGCATGCATAATATTGTTAATGATACAGTGTGGTAATGTGATAGTGAAACACTTTGTTCATGTCATAGGTAAAACTCAAACCATATTTTATTTCTCTTCGAAATCGATTTCAATGACATCTGTAAATAGTAAAAAAATACAAACTAAGTAGATTAAAATAATTGCGATTGCAGGCAGAAGGCAGTTTTGAGTTCATGGAAAAAAAATCCAATTTAATCAGTCATCGTTACATTGTTTCTCCCTCGGAATTCATATGTACTTTTGTTGTTCCTAAGAAAAGAAAATCTGAAAATTAACTGTTTTAATTATTATTGAATGTTTAAAGATTTGTATAGTGTTAGCGAGATTAAGTCTAAATTTGTCAAAAACAACGGTAGAATAGCATAACAAATTCCATGTTACTATTACCGAGCTATACGCCTGGATGTATACAAACCCAAAGCAAAAGGACAGGATGTAGTTTGTAATAGTAATCGTTAAAAGCCGCTGATTGCAAGTCCATGCAATTTGCCAAACGCATCATAAATGTTTTTGTAAAATCGAAAACTGTTGAAAGGTTTGATCTCACCAAAAAAGTTGTCATCGAGGGGATACATTTTTTACTGATTCATCCGTTCGTCTCCAGTGGGCAGAAGAATTAAACGAAAACATAAACCTTATAAAGCGAAAAACTTTCAAATGCCTTTGCAGTGATAGATTCTGTTGATTAATTTGAAAAAAAATAATCATACATTCCGTTTTTCTCATTTCAACAAAAAGCGCAATTGGGACGGACTTGATATGAGCGGCAGTATAATGTTGAAATCGAAGCTGAAGAGAAGTCAATACTGGTTTGAGTTTTATGACATATGCAAGTGTATCACTTTCACGTTGCCACCCTGTAATATTTGCAAAGCAGCATTTGGATTTGTAACTAAAATACTAGCGGAATATGTATCTTAATATTTATCGAACAAATTTTTAAACAGATTTTTTCCAAACGGTCTGTTTCTGATATTAAATCGAATGTTCGAAAACCAGTAGTTTGGAATTAATAATTGAGTATTTTTCCCAATGTGGTGAAATATAAAACCGAAATCGTAGTTTCAAGGTTGTTTTGATGATTTTGCAGGGTTCGATAATATCGTTGATTTCGCAGTTTCCACAGGTTCGGGAAAGATCTCTCGTTGAGGCAGTTTTGTAGCATTTCTCAGAAAGTATCCTAGATGGTGTGTACTACAACCTTCCACCATATTTTGAGCCGGAATGAATTTTCCGTTAAAAGTTTAAGATGCCTTTAAGCAAATGCAATAATTTTAAATATCATCGTATTCGGTGTACACGTTTGTTTCAAGAGGTGGGAACATATTCAATTAACAACTCAATTGTTATTAAACCCAATCAAATTTTGAACTTACCGAAATATCCATTTACATGGAGTCAAATAGCATTCTTCAGACAGAATTTTTATCCAATCTTCTTTGTGAAGGCAATCATTTTGATGCCTTCACTCTTTGAAACTCCTTTTGATTTAACTTTCTAGACCTCTAGCTCTTGCAAAATATTTTCTCAACTGAAGCTTAACCTAAAGCGCAAACAAAGTTGAATTCTGCAAATCTGAAGCCATTGCCATCGCCACATGGTTAAGAGTGTTATAAATCTTTCTTGCTGCAAGTCTTCGCTAATGTACTGCTGTAAAGTGTAACTTTTTCCAACCAACTTGCAAAAGCCAGCGGAAAAGCGAATAAAACTCTTCGTTGTCACTCGAGTGCGAGGGTTTTGCTTTTCACTTTTCTTCTGCTTTTGATTGCTTCCCATGAGGATGTCACGTGAGCGCGGGACATTTTGTGTAGGATTTAGCTCTCTCCTCCATGTTGCTGACTGGCTGCGGCACGGTTCTTTACGATTGACTCGGATTTCGAAGTATCTCGTGGCAGAGGTTCGTTCAAATTGGTAAATTTATCAAATTTTCTCGCACGTCTATCACAATTTGCAAGCGCTCGTTCTTAGCTGCCACATGTTGATGTAAATTGAATGTTGAGCAATATGCAGCATGAATAAAAATCTGGTTAAAACAATTTCAAAAATTTGATTTGACAAAACTCTGTCATCCAATTACTGTTAATTTTTCAAAATGTCTCTTGTATATCAAAGCTATAAAACATCGAAACAGAACGAACGAATCAGATAAGGTACGTCCACCGAGGAAAAAGTCATTAACATCGTCCACCTATAAATCAAATCTTCAAACCAACCTACATACATTATCAGCGAGCCGCAGGCAGGTTGTTGCGAGTGATATAGATGAAAAAAGCTTCAAAAACCAAACCCCTAAAGCCGTAAGTAATAAATAGGCGATTTTGATCGGAAACGTGCGCCCCAAAATCGCCGTAAAACTGATGGCAAATCGTCGATCGAGCGGATTCTGAGTGAAAGGAAGCACAAATATTTAATGCGTTGGCACATTTACAGCCACTCGTGATATTTATCACTGTGGCGTGTGTCTTCCACAAAATAAGAAAAATAATAAAAATAAAATAAAGACGGCAAAAACAGCAACACCAGTCGGGAAAACTGCGTGCGTGAATCTATAAAGGTTGAACCAAAAAAAAGAAGAGCCAATCCCATGAACGTAATGGAATTGAAATTTGCTTCGAAACGCGATAGATGATTCATCAGAACGTAAACTGATTTTTTTTTTTCTGTCCGTTGTATATTCAAATCGAATCCAAATCTAAACAGAGTGCAGAACAGCTAAATAAAACTCACAGCTGATTGACGGTTCGTGAGACTTTTAGCATCGAAAAGCTGTTTCACAAATTGATCCTGGCTCTGGATGTTCGCTCAGCTCGTCGACGTCAGGAAATTGATTATTAATGGCTTTATTAAGTGGATGGGAGCATTTTATCGCCTGCGTAGCTGCAACCTGTGAGGTCTTTTTTAAATGCCGCTCTTTACCTGTTTTGGTATGTTTAATTCATGATTTTCTTTTTGTCAGAACTAAATTTGTAGCTTGAAAGCTTAAATTTAGATTTTTTTTTAAATTAATGGATTTAATTTTTTATCATTTCAATCTTCCACAATTACAACATTTCCTTCGGTCGTATATTTCCTTTTTTTCTAGTTCTTAGAAAAAATCCTATCATACCTGTGGCATAGAGAGGAAAAAATCCCACTGAACTATCAAGCACACTAATTACTTATACTACTCACCGAGCAATGAAAATGTTGCTTTCTCTTAAACCAAACGTTGTAGTTCTTTTTTGCCCCGTCTCTTTGAATGGTTTTTGCGAGCGTTCCATTTTCATTCAGCTTAAGCCTCCAAGGTTTACTTTTTCATCCAGCAGAAGATAGAAGCCGAGTACCTACATCGCCATCCACTACAAGAGAATCAGAGCAAAGTCAACCGACATGAGTTTTCCAGCAACGAAAGGAAAAATTAGGTTTTTCCCGAGAGGAAAAGACGTTTATAAACATTTTCTATTTCCAGAGCTGGCGCGCGGGGGCAAACGCAAGAATGTTTAATTAGATTAGCTCTCGGGAGAGAGTGGAGCAGCAAGAACAAATCTGCCCCTAGCTGGTTGAGTTTGTTGTTTTTGGGGGCGGGAGGGTTAAGGAGCAGCTTTTCTCGGCCTTTTTCCAGCACCGAAACTATGGAGACTTTTGCTTTCTGGCCTGAAAGAAAACTGATAACTTTGTGAATAGTGAGTTGTTCAGAAGCGATGGCAGAGAGAAGAAAAAGTTCGAGAAGCCCTTCAACGGAATGTCAAGTCGACACAGAGTCGAGAGGTTATGTCAAGAGCTTTGTTTCCACGCAGTTTCAAGGCTTTCGTGAGAGAGATTCTGCTCGGATAGGGTAGAAAAGTTCGAATTTCAGGAACTTTCACAGTTGATTATCTTGTTCGAGGCACAGGATTACATAAAATATTCTAAACAGAATAATTACTCAAGGGATTGCATAAAGCTTTGAAAGGGTATATTTTAAATTCAGTTTTCTTTATAAGCTTATAGAGTTTAAAACCAAATAGATATGCTGGTATGGATTATAGATAAAATGATAAATATTTTACAATAAATTATTAGACTTTTGAAGGTTCAACACATAATATAAAAATTATGACCATGAGAAATAACATAAAAGTGAAAAAAATGTAAGAAATTCTAAAAAGAATCAAATAGCATAAGTAGCGAAAGTGATGTTTTGTTACATTTCTGTAATTCTTGAGAATATCAACATAATTCTGTGTTATTTTTTAGATATATACCGAAATTTATTTTCCAAGATTGTTGTTTTCCGATCGAAAAAAAACATTCGAACTGTTTCAAAAATAATGGGCATTCTTAAAAAAAAGTAGCTTGGAATGCAAAACAAAAATAAAAAGGCATATAGCCTATGGTTCGGAGAGAGTTAGCCAATTCTTTCGACTGAAAATCAATATTGTACCTATTTGTTCTTATTTTCAAGCAATCTGAGATAAACTTCCTGTTTTTAATGCTTGTTGTAATTCTTTAAGGTTCTAGATTTTTTTTTTAGTTCACCTAAATGACGCCGGAACAAAATTTATATTCTTTCTTCTTTCACTTGAAGTTTAAACATCACGAGAGAGGGATTATACAAATATTTTGCAGTTTGACTATCGCTCTTTCAGCTGAATAAATTTTCGGAGAATCAATCAAATTTTTAAATAGAAAAAATTTATTTTTATTTATTCTCCCCTTAGGGATTCTTGGAAATGGGGTGACAAAAGAAGAATTTAATTTAATTTAATTGTTCCGGCCTTAATACTTCACAAGAATCGTTACAAAATTTAGTTTCCAGTGAACATAGTTTTGCTGAGAAAATCTTGCGTTAAGATAGGTGAAAGTGTTTATAAATGTGCATATCCGGTAATATGCGCCTACAGCCGTATGTCGAAATGGCTGATAAATCAAAATATCTAATCAGTACAGTTTGAAGGTAAATTCAACCAAAATTTGGAAAGATTTTTTTTGTAATCTATTGAACTTTGAAATCGTACGAGCAGAATTTCTAAACAAAGATGGATATAGCTTTTGTAATAATTTAGTTGATAATCAAAAATTCGATAAGCTGAAGCTTTAGCTAAAGGTATAAATGAACAGATATTCAATGCCTTTCTCAGGGAGGTTTAATGCCACTGTTTAGAAAAAATAGGCCATATAATATTTATGCTTTTTTTATTACTGATACATTTGATGAAAGCTCTGAGTATAATCCTTCAGTCAGGATAGATGAACTCAATAGTTACTTAATTAAAAATCGTCTGAACGATATTTATTCATAAAATGGCATCCCTTACTATGTTTGATGCAAACATAAATAATAGAGGGAATAAGGGCATGACAAGCACCTTAAGCTTACGCGTTGTTTGAAAAGAGTAAATAGTTTAGACTAATTTGATGGATGACTAAAGTGGGATGTTAGACACTTGAAAAATATGATAAGTATCAAAAGAACCTGGTAAATCTGCTGAAAACTTGCATACAGTACGAGAGAGTGAGAATACTTGATCCCTGAAGATACTTGATTCCTTCGCTATATCTGGAAACCGGAATGTCTTAAAAATATCAAATGTTCTAGAAAACATTGCCAAGTTATTGAATTTTGTTTGAAAAATTCAAGAAAATGCGATTTGTAGATATTTTTTATCACTTAAAAATGTTCTCCACATAAAGAAATTATGATAAACATATTTATTCCAATATGTAAATCGTTTGAGTATAATATATTTTCAAAGTAATATTAAACTCTAAATATTGTTTAAGAAAAAGTTTTCCAAAATGTATGTTATGGGTTGATCCCTCGAGTCCAAAAATAAAATATTTTTCTACTGAATGGATGTTGATCATAGCTAAGTACGGAGATATTAATATATATCCAATGACCAATATTTATCTTATAATTTCCTAATAAAAAGGACTCATACAAGTGCTTTTATCTAAAATTGAGAAAATTGCGCTTAAAGTCTGCAATTACTACAGGGTAGTAGAAAAACTTTTAGAATTCTTTGTGTCTGACACTTATAAACTGGGAAATGAAATCTAAAATGACCAAAAAAGTCGATGGAACTTTGATCTTTAGATTTTGCATGATATTTGCCAAAACTTGGGGCACCCTGATCAAAGGATCAAGTCTCCTTTAACACGTTCGTCGCCGAGCGTCGCCCACTTTTGTGTCCAAGTTTAGAAGACCAAATCATCAACAGGAAGCATTGCTTCGGCTCCAAATTTCGGCTAGAGAACTGAGAAGAATACGGTTACAATCTGAGATAATTTTGAATAAAAGATATATCTCCAAATTGGTGTTTTGACTTTTCAAATTAAGACGTATTTTGCATCACCCACTCTTGGCGAGAAACGTGTTAATAAAGGATCAAGTCTCCATTAACCGCTTTGAAAAAATATTCAAAAATACAGTTTCTATAAAACTGAAACTACTTATCATTATTTTCTCAAAAACTTAAGAAAACCTACCAGAGAAATAGTGAATGTATAGAAAACGGGTGACTGCTCATTTACACATATTTTTATACTTTTGTTTATTGAAATATTTATTTTCTTCTCCGAATGTGATTGGTTCAGATATAGTTTTCGTAAATCGAAAATGCTGAACAGCTTCGCTTACCTCGCCCTTGATAACGCCTTCGTGAACGCATAAGCTGGTAGATCCTCAGTGGAGATGTGACGCAAAGATAGCTGATCGCTTCTTACGATCTCTCTGATGAATGCATACTTCACGTCCAGATGCTTCATCCGCTGATGGGTCCACGTCTCCTCCAGGTACTAGATGCAAGGAATGTTGTCTTCCTTTAGCGTGAAAGGAGTGCTAACCACACCCAATTCACCTAGGAAGTTTGTTAACCACAAACCTTCCTTGACTCCATGGCAAAGGGCTCCTATCTCAGCTTCGGTCGACGACAGACTGACCGTCTGACCATGAAGCTAGATTCCCGATGTCTATCCGAGTTCGTGTTTCTGCGGTATACCAATGCCATATCTGTCATACGTCGAAGGTATCGCAGAACACGCTTCAGGCCTGGCCAATGCCTATCCGCTGGGCTTGCCTGGTATTTGTTAAGTGCGCAAACCGCAGCACTGATGTTCGATCTCCAAGATAAACAACAGATCAGATCGTTGAACGGCTTGCGGTCATCGAACAGTCGTGTCAGAAACAGAATGGGTTTCCTGTAACCTGCGTTAAACTAAACGCTAACCGGTTCGAGATTGATGGAATCTTGATCATCATCGTCATCTTCGTCATCGCTACTCTCGCAGTCGTTTTCGTCTCGCACCATACGCTGACTGGCACCGGAATCGATAATTCGTTGATCCCGGTGGCTGATAACCTCAGCACACGAACGAATAGAGTTTCGTTCATATTGCTTTCTGGAAACCCCAGAAAAGCAACCTCCTGTAGCTAACAAAGTTCTCTCTCGGTGGCTCCGAGAATAAGCAAGACTTTGTCCGGCAGCACCCGTCCATGATGCCTCAGAAATCAAGGAGTGGTTGAAATCACTGGCGACAAACCGTCGCCCAAACCACCTCCTCCAAAGCACCCGGAATATCATCCATCCGCCGAAAACAAGCTTGCGCATGTTAACCGCTGCGCAGCTACTAAGCACGAGAATAATCCTCTCGACTTGCAGCTTCATGGCTTTTCGCTCCATTGCTTCAACGCTTCGAGCGCTTCACAAAACCGGAGGGCAACGTTTAGCTACATGCAACCCATTTGGATTCAATGCAATGCTGAAGTATCTAGCAACTAACCTTTGCCCAAAACATCTCCTCCAAAGCCACAGAAAAATCGTTCTGTAAGCTTGGATGACCTTACGCGCACTGATCGCAGCGTAGCTCCACATCACGAGAGCAACCCTCTCGCCAAGCAGCTTTTTACATCCTTCGACCCTGGCTAATCCTCCATCTGGAGCATTCGGCCCTAACCAATCCTGATTGAAGATCCCAAGAGTCCTACTCCCGGCCGTCGGAAATGAAACCATGCTGCTAGCGGCAGCACGACTCTTGTCGGCATCGAGAGTAACCTTCTCGGAACTCAACTTCCAGGCCTGGAACTCCAGTGGCACCTTCTGGCTGACCTGGAGCTGGCGATCCTCTGTGCTCGATGTCGTCTGTGCTTGGATCAGCTCCTTAATGCTGACCGCAGCGCACATCCAAAGCACGAGAGTTTTCCTCTCGGCTATCAGCTCCACCCAATTGTTCCTGGGCGGACCTACCGACCTTCGCGCTGAACCATCTCGGTTGCGGATAATGGGACTCCTCCCGGCTGTCGGTCGTGAGCTCACGCTTGCTAACCACAGCGTGGCTCGTGACGGCATCGAGAGTAACCCTCTCGGTTCACGAATGTCCCCGGACTCGACCTCTGGCGGAACCTCCTGGCTGGCCTGGGACATCTCGCTGGCTGGTATCTGCGCTTGGGATCCGGCTGCTGGCTGGCTCTCTCCAGTGGTCCTCTGGCTCGTGATCCTCTTCCGGGTTGCCCTGCAGGCTGCTGGCTGCTCCACTTGCTAACCGCAAGTTCGTTGTATACTGAGAGTACCCCTCTCGAACTAACTTTCTTCCAATATCCAGACTATCTTGGCCCATGACCTGTTATTCATCAATCATCACCGCTATTGTTTCAATTGCGAATTGACTCAGAGCATGCGGAACCAAAACAAACTGTTTTGGTTTCACCGACGGGTCAGCAGATTTCCTCTGCTGATTAGAATATGGATTGCGTTCCGAAAACCTTAAGTCTCAACAAAAAATTTTGATCCGCTTTCCTGAAAATAGACCTACGTATCGAAATTATACATCTGCTAATATCCCTGGTGCGTTTTTGAATGCTGTGCTTAGCCCCGAAAAGCTGAACATCTGTCATGGAAACGTCCAGAGCTTGTGTGCTCAATGCCGTTGGATTTGACGTAGTCTCATCGCAGACTCATTCCCGTTATCATGCCCTCGATCTCCACGTTTCGAGACGGAATAAAAATGGTACATATTCTAGATTAATGAAATTGCTGACAATAATTTCATTGGCAGCCTTTTGGTTAGCCACTTTGCTGGTCTCACCTTACTAATGCTGGTCATGGAGTTCCACCTCGCCTGAAAAACTGAAGAACTGAAGAGCTCACTATCATCCGAGAATGGTCTACATTTTAGGGACCTGCTCATCTGAATCCTCTAAATGCACCTCATTCTCGTAGCTATCATCTTCATCATCCCATCATCCAAAGTTGCCTCCGCCCTCGCTCATATTTCTTGACGGGGACACGAATGCCTTCCGTTATTTAATATGAGCAAGCCTCATGATGCTCAAAATATTTGTTGCTGATACCTCTGGAATACAGCATATTTTGAAGCGTAGATGATGGAAAAAATCATAACAATTTACAAAAATCGTAAATGAAAGTCAGATGAGCATGAGGTGTAAAACGTTGATTTACAAAGTATAGTGTTGCGGAAGAAAGTGAAATCATCTCCGACCCCAAAAACTCTTGCATACCAAATTTCACATTGATGGTTTTCGAGTCTATAGGGAACAGACTAACATTTATTTTTACATATATAGAAGATAAAAGAAATATCATTCCTCAAACAAAGCTACCTTCACAATTCGATAACTAGTTTCAAATGCTAACAACAAATAAACCACAAACAAAAAAATCTTAAGACTTTAAGTAATTTCATGGTGTAAAGTTGATTCAAATCAACTTAGTAGTTCCACATGTATAAGGTGCAAAATCTGGTGTTCTTATTTTTTCCCTCTCCTCCGCTTTTGGTCCTTAAGTAAACTCAGTAAACCAATAATAAGTCATTTTTCAACACCAAACATGGTTGAAGCTTTTTTTAAACCTATTACCGAACTTATCAACCCCAGTAATCACGTACAAATAAACGACACCAACATAGATATAGATTATGTACGTTAGTTTAAAAAAAAGGATGAGTGGGCGGGATGAAGCTCCTCTGATTAGGATTTTTCCATCCAAACCCGATCCAGATGATAACAGTCCAATAGGCAGTAACATATATGGCCAGAGCCTGAAAAATTAAATCTATGAGAGCTTACTACTGGTTCCTGAGCCGACATGTCCAATGTGTATATACGATATGGACATTTTATATGGGTATGTTTTTACGATCGGAGTACAAAAGCCTAGACGACGCCGAGGACGGACGACCAGCAGCGTCGAGATGGAGCGGAGTGGCTCCAAGATGCCGAAGTCATTGAAGAGCAGTGCCTGGAATTACTCGTCACGAAGTTTTATGGGTTCCCCTCACCCACAACTGGATTCCTTCATTCGGTTCCTGTGTGCCGTTCACCTTCCACAAACACTAAGTCAACAATATGGGTTGCCTGCCTCTGGCTCTGGGCTGCTGTTGCTACCGATAACCGGGCACACTGACTGGGTTTGTTGTTTTATTCTTAGGCTACTGACTGCCCTTTGCACGAGCCAGAAAGTGTTGGACTTTATTGAACAGGTTTCTTTGAAATTCAAGTAGGGCGTTACTTCGGGTGGCAACTTGCTTAATTATGTCCTTTGATGATTTTGTATGTTTACTTGGGGTGCGTTTCAAGGCAGCCCCAAACTGGTACTCGAATGATGTATAATGGATGCATTAAAATATTTTCATCACTCCGGATCGTTTTGACTAACATCAATGTTGATGGTATTGATGTGACTCATTACAATAAACGAAATGGTTTTATCTGATAAGCACATGAATAAAAAGTTGGGACTTTTTTAAGGAAATTTCATGTGAGAATTTTCAAAAAACAATGACATGATTTTCCAAATTTAAATCCGGTGAATAAATTTCAGGTTTGAAATACTGTAAATAATTTTCTGGTAAATTGGTTGTGCAAGGGAATTGCATTAAAAATGCAAATAAGAACAAAAATTTGAATCAGACCCTGAATTTTAAAACCAAAATCGAAATCGAAAATATAGTGAATTCACTATTTTTTCACCCCCATAGTGCATTTCAGGGTGACAAATTGGAACAGTGAAAAAATCGAGTAATTTTGCAAAAGTATTTGTTTTTTTAATAATCCTAATGGAATCAATCAGAAAACATGAAAACTGCGTCATTTAAAACGTTTATGCCTTGTAGTAATGTAACAGGAAACCACATGACATATTTTGCGTCTTAAAAATGTCTGGATGGCTCGAGCGATTTTCCAAAGCTAGTTCCTGTAGAATCCGCGGGAACAATCTAAAACCATCCAACGATCTTCACGTGGCTATGGAAGGATTTATCACTGTCCTACATCGAGATTCGTTAGCAACTAACACTTAATGCCAAGTCGCTTCCAGAGCTACTTGATTTCCCCGACGCTCTCTTACTATCTGATTCTCTCACGGTCTAATAGCAGGGCAAATAGAGAGCTAATATAGAACCAAGTACCTACATCCAAACTCTACAGTTCCGTCAAAACTTAGTACCAGCAGTACGCAAATTTGCAGCTGAAATGTATTTTCCTCCGAAAGCTATAATGTTGCTTGATAATTGCTCTGTACAGGGTGTTCAATAAGTTCGAATACACTGTTTAACCAAATGGTGGGATAAAGCCGTAGCATATGCATCTAACTTTTTGTTAGAGTAATTTTGTACTATTATCGGGCAAACTGTTCCTGGTGCCGAAGAATTAATTTTCATTTAGTGTTCGTTTTTTATCGTTATTTATATTTTCACACCAAAAGTACTGGTGCAGACAAAAAATCCAATTTATCGACCAAAATAAATAGTCTACAGGTCACCTTATACGTCTCCATTCGTCCAATTCTCAAAATCATTGATGTTTTCAAGAATAAACAAGTTCAGAATTCCTAAACTTGTCTCATATAAAATCTATTTTTTCTTATTATGTATGTAAAGTCGAAAAAGTAGCTACGTGCTAGATGATTTTCATCAAAAAGCCTATCAACGTGATGGAGGATAGAACTAACCCATATCATAAACAGACAAAAACCAATCAATATGTCCTTGTGGAATTTAGTTCTAAGTTTACATTGATAACACTCGTTTACAAAATTTAAAAAAATCGTGAACTTGATTGAATGAACAATATTTTTTCAGTAAAATCGGGCGCTGAATCCGAAAATGAAATTCAACAAAATCTCAGTAGAACCGTTTTTGAGTTATGCTCCAAATATGAAATTTTGGAAAATAAAAAAAGTTCTTGTACTTAGATGAAAATATCTCGGACGGCATAACAGTAATTTGAAATCCCTCTTTTGCATATTGAAGGTGAATAAATTTTCTATCGATCATCTGAACACTGTTTTTGCGTATGATCAACAGTGTTGTTGATATTAATGACTTTATGATAGAAAAAATTATAAAAAAACGCATTTTTTGAGAGAAAATTGTTTCAGCGAGAGTTTTAGACTCGATGGTAACATTTAAAAAATCTGATTTTCTTCTGCGCTCAAATGTCAATTCAAAACAAACATTTCAAGTGGTTAATTTTTTATATCATGAAGCCACTAATATCAACAACACTGTTGATCATATGCAAAAACAGTGTTCAGATGATCGATAGAAAATTTATTCACCTTCAATATGCAAAAGAGGGATTTCAAATTACTGTTATGCCATCCGAGATATTTTCATCTAAGAACAAGAACTTTTTTTATTTTTCCAAAATTTCATATTTGGAGCATAACTGAAAAACGGTTCTACTGAGTTTTTGTTGAATTTTTTTTTCGGATTCTTCGCCCGATTTAACATTAAAAATTACCTTCAGTTTACTAAGTTCAAAAATGCTGTAAACTAGTGTAATTAATGGATTTTTTTTGCTAATTTTGGATGTAGTGTTTATTTTTATAGGCCATTTTACACAGAAAAAAACAGGTTTTTGGGAATATTTACACAAAATGAAAGTGCATTGCCCTTCAAATATAACTCTCTTGGATTGGTTAGTTATATTTTACATGTTGTCGAGATTTAAGAATTACAGGAAACCAGTTTTGACTCAAAAGCGATGGTGAACCTATAGATCAGTACGTTAAACAGAACTGTAAATTAAAAAATCTGAAAAAGCTTTAACTGCATATCATGACTTGTGAAATCGATATAGGTCGTAGCTTGAAGAACATTTTGTTGAAGGGTGCATTTTTTTTATGCACAATATCAACCTTGAAGATTTTGTTTTGGACTTTCGTCAGACTTTTTTTAAAGTTTCCAGACTTCCGGAAGAAACGTCATCCACCAGATATTTCCAGACTTTTGAGTTTGGACATGAATTGTTTTACAAAATCAGTCAAAATTAAAAATGATCGAGTAATTGAACATTGAAAAATGCTACGAAGATGGATGTAAAACACTGAGTACTGCTGATATTACCACAATGCATAGAATGTATGATTATAATCAAGTAATGAGCATCTGCATCGCGACCAAAAAAAACGCTCGTCACCTATAAAGTTCGCCAACCAGACTTTTACAAAAAAATTTTCAAAATCTTTCAGACTTCTCCGTAAATCAGTTGGCATCTCTGCCTACCGATAGCATCTTTGCAGTTTGAGTTTAACGAAATAGAATCGATCAGCAAATATGGCAAAGTGCGAGTATGTAGACTCGCAATTTTAACATGTCTGACAGTAATTCAAAAATCAAGGAAAATGTTGCAGTAATTTTCGAAGATAAACTTGTTCCGGAAACGAAGTTCCTTTGGCCCATTGGGTTATGAAAAAAGTTGCGATGTTCGGGTACAACTTTATTTTTGTTCAAATGTGAATAAAAATCGCTTTTATAAAAAATCGGAAATCTTTCTTTTGTGTCATTCATAAGTCATCTTCACTATCGATTTCATCTTTATAGTAATGTTCCTAAAGGATAGAGTCAACTAACGCGATATCAATTAAAAATCATCCCAAAAGAATAAGGTTTAAACAAAAGTATTTTCACATTGAATCAAAAATGGTTATAAAATCGGGTAAAAAAAGGTGACAAAATCAGGGGCAGACATAATCAGTGCGTGATAAAATCGGGGATTCAATGTATGAATATCAAAAATGCATCATAAACCATACTAATAACGGTCTAAAACTATGATACAGATGATATTATGCTTGTTCAAAAGATGTATTTAAAATACCAAGGAGGTATGCTTAACTAAATTCTAAAGGAGATTTTGCACCACATAATACAAGTAATAATTTTGTCCATTAAGTTGAGATTATTCGTAAGCTCATATCATTGCTCATATTTTTTACCGTGACGCCAATTTTCTCAAAAATCAGTGCCGAGTAGAAATATTAAAAAAAAAGTACATCTTTCACTCTTTTCAAATACTTCTGAAACAGTTTAAAAGAAAAAGAACACAATTATTTGTTTTCAATCTTTTAAATTATGAATTCTACTAATTTTTGTTTTTGTTTTCTTGCAGAAAAATATGAGCCCGTGTATTTCAAGGTAAGAGAAAATTAATATTTTTAGCGTCATTGAATTGCAAGAAAAATCATATATATTTTCAACTCCATTTATTTATTAAAAACTGTTGAAAATGCAGGTTTCAGTGTTGGAATAGAGTTAAACATTGTTTATTTCCTTCGTCAAGTCCTTATACAATAACTTAATCCTATAGCGATTATCATCTTGTCGCTTAAAACTAACTGATTCCCAAACTCAGAATCAGTTCTTAATTTCTATTGGATTCTGAGATATCCTCTCAGAATTAACTGCCAACACTGCTAGGTTACTCTGAACCACATGTTGTGTTGGCTAAGTTTATCGTGTATGATGACAACATTTGTATTGTTGTCATCATCATCGATGATCATTGGTTGTCAAAACGCTATTGTTCTCAGTATGCGAATTGACCGACCAAAAGAGAAAAAGAAACCAAAACAAACCAATGTGGTTTTGGTTTTTCCCAATGGAGGAGCAAAGTTGTTCCGCAACGGAATCGTCCGACGAATCTGGACAACAGGATCCGAAAATCGTAAGTATCAACACCTCCCCTCAATTCGCAAATTGAGAATGTTGAACAGCTTCACATGCCTTGCCCTCGGTAACGCCTTCGTGAACGCATCAGCTGGCTGATCCTCAGTCGAGACATGTCGCAAAGAAAGCTGACCGCTTCTTATGGTCTCTCTGATGAACGCGTACTTGACATCCAAGTGTTTCATCCGTTGATGGGTCCGCGCCTCCTCCAGGTACTGGATACATGGAATGTTGTCCTCCATCAAGGTAAAAGGAATGCTAACCACACCCAATTCACCCAGGAAGTTTGCTAACCACAAACCTTCCTTTACCGCGTGGCACAGCGCTCCAATCTCAGCTTCGGTCGATGAAAGACTGACCGTCTGCTGACGTTTCGTTGACCACGAAATTAGATTCCCGAAGATCATGTATGCATATCCCGATACAGATCTTCGATCATCGGAATCGTTCGCAAAATCCGCGTCCGCATATCCAATTAGTGGATCCGGGTTCGCGTTTCTGCGGAATACCAACGCCGTATCGGTCGTACCTCGAAGGTATCGCAGAACACGCTTCAGGCCTTGCCAATGCCTATCCGCCGGGCTGGCCTGGTATTTGCTGAGTGCGCTAACCGCAGCACAGATATCCGGTCTTGATGATGTCGCCAGATATTGTAAACAACCGATCAACTCCTTGAACGGCTGCTCGGTGATTTCCTCGCCATCGTTCAACTTTGTCCACCGAACGCTGGTGTCAAGCGGTGTGCCTACGGGTTTGCAATCGGCCATACCAAATCGCTGCAGAACCTTCTCGACGTACCCTGATTGCGAAATCTCGATTGTACTCCTCTGGATGTCTCGCTTGATGGTCATTCCTAAGAAAGTCTTGACCTCCAACAGATCCTTCATTTGGAATAGCCTTCCAAGCTCGGTTTTTATCCAGATAACCTCGGATACATCTTTTCCGGAAATCAGGATGTCATCCACGTAAAGAATAAGGATGAGTCCTCGCTTGCAGGATCGGTAAACGCAGCTGTCACTCTTCAACGGAACGAAACCAAGTTTTCGTATCTCGTCGTCGAATCGCTGATTCCAGGCACGACCCGCTTGTTTCAAGCCGTACAGGCTTTTCTGCAGCCGAACGACCTTCGATTTGCCGATTTCGTCATTTGGCAACTGCATGAAGATAACCTCTTCTAAATTCCCGTTGAGAAATGCAGTTTTGACGTCCATCTGATGAACGATCATGTACTGTTCGTTTGCCAAGGCCAAGACGGTACGAACGCTCTCCATTTTGGCCACCGGAGCATAGGTTTCCCAGTAGTCTAGTCCTGGTCTTTGGGAACACCCTTTCGCGACCAATCGAGCCTTGTATCGACCATCATCTTTGACAGTAAATACCCATTTGGACAAAATAGGTTTTCTGTGACCTGGGGGCAAGCTAACCGCTTCCCAAGTTTTATTTTCCTTCAGGGCTGCCATTTCTTCGTCGATGGCCGTCTTCCAGGAGTCCCAGTCGTCCCGGCGTTTCAGCTCACTAATGTTTTGAGGTAGCTCCTCATGAATGACTGCGGCTACGTTAGCAACGTACCGCTGGGTAGCGCCTCGAGTTCGCTGGCTTCGTCTCAGCGCCGGTTCAGGATTGACGGAATCTTGGTCATCATCGTCAACTTCTGGAAACTCTGTACTGCTCTCGTAGTCGCTTTCTTCTTGGTCTTCCACAATCACACTGTTGACCACAGCGTGATCGGGATCAGCAGGAGGATCGACAGGCTGCTCGGATGTGTGTTCTAGAGTTGACACATCGGATGATCGCTCAGGTATGTTTTCGGGCGCATGCACATCGGCTAACCGCTCGAATGTGGTTTCAGGCTCTGGTGGGTTCTCAGCTGGCTTGTCGGTGGATGAGGGGAGAGGATCTGCGTGTTTCTGTTGAGGTTCCATCAAGCTGGTTTCGTCAAAAACCACGTTACGATGAATTTCGATAGAACGGCTCGCACCATTCCAAAGCCTGTATCCGTTATTTGCATAACCTACGAATACCAGGCGCTTCGATTTGGGATCGAGCTTCTGCCGCTTTTCTCTAGGGATCTGTGCGTATGCTAGGCACCCAAAAATACGCAGATTGTTTATCTTAGGCCTCCGACCAAACCACATTTCGTACGGAGTCTTGTTAACCACAAGTCCTCGAGTTGGTGAACGGTTTGTCAAGTACGCAGCACACAAAACAGCTTCGCCCCACATGGCCTTCGGTTGCTTGCTGCCATGGATCATTGCCCTTGCCTTCTCCATCAGGGTTCGGTTGGCTCGTTCGCTGACGCCGTTCTGCTGCGGAGTATATGGGACCGTGAATACCATCTGAACTCCTCTCTCAGAACAGAATCTTTGAAATTCGTTGCTGATGTATTCACGCCCGTTGTCGCATCGCAGCTTGCACAGCTTCTGACCGAAGTGTGCTGTAGCCATTGCCTCGTATTGCTGAAATCGCTCGAAGACCTCGCTCTTGTGTTTGAGCAGGTACACGACCATGAAGTGGGTGTAGTCGTCAATGAAGGTGACGAAATATCGAAACCCGTCGAACGTCGGAACCTCCATATACCCACACACGTCGGAATGTACAAGCTCAAGTGGTCTACCCGACCGAGGGAGCTCAGCATTGTGGTATTTGTTTGCTGTCTGTTTTCCGGCCATGCAGCTTTCACAGACAGTTTGGTGTTCTTGTTTTAGAGGTAAATGACCGATACCCTCTGCCATTTTGTCACGAACCAACTGCTGCACTGAATTGAGACCTAGATGCCCTAGTCTCATATGCCATTGCTGGATTGTTGATTGACTACCAAGCAGTGCCTTTCGAACAGGCCGACCAGACCAGATCATATCGAGACAATATAGGTTGTCGACTATTTTTCCTCTGGCAAATACCTCCCCAGAAGACTCAAACAGAACCTGGTTTTTAAGAAAAGTAACCCTTTTCCCTTTTTCAGCACATTTGCTTACAGAGAGCAAATTTTCCTCAAGCTCAGGAATTAAAAGAACGTCGTAAAGAATAATTGGTTTTATTATTTTGCCAATGGCGCTCTTCAAAACTACTTTGCCACTACGTTTTGCACGAAGAATTTCTCCGGATTTCGCTGTTTCTACCACAACTGGTTCGGCGAGGGTTCGAACGTCCTCCAGAAGTGCCTCGTCCCGGACCATGTGTTGGGATGCACCGGAATCAACAACGAACCGTACCTTACGCTCATTTCTGCTGGTGGCCCCAGCAGTTGAGCGACGACCTTGCACGGCCATCATCGATTTTCCCTTTCGACCTTTACGCAGGGCTGGACATCGGTTTTTGTAATGCCCCGTTTCGCCACATCCGAAGCACACCACTTTGTCTGCTTTCCGAGCCTGCATCGCGGTGTTGGGTGGTCCCGAAGATCTACCCGGCAAATCACGGTTTTGGAAGGCCATCTCCGCATCAAGAAACATGCGCTTTAGCTCTTGGATTGGTTTTGCACATAGATCGGCAATTGGCAAAACCGTTAGAGCTCCCTTTACATGGTTGTATTCCGATGGGACCGCAGAGATCAACGAGTGCACCTTCTCGTCAGCCGGGATGTTTGCCCCCATTCGCTCGAGTTCCCGAACTATCAGATCGTACTCATCGAAAAGCTGAGTAAGCGATCTGAAGTTCCTCTTGTGTTTAAGGTCATGGAGCCTGTCGCGCATCGCTATCCATGAATATGTTCCGATGCGCTGGTATGATTTGACCAAAATGTCCATGGCCTCTTTGGCATATCGTACCCCGATTATGCGATTAAGTACGGCATTATTGACGGCCATAATTATCTCATCCAGCGCCTCGGAATCATCATGTTGCCTTTTCCGGAGGGCTGCAACTCGATGTTCCTCCTCTGCCGGCTCCTTTCTCGGAACGGCGCAGTCGTCTTCGTCGGGAGTTCGCACCAAGGTGTGGATCAGATTTTTAGCGACTAATCTGCGCTCAATCCTCCACTTCCATGATGCGAAGTGCTCCTCCCGGCCGTCGAAAATAAAATCACGCATGCTAGCCGCAGCGTGATTGGTGACGGCACCGAGAGTACCCCTCTCGGAAGACGACCATTCCCGGGCTCGATCACTGGCGGCGTCGAGAGTAACCCTCTCGGAAACGGACCATTCCCTGGCTACCTTGGCTGCAGGCTCCTCGGGATTTTTGACCGACCTCGACTCCTTCTTGGGCACCTGGGACATCTCGGCTGATCTCGGCTGACCTCTGCGACGACTCGATGGCTCCAAACTTGCTAACCACAAGTTTAAGTGTTTGAAAACTTGAGAGTACCCCTCTCACACTAACTCGTCTATTCCAAACCAGACGGATCTGGGCCCATAACCTGTTGAAAATGCAGGTTTCAGTGTTGGAATAGAGTTAAACATTGTTTATTTCCTTCGTCAAGTCCTTATACAATAACTTAATCCTATAGCGATTATCATCTTGTCGCTTAAAACTAACTGATTCCCAAACTCAGAATCAGTTCTTAATTTCTATTGGATTCTGAGATATCCTCTCAGAATTAACTGCCAACACTGCTAGGTTACTCTGAACCACATGTTGTGTTGGCTAAGTTTATCGTGTATGATGACAACATTTGTATTGTTGTCATCATCATCGATGATCATTGGTTGTCAAAACGCTATTGTTCTCAGTATGCGAATTGACCGACCAAAAGAGAAAAAGAAACCAAAACAAACCAATGTGGTTTTGGTTTTTCCCAATGGAGGAGCAAAGTTGTTCCGCAACGGAATCGTCCGACGAATCTGGACAACAGGATCCGAAAATCGTAAGTATCAACAAAAACAAATAGGTAATAGCCATCAGGTCAAACGGTCATTTGAGCGAATAGATGATAGATTATATATTATATATTTTACTTTCCTAGTATTCAGTCTAAAGACATAACTTGACGAACATAATTCCTAAAACTCACTTGGTCCATGGCAACCGTTCTCCTACTTCTCGGGCATCTCACATTCGCCAAATCACGCTCCACATGGTCTAACCATCTCGCTCGTTGCGCCCCTGCTCGTCTCGTTCCTAGCGGATTGATAGCGAACGCAGGATAGTCGTCCGGCATTTTCGCAACTTGTCCTGCCCAGCGTATCCCGCCAGCCTTCACCACATTCTGGATACTGGGTTCGCCGTAGAGTCGCGCGAGTTCGTGGTTCATCTTTCGACTCCACACTCCGTTCTCCTGCACGCCGCCTAAGATGGTTTTTAACACTCGTCACTCGAATACTCCGAGTGTACGCAGGTTCTCCTCGAGCAATATCCATGTCTCGTGCCCGTAGAGAACAACCGGTCTTATGAGCGTCATATGCAGGTTACATTTCGTGTGAGGGTTAAGTCTTCTCCACCGCAGTTGCTTGTGGAGTCCATAGTAGGCATGACTTCCGCTGAAAACTCGCCGCCAGATCTCCAGCATCTACTTCGTCTTGGAAGTATTAATCATCAACCCAATCCTTCCTGCTTCACATTTCAGTTTGCGATAGATCTACTCCACCGCCGCAGATGATCTGTCGACTATATCAATGTCATCGGCAAAGCAGAAAAGTTGACTGGATCTGTTGAAAATCATGCCCACCGCTCGTCGAATAACACCTTCTAGCGCCACTTGAACATCATGCAGGATAGACCATCACCTTGTCGCAGCCCCCTGCGCGATTCGAATGAACTCGACAATTCACCCGAGATCCGCACACAGCACTGCGTTCCATCCATCGTCGCCTTGATCAGTCTGATCAGCTTCCCGGAAAAGCCGTTCTCGTCCATAATTTTCCATAGCTCGTTACGGTCGATCGTGTCGTATGCGGCTTTGAAGTCGATGGAAAGATGGTGCTAAAGACTTGGTGTTCAATTTTGGAGGATTTGCCGTAATGTGAAGATCTGACCTGATGACTTCCCACGAATCTGTTTGCTTCAGGACAGCACTTTGTAAGCGGCATTTAGGACGGTGATCGCTCGATAGTTCGCACAGTCCAATTTGTCGCCCTTCTTGTAGATGGAGCATATTACCCCCTCTTTCCATTCCATTTCTCCGGTAGCTGTTCTGTGTCCCAGATCCGGAACATCAACCTGTGTAGGCAATTGATCAACTTTACCGGGGCCATTTTGATAAGTTCAGCTGCGATGCCGTCCTTCCCGATTTGTTGCTAACGAATGGCAAAATTCGTCTTGCCTAATCATCAACTTGCGGGCAAACTTATCCGCGAAAACTAACTTGAATCCATCTGGAACATTCCCCATAAGGTTAGCAAGGTAAAATTTCTGATCCGAGACTTTCCGATCTCGGGAGTTTGAATGCCTTGGCGATCTTTCTCCTGACTATGTGGGGTTTTCTATTTTCTCGCGTTCCATCTTGTAGATAGCGTATCGCGTGTACCAATCTTCACAAAGTCTCCATAACTAGATTAACAAACCTTCCAGATCAAAACGCTGTCATTAATTTCTCGTGCGACAACTAATGGTGCTGCAGTAAATAAAAGAAAACGACGCGATACAGTGCCGATACTAAGTAGTACAAGTCTTACAGGGCTTTCAGGTTTCAGATTACACAATCTATTAGACTTTCTGAATAAAAGGTCTCTAGTGAATCTAGGTGAACTGGACTATATTTTCTTGTTTAAAGAGTTTAATTAAATTTAAGAAATATACGATCTATATAATGGGTTTTTCAGAAGACAAAAACATTGGGTAAAAATAATTGGGTGTCGAAACAGCCTTATCGAGAAGGTTTACCTAATAAAGACTTAACAAAACATCCAGGGGGATCTTCGAAATGGTGCTCACTTAAGCTTGATTCTCCATTAAGTAAGGCTTCAATTATGGGAAGGGATTGGTTAGAATGGTTATTGACAAACTTTACAGGACCTGTCGTCCATCCCGCTAAGAGATCCCGGTTTCTCACGCCTCCGTTCGATGGCCAAACAACATTCCGTGCGGAACCTGACCGTTTAATTTAATCGTCGCCTTCGCCGTCTCCACTTTTCTTTGCACCCCAAAAATGTTCTATCCCATCAAGGGGAACTCGAGGGGCGTGTCGCTTAGAGCATGTAGTAGTACCCTCGTCACAATGTTGCAATTACTTTTTGTTTCGAGGAAAAATCCCAACATCTTTTCGAATGTCCATTGCGTGAAAAAGTAGTGTAGTTTTTCAAAAAAAAAAAACAAGAACAAGAACAACACGAAAAATTGTACAAACGAACAAAGTAACGAACAAAATTAATTAGAAAAGTTTCCCCTCCCTAGGATTCTTTCTGCTGACTCCCAGCCAGGTCAACCAAACAGTGCATTGGTTCATCCAGAGCTGGGATGTCTCTTGAAAGAAAACCGTAACAGCGGGGGGAAAAGGATCAACGGAACGGAAACGTGATTGTATTAGTTGAACCCGGAAAAAGAAGATCAATCCGTCACCGAGCATAGCATGTAACGTGAATTTTCTCACTGGCCCAAAGACAACCGGCCAAAAAGTGTGGCTGGGCCTAATGATTAATAATAAAATATTCCACCCCCATGCTTTTGGGTTTCTCATGCGAGGGAAACGATTCTCCTCGCTCGCCATCCATTGCATTGAATTGTAACCAAGACAAGACACGTGGGCGGACGAACTGTCGGATTCTCCGGATTTGGATTCGGAACTACGAACGAACGTTTTGTTTGGCTCATGTGCTGCGGCAGGGTGGTTGATCGAAGACTGCTTGCTGCAAAGCTGAGTGAAATAAATGGATTTGCGGTTTGTGGATTTCGGGTCTCGCAAGATGGAGACGGTCTTGCGGGGGAGGTTTGTGGCGGAAAAAAGTCCGACTTTATTGCCCACAGACAAAACATCCGAGAAACGGTTTGTCATCTGCAGGTTATGTGATGTCGTAAACCTAATTACTGCCAGTGGAGATACAAGGTCTACTCTATTTTCTGCCAGCGGCTGCACGAATGCGAATGGATCGAGAATTGGTGCTTGTTAAGGCTATGCCGAAAAGTAATTTGATTTGGGAACTGGTAAACATTTCAGATGGCTGAGAAAGAAAAGATTGATGATATTCTATATAAAGGTTCAACACATCCTGAACAGTTGCATTAAGGTTAATGTATTTGGTCCGATTGTTTTTGCCCATTGGAAGTATCATCGAGGAATTGCTTTCTTTTGTGAATTCGATTCTTTCTTCTGCGAACCATTGTTTTTACAAATGATGATTAAGTTCGACCCCTCGAATTTTATTTCCTTGTCCTATTTGATTTCATTGGAAAATGGAAAATAAATTTAATTCTCTTTACAACCGTTTTGGAAATTGGCGATTGAACACTGGTTAATCTCCATATCATGATTTATAGTTTTTTTTTCCTCGAAACATTTGGAAATCAACAAGAGTCAATTTTAGCATGAATAATTTCTATGAATGATCCAATTATTTTTTAATCACTGATACTTTATTTTTAATGTATTTAAAAACAGATATTGAAATGAAAAAATTCCTAAAAAGGAAACAAATGTATAAAACAACTATGATCACATTTCATTCAATTTTATCAACAACAAGCTTGACCGTTATGTGTGATGCAGCACATCCCTTCAGAAAAAAAATTAAAATGTATAGTTTTCTTTGATCAATTCATTGTCTCCTTTCCTGCAGCTATTTAAACTTTAATTTCTTCTGCTTTAAAGTGGAAGCAAAACGCGGGCAATGTTTTCCTGTTATATACACTTTATTTAGAAAAATATAACGCTTTCAACCCTCCAAAGCCGTTCGGGTCAAAATGACCCGAAGCGCAGATTCAAAGCATCTTAATCATCATTCCAATATACTGAGGAAGTGAGATTTTTGAGAGACTAAATATGTTCTATGAAATTGTTAATCAAATTAATTAGAAAAAACTAAAGTTTTAGTTTGGAAATTCGGTTAATTGAGAAATGAGATACAGCAATGCAAAGACAAAATTGAATGTCTTGAATTGAATTTTGAGTTAGATTTTTTTCTACCGGAAAATCCGGAATAGCCAGAGGCCGGCATTAAAACGCTATTCGCTAGTTAGTCCGCTACATTTTTGATTGAATATTTATTGTTTAACTTAGTTTTGGGAGAACCACACCCAAAATTCAGCCTCTGTGCCAATGGCGTGTAGTCAATTTCATAGCATCATTGGTACAAGAAGATAACGCGACCGGCACTGATTCGATTTGCGCCCACCGGCATAAACCTCCCAGTGCAACCGAATTGCGTATGTCTGAATGAAACAAAATAAAAACGTTTTCGCGTCCCTCCCCATCGCATCACAAGCCGAAGAAGGATGGAAATAAATACCGGCCAACACCAGGCAGCCAGCGAACCGAGCACTTTGCGTGTGAATGTAGCAAAAGCAACAACAAAAACATCCTTCTAATTCAATCTATCGGCAAACTCGGCTAAGCTGTGCGTGTGTATGTAGCAAAAGCAACAACAAAAACATTCCTTCAATTTACCGGCAAACAACACCGGCCAAGCTGCCCGGCTTTAGCAGCTGTGTATATGTAGCGTGTGTATGTAATAGCAGGCAGTAAGCAAAGCACAGTTCTCATTCAATGGGTTTCCCGTTCCTTCACTCCCGTTCCCTTTCCCGTTTCCATCTTAAGACAAAGGAATGCATTGAAAGGAGGCCAAACGCCGGGAAGCCGCCGTTGTACGTTTTTTTGTGATTGATCGGTAACACAAAGCCTATGACAAATATACCTCGTCCTGCATGAAGCTCGTTTAGTACACTGGTTAGAATGTCGGACTGGCAAGACGATTTAAATGATGATATGAGTTCGAATCTCCCCACGGCGCTGTTGTTATTATTTTTATTTTCTTGTTTCTGGGATGGATTATCCAATAGGAACGAAATCCCATAAAATGTTTTTCTTGTTTCGCTTGAATGTAGTGGTCATGCATAGTTTTGGTTGGGAGCCGAGTCCTTATGCCAGTTACGGTTTTTCAAACATTCCGTCTTCGGCACAGTGCACATTTCAGCGCATTATCGGCACAGAGATTTGCTAAATAGGCATTGGATTTGTGCAACCTCTTCTATGGGTGTAACGGCTAAAAAAACTTCATTACCTTGTAGAAAATAACATTTATCAGCATTCTTGCTTGAATAATTGCACCTAGTGGAGTTTGTAAATACATCCGTTAATTCACTAGAAACCCCGTGAGCAAATAAATTTAACAACAAAAAAAGCGGACTAATTAGCGATTAGCGATTTAACGCCAGACACTAGATAAAAGCATGTATCAGCATTTAACTCAGAATTGAAAAAATCTTTTTCTGTGAGGTCATTTCAAGTGCACAGCAAGAGACTGGTCACGACCAGATATTCCCGGTGCATGTTCCGTATACCCAATGGAACCAGATTCTGAGTAATAAAAAAAAACAAAACATCATGCGACCACTCTAAATACTCGGAAATCTAAAACTAGGGATCAAGTTCTGTAAACTTTATTTGTAATGTCCAGACATGTCCCAGATAACCTTAAATTCATAAGCTCGTGGCATCTGAAAAGTTAAAATGAAAATAAACACTGTCTATTTTACTACCCCCCATGGGGTGTCCATTTTACCCACATTATATGTTTTTTTTTAAACAGTTAATTTTAACAAAAAAAATATTGAAAAAAAACACTTACCTTAGATGATATCTGCACCCATAGAAGAGGTTGCAAAAATCCAATGCCTATTTAGCAAATCTCTGTGCCGATAATGCGCTGAAATGTGCACTGTGCCGAAAACGTAATGTTTGAAAAAACGTAACTGGCATAAGGACTCGGCTCCCAAAAAAATGATGCATGACCACTACATTCAAGCGAAACAAGAAAAACATTTTATGGCATTTCTTTCCTATTGGATAATTCATCCCAGAAACAAGAACATAAAAAAACCACGGCGACGTATGGGAATCGAACTCAAGTCATCAAATTACATCGTCTTGTCAGTCCGACATCTTAACCAGTGAGCTATTTGAGCTTCATGCAGGACGAGGGATATTTGTCATAGGCTTTCTGCCACCGATCAATCACAAAAATAAAACGCACAACGGTGGCTTCCCGGCATTTGGTCTCCTTTCAAGGTATTCTTTTGTCTTGTGATGGAAACGGGAAAGGGAAAACGAACGGGAGTGGAGGAAACGGGAAACCCATTGAATGAGAACTGTGCTTCGCTTACTGCCTGCTATTACATACACACGCTACATATACACAGCTGCTAAAGCCGGGCAGCTTGACCGGTGCTTGTTTGCCGGTGAATTGAAGTAATGTTTTTGTTGTTGCTTTTGCTACACACGCACAGTGCTCGGTTCGCTGGCTGCCTGGTGTTGGCCGGTATTTATTTCCATCCTTCTTCGTTCTGTGATGCGATATGGAGGGACGTAAAAACGTTTTTATTTTGTTTCTTTCAGACATCTGCAATTAGGTTGCGCTGGGAGGCTAATGCCGGTGGGCGCAAATCGAATCAGTGCCGATCGCGTTATCTTCTTGTACCAATGATGCCTTGTACCAACGATGCCGCCATTGGCACAGAGGCTGAATTGTTGGTGTGTTGATAAGTACTCTGAGCACAAATATTTGTACAAAAAACTCGGCGGAAAAGCGTTTAACACTTTTAAAAACGTTAGTTGTTGTAGGCCGAAAACAACATCAATACACCCAAAATTCAACCTCTGTGCCAATGGCGTGTAGTCAATTTCATAGCATCATTGGTACAAGAAGATAACGCGACCGGCACTGATTCGATTTGCGCCCACCGGCATTAACCTCCCAGCTCAACCGAATTGCGTATGTCTGAATGAAACAAAATAAAAACGTTTTCGCGTCCCTCCCCATCGCATCACAAGCCGAAGAAGGATGGAAATAAATACCGGCCAACACCAGGCAGCCAGCGAACCGAGCACTGTGCGTGTGAATGTAGCAAAAGCAACAACAAAAACATCCTTCTAATTCAAGGTGTGTTCAACAAAACTCAATCGAAATCAATTGAAATGGATTGACAGTTGCACAGCTGTTTCTCCAATTGACTTCGATTCATTTCTATCAGGCCGCTGATTGAACAGCCACTCACCAATACTAATGCGTTCTGTTGTTGTCAAAGCCGAGTGTTGTTCTGTATAATAAATTGAATGGAAGAAGAAAGCATTTCCTCCGCGAAAGATTCCTGATTTGCATTGTTATAAACCCGTTTTCGACGATAAATAACATTCTTCAGGACTTATTTCTCGGTTTTATAATTGGTAAGTTATAAAACTGTTATGATGATTTGATATGATTTTACGTTTATTTTGTGTTTTTAATGTCAGCAACAGATGTAACTAAATCAGCGAGAAGTTGGTCGTATAAACTCGAAAGAACAATCCCATTGGATACTATTCCGGATACGAGCTTGGAACACCATAATACCGAGTACGCTTTCGGCAAGCGCTTCACGGGAATAGCCGGAAAATTATTAGTAGAACAACATTACAAAATTAGTCTGCGCTGCAATTAGACTCCTTAACAGCTTGTATTGGAAGAGGCAATACTCAGACATCGAGCAGTGGGTTTTAATAGAAGAAAATGTCCCAATCGAAGACGAAGAAGCAAAAGTATAATAGAATTCTAGAAAAGAATTGTATTTCAATCAGCTATTTTTAGGGACAAGGGAGGCACAAATGCGTAAAATTGTTGAAAGCAGGTCGTGAAGATTTTAGATTGATATCAACTTTTAATAAACAATATATATATTACGGAATAAAATACGGTAACTTGATGTTGTGCTTTATTTTTTGGTTATTAACCATAAGTGCATATTTTCCCTAAAGTGTAAGGTTGAAGCGGCGTAGAATCCGGATTAACCTGAATGTAGCCGATGGACAGATGCATGGTCAGCAACCGATCCAAATTTGCATTTGCATCGCAATTCCTGCACAACTGCAATGATTGCACCAACTGGCTCCACCAACGCAGCACACCAGCACAGCACAGCACCGACCGATACCATCTGCACCGCATCACCACAACACGGAGTTTCCTGGCACCACTTTGATTTTCATAGCATTTGCCGTTGTTAACGAGCAGCTGCATTTGATTCGACATATACAACATACCACTAGCACTACACCATCGGCACAGTGCAGCGGTACAGCATCACCACTGACTTAGCACCCGACAGAGAACACCGCACTGAATGACACAACTTTCATTTTTTCAAATGATTGTTCACAACAAACTAAATCAGCTGTTTTTTGACATTAAAAAACTTCATATGTGTTAGTGCGATAGAAATCGATAGAAACGAATCCTGCTTCCGAGCATGATCGGTTTTGATTGGTTTCGATCGATTTCGATTGGCTTCAATGAACGCCAATTGGATTAGTTTCGACCAAAACATTGGCTGAGTGAACAACAATTTACCAATCGAAATCGATTGAAACCGATTTCAATTGCCTGTTGAACACGCTTTCAATCTACCGGCAAACACGGCTGAGCTGTGCGTGTGTATGTAGCAAAAGCAACAACAAAAACATTCCTTCAATTCACCGGCAAACAACACCGGCAAAGCTGCCCGGCTTTAGCAGCTGTGTATATGTAGCGTGTGTATGTAATAGCAGCCAGTAAGCAAAGCACAGTTCTCATTCCCGTTCCTTCACTCCCGTTCCCTTTCCCGTTTCCATCATAAGACAAAGGAATGCATTGAAAGGAGGCCAAACGCCGGGAAGCCGACGTTGTACGTTTTTTTTTGTGATTGATCGGTAACAGAAAGCCTATGACAAATATTCCTCGTTCTGCATGGAGCTCGAATAGTACACTGGTTAGAATGTCGGACTGGCAAGACGATTCAATCTGTGGTTTGAGTTCGATTCTCACTACAGCGCTGTTGTTTTAATTTTATTTTCCTGTTTCTGGGATGAATTATCCAATAGGAAGGAAATCCCATAAAATGTTTTTCTTGTTTCGCTTGAATGTAGTGGTCATCATTTTTGGTTGGGAGCCGGTTTTTCAAACATACCGTCTTCGGCACAGTGCACATTTCAGCGCATTATCGGCACAGAGATTTGCTAAATAGGCATTGGATTCTTGCAACCTCTTCTATGGGTGTACCTGGAAAGTGCACGTGTGTTTTGTTTTTGTTTATTATTTTCAGTGTTTGACAGCTCCGTGTTCCATAGGGTGTCTCTAATAGCCTCTAAAGATTCTGTGATAGGGTGGCCATAAAGTTTGCACTAGTTTATAAAGAAATAAGTAAGATTTAAGGGGGTAGCCATTTTACCACCCCTGTCCATTTTACCCGCACTTCTGCTAAACAGGTATCCCATGTTTAAAACATTGGCCCAGGAAAGACACGAGATTTTTTTTCAAAATCTGATAGCAAACAAAGCATGCCTCGCCTGGAAAATAAAAATCCCCATAAGACACATTCCACGCATTTGCGCCCTCCTGGGAGTCGGAATTTTCAAACAACTCCTACAGCAAAAACTTTCTGTATTGCGTGAAAAAGATGATTTAACGCATTCGAAAATGAATAATTTCCAGTAGTTCTCACATTCAATAATTCATCAAGCCTATAAATACAGTGTCGAAAAATGGTAATATTCCTTTAAAAACTGAACACTTTTTGTTAAATAAACTTTAAAGTTTAAACTCACTTCCTGAACGAAGAATTGAGCAAATCCAAATTCTTTAAAAGCAGTTTTGTAGTTTACTGGATGTACAAGAATGTTGCCAAACAATGTGTATCGAAATTTTTTAACACGGGGAAGTTGCTCAGGAGGGATGCTGGTACAGGGTTTTTGCGTCATCACGTCACGAAAAAAGTACACTTTTATAGTTTTCTCTGAAAAAATTTCAAACTTTGAACTGTAATTTGTTGTACAAAGTTGTTTATCTCAACAACATACAAAACTTTGCTGAACATGTTAAAATTCTACAATTTCATTCTAAGGAGAAACGTTAAAGGGTGTTCAAGATGAAATTGCCACACTATGAAATAGCTCTAACTTTTTAACCGTTGGGTAGAATTTAATGAAAATTTGGGTGGATTTAGTTCTTAGTGCATTGTAAAAATCCTGCAAGTTTTGAAAATTTTAATCAAAATGTGCAAATTTTGCAACACTTGCATATGCGGATTATATATTGGTATTCATACACAAAATTTCATAAAACATTTTTGAAGGTACCTCGTGGCTATTCACTGTTTCTTAGGAAGTTTACAATCCGCCATGCTTTTGCAGTGCTATGGAAAGTGACGTGACGAGGGGACGAATAATCTTTTATCGAAAATTCCTGCGTCGTCACGTAACGTTTTCATTCTCGTTTTTCCAAGACTTTTTAATTTTTATTTACAAACAGTGCAAGTTTGTGACAAAATTCATTTGCAACAAATCTCTAAAACACACATTTTTGTTTGAATGTAAGGGAGGCGAGAAAATTGACTTCTGAGATTTTTAAGGAAAAGTAATTTTCTCGCCTGTCGTCACGCCACGCTTATTTTTCTTGATACTAAATTTATTGGAACTTTCCCACAAGAAATCTGAGTTTTACTGAATTCTACCCCTTATTTGTATGGTGGCCCTCCCCTTTCTAGGAAGTGGTGGGAAATTAAATTTCTTAGGAACAATTCCAAAAATCATATCCACGTCCATTTCAACGACGAACTGTTCAATTATTCCCTCGTTAACAAGCCTTTTATATACACTGGCCTTGAACATTATTAACCTTCCTTCACGGTTAAAAAAAAAAACAATTTGCCGGATAGAGTCATGTGGACTCGGATTACTATTTTGGAATCGTTTACATGTTCACTATCTATTTATGAAGAATAACAAATTATAATTTTGTTGGTGTCTGAAACTTGAGCCGAAAGACAAAATGGCCAAACAAGACGACGGTTGCCAACAAAGATCGTGACGATCCCGGTTGAAATTGTTGCTAAACAGTGGTTATTGAAACTACTTGTTGGTTTGGCTGTTGAACATTGACTAATTTTAATTTATTTCTTAGAGCAAGTTCCCTCGTGTTGGGAACAGATTGTAGAAATCGTGACACTTGTCGCACATATTTAAAACTTTACCATGCAAAAACATTTTCAGGATCTTCAATTCAATTCGGCCTTCGATTTTTTTACAACACGTGTTCTATTTTCGCATGCTGTGATGTAAAAATAGCTTGAGTTTTATCACAAACGGCTGAAATAGAAATAGTGCTGTTAAAAAATACAACGCCCAAAAATCTTGAAAACATTTTTGCATGGTAAAATGTGCTTCATATGTCAAAATTTTTACCACTTTTTCCCAACACGAGTGAACTTGCTCTAAATAACTACATGCCTTCTAGGTTGATGTTTTATTATGCTAAGACTACTTTGTTGCACATTATTAGCATATTCACAACAGAAATAATAAAATTTCACTTTGTTAGCTGAATTTTGGATGATTTAATGATTCATTTAATGTTTAATAAGTTTTTGGTTCCCGATGTCATATTTCATGAATGGAAATAAAAGAAAAATCGAAAAACCATTGATTTTCTTCTTGAAAAGCATTGTTTTTTTCACTGAATAGTTTAATTTAGCTAACATTTATAAAAATGGTCTGATAAATTATTTAATCTATGATAACATGGAAACCAATGGAAACTAACAATTATTTTTGTGATATTTATCACATGAAGATCCGCGAAAAATTTCCTGAGCCGTGTTTCAACATAAAATGGCTCAAATGTGCAGACTAAAAATTCTTGAAATTCTTCTTATTTGTAATGACTTATCAATTTAGCATTTCAGTGTAGCTGTTGAGCTCAGGGTAACAAAAAGCGTAGAATAAAAGTCGATATAGATTTGGTCCTCAATAAATATGTTGAAATTCTTTTTTGTTTTAATTCTAGAACATGTCACCTTATCAGTCCCTTCATTATTAATTTATTACTATCGGTTGGAATTGAATGTAATTGAACCTTGTAATGATCCTCAAAAAATATAGTTATAAACTGCCGCTGGAAGCATAATTGTCACATGTTACATTTTGATATGTGAGGTATTTTGGTGCCTACCGCCTCGTTGTGATGAATATTTTTATTGAATTTCATTAAAAAACATGTTTTTAGAATGAACTTGATGTTTCTATCAAAAAATGGTAAACAACAATTTTGAAATAAGTCCTCTAGATACCAAAAAGTAGGAACTTTCCGAATGTAAAATGTGACAATTATGCTTCCAACGGCAGTAAAGTCATTGGAAAAAAAAATCTATAGACTTTACCAGCTGTGGTCTGTTAAACAGAGCACTTTTATTACTTCAATATGAGCTCTAAATCTATCTGAATTCATATCAATGAAAAGTTTTTCAATACGACTTCAACTAAATCAGTTATCACACAGTTATCAAAAGTAATTCACACCCATTTTCTAGGGACTTTTTGGATTCAAGGTCGTTTTCTGAAGACCACAAAAATCAAAACAAAAATTTTTCAAAAGCATCTGATAGCAACAGGCCCGTGCGAAAGACCCGTCCATGGCAGGAGGGGTGGTTCGGAATTCAAATGTGCTAGAAATAATAACAATACCAAAAATGCATAATAAATACAAAAATTTATTTTATTTATATGTAACTATTCAAAATAAATAAGAATCAAAGTATCAAATCAGTGTTTTTTCCATCAAGTTATCGAAAAGTAATTCGAAATGACAATCCTTATTCTGAACAAAAAGTTTTAAGCCAATATTTTCAAAATACCAGAAAACAAATGCAAATCGAAATTTAGAATAAATCCAGAATTTAAAGCTCCGGACATAAAAATCATAGAATATATGTATAAAATATAACACCAGTTTTAAAAACAAATTTAATCCAATTCTAAAATCAATTTCAGCTCAGGTCAGAAACAACCCGTGATTAAAACAATATTTAATCAAGATTTGAAATGTGAATTTTCGATAAGGAAAAAATCTATTTCAACTTAGAAGAAATTATGATAATGAAAAAAAAAAAAATCAGCCAGAGATCAAAGAAAGAGATGAAATCAAATTTTATATTCTTACATGTATCGAAATAAATGACTAAAAAGCTCATGTTTGATTGAAGTTCACAATGAAAACTTTCTAAATTTAAAATACAACATAATCAATTCATCATCTCTGATAAATTACAGGTTTTGAAATGAGTAATTTCTTGAATGATCAAATAAAAAAACTGATGAAAATAAAAAAAATAAGGAATTCCAAAAGGTGTTGTAAATATTGAGAGCACAAAGCATTAATTGAACTAGTATTTGATTATTGAAATTAAGTCTTGTAGTTAATATTAGAATCTTTTTTCGAACTTTTCATAAATGATGATCGATTCTAAAAATGTGATTTAAAATAATAAAAATAAATAAAAAGCCTATTAAACTGATGAAGTACTAGAAGGTTATAAAATTGCCGATTGAAATTGACAATTAAACATAATTTTCAGTTCTTGAACATGTAGTGTCGTAGAATGAAATGTGTAAGTTGATTTTAAAGTTGTTAAGTTTACTTATAAAAATGGGTTCAGTGGTATTGATTTTAGAATTTGGTTATTATATAGTTATGGTTGTGTTTAAGACTTTTTTTTATCACCGCCTAATTCAAGGCTCTGCTAAGTACAATGAAAATGTTAAGATGTAATAATTTACTTTAAGGTTCAGTAGATGAACTCACTACGTTAAATGTGTTATAAAATTTTTGTTTCGAAGTTGTTACTCCTAATTAATGCCAAAATATTTATCTTTGTCCCGTCAAAAAGTTGTGTGCTTATCTTATAGTTATTTTTGCAACAAGTTAGCTTAGCTTAGCTTGTTTGACTACTCATATCCACCTTAAATCATTGAACCCGAAATGCTTCTCTAACAGTATTTTGCAAACATTTTATTTTTTAGGTTATTTAAAAAAAAACATCTTGAATACATTTCGAGCTCCATGATCGCTGGCGTGGCTAAGTAGAACGAGTTCCACATCGCAATGGTTGCTACTCACTGATTGATCGAGGCCATCAATCATGCAAGGGCCAAAAGAAAGCAGCTTGAGATTAGCAATTGATGCTCAATGCCCAAAACTCATGGCCTTCCTTTAACAGTGATCAATAACGACGCCGGCCACGTCCTAGTAGTCAATGAGGGATGAAGAAAGGATTGTTAGTAAGATTCCTTTAGGATCAACCATAAATCTGTTATTCCAGTTTTCTTCAAAACTTGTTTTAAAAAACTCTGAAACAATGATAAGCCAGTATCACCAGCTGTAGAAACGTTCTATACGTCTGCGAATCTATATTCAAGTATCTCAGGAAGGGTTGTGTTAGTAAGCAAAAGGTTTGGATCAGGAGCCATTTTTGAAAATGGTGCGATCTTCGTTTAACCTACACCTCCTATGCTCCTAGAAATTTCCTGAGGAAACTCGTATTAATATCTACAAGGTTTTATTAGTTTGAATATCCAAAAAAGTATGAATACTCAAATAGATAGAAAAGCGACCATTCAAATTTCCTACAAGCTATTTATCTGTTTCCCTCACTATAATATCTAACCGTCATATTTTTTTTAAACGACTCTTGAAAAGAAATAGCTTAAGCTTGCTATTAACTGAGGTCCACCTGCGGCCGAATTTATAAAAATTGTTTTGATTATAATTTATAAACCAATCATCAGCTCATCCGTCTTTAATTATCAATTATAAAAAACAATTGTAAATGGCGTGATTTCGAATGATGAATAAATAACATTAATGTTCTCTCACTTTAAGAACGTCAAACAATGTTTTGAAATAACATGTACATTAGACTGCCCCAAATGATCCGACTTTTGAAAAAGTTATACGCTGCAGGCTAAAATTGATCCTGGGCCTAGTACAAGATCTCATGCCAAATTTGGCCCAGAAGGGGTCGCTCAACGAGCCTGAAGTTTGTATGGAATTTTGAGACATTTTGTTCGAGAGGAACATGAAAAACCAGTTTTTCGTCGATAACTTTTGTCACCTTCGACAGATTTCTTTCAAAAACGGGTTTTCTTAAAGCCTAAATTATGACAAATATTTCATCCCAAAGTTGCATTTCAATTAGAGTTAAGATATAAAAGTTATTAAGCTTCAAAAATTGGCTAACGTTTTTAAGGGTGATATTCATCACTGTTTTAATGAGGCGACTAAATGTCCGACCAGAACACTCAATGTGAAATGCATGCCGTTTCGTCAAATAATGACCGATTTTAACCATTGTTGTTGTGCTCGATTGCAATTTTTAATTTTTTCTAAAATTTGAGTTTGGATTATATTTACTTGTTAGTTCGGAAAGAAGTAAGGGCGGAAAAATGCTTGACAATTTAAAAAAAATTGCATAACCACAGGGGCTTAGGAACATGACTGGACGATTTGTGATGCCAAAAAAAAGATAAATTTTCGAAAAACAGGTCCATTTACAGTCTTTTCACGTTTTTCTATAATTTTAGCTGTAGTTAAAACTAAGTTCATCATTTGGTTTAGAGTGTTTTTATTACAAAAAATAATGAGGTTGACACGTGAAGTTATTTCCTAGTAGGTTTTGAACTATAAAAAAATATTATATTTCAAAAACTTTTTTTTTTTATTGTTAGAATAACAAACAAAATTCAAATTTTATGCACAACATTTCAGATTAAATTATTTTTTGTTAGAGATTTGATTTTTTTTTCGATGTGCCTTAACTACTTTCAATAAATATTGCAGTTTTTCTTCATTTTTGGTTATTTTCCCATTAAATTCCGAAATCAATGCAACAACTCTTTCGGCACAGTCGTTCACTACGGTTCCCATCTTTAAAGTATCTCTGGATTTTACATTGTCTCGGTTTTAATTCCATTTGTTGAGATTTTCTTTTAAAAAGTCTTTTGATAAACCACTGATTTCAAAAAAACTGTTCGTGTTCCTAGAAACGAAACTTGCAAGTTTAAAATCTTTGAGCAGATCAAAATTCTCAATTTTGACTTTAAGGCTTCAATTCTCATGTGTTACATTTTGTTAATGTGCTTCAACCATATCTTGTTTTTCTTCCAAGGAAACATTTTCGTCAAAAAAAGCCAGAGCAACTAATATAATAAAAACGTGAGAAAAATGTAAAAGGACCTTTTTTCGAAAAAGTTATCATTTTATTGGCACGATAAAGCGTTGGTCCATGTGTTTTTCGATAAAAAAAAAAATTGTTGGCGGTTGGGTCTGAGATTAACAACCATTCTGAATATATTTTTTGAGAAAAAAATGATCCTGAGTTGGGTAGATAAGATGAAACATATACCCCGCCCAAAGGCGGAAATATGTACAATAGACCACCCCAAATTTGTATGAGAAATTCAAAACCTGTGAAATATTATGCGCTGCAGGCTAAAATTGATTCTAGTCCTAGTACAAGATCTCATGTCAAATTTGGGCCAGATCGGATCACGGGAAGGGGTCGCTCAACGAGCCTGAAGTTTGTTTGGGATTTTGAGACATTTTGCTCGGAAGAAACGTGAAAAACCTGCTTTTCATCATTAACTTTGGTTCCCGTTGGCCGGTTCCTTTCAAAAACGGTTTTTCTTAAAGGATAGTATTCATCAATGTTAATGAATCGGGGCGATCGAACATATTGACGCTTCATTAAAAGTATTGAATACCATTGTAAAAAAGTTAGCCCATTTTTGAAGCCTAATAACTTTTGAATCTTAACTCTTATCGAAATGCAGTCTTCGGATAAAATAATAGTCATAGTTTAGGCTTTAAGAAAACCCGATGAAAGAAATCGGCCGAAGGAAACCAAAGTTGTTGATGAAAAATTGGTTTTTAATTTGGCATCATAAACCGTCCAGTCATGGTCCTAAGCCCCTTTGGTTATGCAATTTCAAGCATTTTTCCGCCCTTACTTCTTCCGAGCTAACAAGTGAATATCATCCAAACTCAAATTTTAGAAATAATTAAAAATTGCAATCGAGCACAACAACAATGGTTAAAATCGGTCATTATTTGACGAAACGGCATGCATTTCACATTGAGGGTTCTGGTCGGACATTTAGTCGCCTCATTAAAACAGTGATGAATATCACCCTTAAAAACGTTAGCCAATTTTTGAAGCTTAATAACTTTTATATCTTAACTCTAATTGAAATGCAACCTTGGGATAAAATATTTGTCATAATTTAGGCTTTAAGAAAACCCGTTTTCGAAAGGAATCGGTCGAAGGAGACATAAGTTATCGACGAAAAATTGGTTTTTCATGTTCCTCTCGAACAAAATGTCTCAAAATCCCATACAAACTTCAGGCTCGTTGAGCGACCCCTTCCCGTGATCCGATCTGGCCCAAATTTGGCATGAGATTTTGTACTAGGCCAAGGATCAATTTTAGCCTGCACTGCGTAACTTTTTCAAAAGTCGGGTCATTTGGGGCACTCTCATATACATTTTCTTCATGAAATGAATACATGGACGTAAAAAATTGATTTTAATTAATGCTTATTTAAGGTATTCGTAAGTTTGATTCATAGAGATCTCCTCCCATCATCATTTCAACTGCCAATCACCATAACAATCTAAATAAAAAATGTTTGAAACTATCACTATTTAGTCTATTGGTTTGCTAAGATTCATTTCCAGAAAATTGTCACCTTCGATTTATTAGTAACAGTTGTATTACCCAAAATATTGTTCATTTCTAGTTGAAAATTGAAGATAATAACGTGTCTTGACATGACTTTTTCCAATAATTTTTCAGAACTCATCAAATGGAATCTATCCCCAAAAAATTAAAAAAAAAACGGGCTCACCAAAGCATTATCAAACGTCCGTGTCTGATGTTCAAGAGATCTAGAACTGCACCGCTGATCTTCGGCAGGCCACCGGGAAGCACAGCTCTTCTAATTCTAAGGGAAAGTAAACCATGGTATTGGTCTATTTCAACCAACAATCACTTTATCACTTATTACAAAACTATCTTTAGCACTTCATAAAATTTAAAGAATAATTCCCATTTTTTTAATTTTAAAACTTTTCGCTGACCTATAGTTATTTTTGCAACAAGTTGTGAAAAAAGTAGATTTTCTCAGCACAAATCGTACATTTATGAAACGAGGCTTGCCTACTCGGATAATTACGATGAATTATAAAAAAAAATTTACTCTTGTGAAAACAAAATAACGATACCTGCAGCCAACGGTTGTAATTATTTTCCTTTGAAATCAGTAGCACTTATTGACAATGTTTTGGAAACTGGATCTAAAAATACTTCGACTCTGTTTTAGCGGTAAGAAAAGCAGGATGTTTCTAAATCTAGCTTGGTAACAAAAAAAAAAAAAAAATATTAGTACAGAGTTGCAGAACATACATATGTTATGCAACTCAGTGTTGAAAAGTGAACAGTTTGACTAAAAACTGTAACGAAAAAAACTACTTATCAGCACTGAATTCAGGGTCAAAAACTATATTTTACGACCTACTTGATCAGTCGTTGGTATGTTCGTTCACATGGTTTTACTTGTTGACATGCGCTGCTTGTAGGTTGATTAATATGTACATTTTCAAGAGAATTTTTCGAATTTTCAAAAAATTGTATATGCAACTCTTTGCCAAACTCGGTTTTTTCAGCACTCGACTTATCCATCTTGATAATAAGCCTTGGATAAATTTACGACTCAAGCTGAAAAAATCAACTTTTTGCAACATGATGCATAAAAAATAATAAAATTACCAATTACAATAACTTTTTATTTTTTTTTAATTTTTATTAAATAGGTTATAAGCGACAATTTCGTGACAAATTCATCAACTTTGTTAGCAGTTTTCCACTTTAATGTGCTTGCTTCACGGGGTGTTGAGTGAGTCAGGATTTGAATATTTCAGCAACGAATGACCGCCTTGGAGCCGACTAGCAACTATCCATCCATGGTCCAGTCCCATCGATGTCAGCAGCTTACAGGCAAAGTTATTAATGATGTGCATCTGAAAGAACAGCATAACTAGTGTGCACTCTGCCTGCCCTGTTGCCCAGTTTTCGGGGGATGCCAGTGGCAAAATCTGTAGCCAAGGATGCAGTCCGAGTAGTCCTCTGTCAAAAGGCGGTGTGAAGTTGCACGACCAAGTTTTAACTCTGTACACTGTACTTTTCACGTTCAATTGACTTCCGCTTTCGTAATAACAGTCCGATTATGTAGTTTGGAAGTGCATTCATCCAATAATCATTACCGGCGGATTTCGTAGCTAACTTCAATTTTCTGCAGCTTCTTGTTTTGGAAATATACCTATTCGTTTAGGCTTTGAACGAAATGGAAATTGAGCAAATTTTAATTTTGAATCTGTTTTTCTCGACTATCGGTAGCTCAGAAAATATTGTTACGCCAGAAAATAAATAACAAAAATATATTTTTAAATTCTCATGCTTTCATTCAGGAATAAACTACACCAGAATATGCTGATGAAACAAATATGAGAGGGCTAATAAGAGTATGTTTTTATAGTCTTTAAAACAGAGGTTATCAACATTCAAATGTCACCTCTAACTTATTCAAATTTGTACTAATTACCCGCTCAACACGACACGACCCGCTTGGTTAACCCGATACAAATATAAAAAAAATCACTGCCATCGGCACTCGCCCATGATGGAGCCGGGACCTTGCCTCGAAGTGAAAGAAAAATCCGGGATAACCTCGCCCCGCTCATCACCGATGATGTGGGCCAATGTTGGACAGACAAACCGCTTTCTCTCAACCGTCGAGTTTAAAAATAATGACCCTCTATAGAGTAATTATGGCGGAGGATTATTTTTGGATTTTAATTTATTTCAATGACGTTATTTTTAGAAGCGCGCTAGCTAATCTCAATGAATCTCGAAATCTCTTCATCTCACGAATGGATCCGATACTGACCTATGGTGAGGGCGTGTTGAAGGGTAAGCTTAAATGGGTTTTTGTAAAAAGTTTTAGAAGAGATGAATAAGGTTAGGTACATTCCAATCCAAATTTGGACAATGGAAAAATTTAAAATTCACGCCCGACATGCCCTAATGTCTCGGAATAGAAGTAAACTAAACCTTCCGCACTCCATAGCGTTCTCACTATACATTTTTTCGACACAGACGAAAGACTGATGAACTGGTCTAGTTTTCCCTCTACCTACCGTCTACAGGAGCTTTGGCCGATGTTTCTACGCTCTGACTCTGGGATGCTGCCGCTAGTGAAAAATTCACAACAACAAACCTGGCACTAAAAGCGGTGCCCTGCGCTCAGTTGGTTGGATTAGTTTTTAGTATGGACTCGGCACGCCGAACTAATTTATCGACATCGCGCGTCAGACTAGTAGGAGCAATTTGTTACGAATTCTTACGCTTCATGAAAATCTAGAGCACTATTGGAGATACTAATCTGGGTACCTGATGGACTATAGAGTAGAGAGCTCTACTAGACGGTTGAATCTCGCACGCGATCCTCTCGGCTGCTGCTGGCTGGAGGCTGCTGTAGAGATTTTTCCTACCAGTCAGCACTTTTCTCGGTTGGGAAACTAATTGGAGCGAAATGGTGTAAGAATCTCAGGTGCCGGACTAAATGAGCCAGACCAGTTTTCCACCGAATGGGCGAACGAGAAGAGCTACGAAAAGCGCAAATGCTCCGTGCAATGATTAATATATATCGTTGCATTGATGCAGACAGGAGCTTTGATTGAAGTGTAATTGAAGGTGAACAGAACAAATGATTCCGTCAGGGTTTGGGCAACAAATCTGAATTCATCTTTCTTTGGACGAGTTAAAGCGTTGTAAGCTAAATAGTTAAACTTTTCAAAATAAAAGTTCTGATTTTTTCTCAAAGGACCATAAATAATAACTCATGAAATTCTCACAGCTTCTCATAATTATCACGTCTTGTTATGTGTTCTTTGCCAGAAATTACCGCAGTAAAATTTTATGAAAGCCGACCCACATTTATGCATCATACTTTTTTTTGTCGAAGCGCATCCTCGGACGAACGATGCCTCATTCGGAATATCTTTGATCTCTATTGACAATCGCATTTTATGACGATGGTGTGGTGTTGATGCTATCGGCTTTTCGTTCAATTGAGCATAATTTATCAAGTGAGTGTTTTTCCATTCCATTTACGGCATTTGAGACAGTGATAAAAATAGCATGAACAATCAACTTCGGGGAGAATTGTGCCTTTTGTTCAGAGCCCACAATTTACGACCTCGTTACAAGAAACTGAACAGTTTTTTTTCCTGACGATAAGAACAGTGCAATATTGTTTTCCGGTACATTCGCAACAATAAGGCAATAATGTCAATTAATATTGGTGAATATGTGTCTCAAACATTCGTCTTATATGGATGGAGATATCGCAGATCTTTTAATTAGTGGGAAACTTTGTGTCACTGGTGGCAAGTTTTCGCAAACAAAAACTATGTATATATGTACAAAAAACAAAACCATGAAGATGAAAATGATAGCCATCCTATAGTTTTCTAGTGGTTAATGGCTCAACCAATACAGTAGAAATGAATGTTACCGTTTCAGAACTGTCATCTCTATGACGTCTGTCATGTTTAGTTTTTATTGGTGAGATTGATATGCTCTTATACATGTGTGAGTGCGTGTCATTTCTAAACTGTACTTGGAAATGCAAAAAAATAATGAAAACAAGCTTTAATTTCGTCTTTCAAAATTCATTAAACTATATTCAACTTTGTTTTGAAACCTTTGTTAAAACAATTTTTCCCAGTGATTTTTTAAGTTCTCTTTCCGCTTCGCTGCGAAATAAATCCAAGGCGCAACTGCGAGATCGAATTTGAGACTGCTGAATCACCGGGGTGAACGCTACCCTCGAGTGAGTACCTTGTGGTTCATCCGAAAGCGGAAGAGACGCCCCTTGGACATAGTAACAGAACAATCAGATTAAAGATTCTCAAGTTACTCCATATACCGTATTTTTTTTCACCTGGAGGCAAACTAGAGGCAACCTAGGTTCGCTCTAACTGCTGTCATCGTGCTCATTTATTGCTCGATAGGCAACCTAGGTTCGCTCGAAAAAGGGACGGAGTCGCCCTGAGAAAAAAGTCAGTTTTGCGAGAAGTTCACCAATACTCTCAAAGTTGTTGTCAAAACATTAAACAGCTGTTTTTGGCTGAAAACAAAACAGTTGAAATAATGAACAAGCAAATGATTATTGCCGCGATTTTGAACCTCTCAGCCAAGCAAAATCGTATTATCTGTAGTCCAGTGCAATCCGGACACGAAAAACGGCAATCCGGATGTGAAGAACCGAATGAAGAAATCCAGAAGGGAGAACAAAATGACAGCTGCATGTAAACATTGCGCTCGTTCTCACGCACACCTACGTATGGAATAACTCGAAACCCGAAACTTGCTTTTTTATTCTGACAGTTCCAGAGCCAAATCCGGAATCAAAAAAAAATAAGCCAATAGAAAACGCTTTGTCGGATATGTTGACTTCTGGAATTCTGATTTCACTTATCACTTTCAACGCCGCAACAATAACTTCAATTCATACTTCGTTAAAAAAAACTATAACGTACACCCACGACGTCTGTACGGATTCGAAGCATGAATGATTTCCTTTCAAACAATATCAACAATAACAGCCAGCATTGAACAAGCGGGTCACCCAGTACCAATACATTGAAAAGCAATTGCATCCATCCATTTCCATAGTGTGGTGCGTGAAGAAGGTCCTCGACATCAAAAAGACCGAAAATATTCTAAGTTCGGAATCTCAAAGCCTTCGGAAAATCACCCATTTACAGTAATACCTCGATATAAAGCAACGAATTTTTTTTTCGTTGCTTTATATCGAAGTTACGTTATATCGAAACACAACTTAAAATGGTCCTTTGGAGCATCGATAGTGATCGTAAATGTGAAAAAGTTGATTCTAAATTTTGTTTGTACGGATTTAAGAAACGTGAAAACATTAATATTTTTGTCACAAACTCAACAGTTTTGTTTATTTAGGTAATTTCAACAAACATTTTCAGAAACAATTGAAGTGAAGATTCCAACAAACATACATATTTTTCACAATTTTACAATTAAGTTAAATCTGTTCTTCTACTATTTTGTCCATAACTTTTGACCGCATCTGCCGCAATGAAAATTGCATATTAAGCGCCCAACCGTTCTCCTCTGCATATTTAATAGTCACATCAACACCGTTGAAAGCAGACTGCTCTGACTCTCGTGAATAATCGTCATCTTCTTGTAAACTCGATTTTGTCTGGAGATGTAAATAACCATTATTATTAATAATATCATAAATGATAAAAAAAATAGATTTTTAGAAACTTACAGACTGCGGTGGATCGTCTATTGTTGACTGCGAACAATCCACATTGTTATCCTCGTATGGATGATTAGGATGCCAGATACTTGAAACGATTTCGTCATCATTTAACGTCGCGTATTCAGCATCTTCTTCGTCGATCTCTTCCGTCTGAGCAAGTTTCGCTGCAATTCCGTTCCACCTTTCTCTGAGAACAGACAGAGGTAACTCGTTCTTAATTTCAGAAGGGTTAAACAACAAGTTCCAAGACTTCCGGATAGCTTCTGCGGGAACTGAATCCCATGATTGGTCAACCCAATAGATTGGCATAGCATCCTTAATGTTTATTTTTTTTTATGCCTTCGTCGAACTCTCCACCTCGACCTTGAATTTAACGCATCATTAGATTTCTGTACCGTGACTTAATCATTTGAATTATGTTCTGGTCTGGCTGTATTGCCACAGTGGTAAAAATATGGTGAAGATCGACCCATCTCCAATTTTCAAAAATCAGTCTATTTGAAGGAACGTTAATATCTGGTGAAAAAACAATCAGTTGAGTGAGTGAAAGGAGGTGGAGGGGTTGCGGGGCGATGGTCAGTGGCAAATGAGTCTACAATATAAGCTGCACACTGCTCCTCCTTCCCCCATGAATTGCACTGAACAACAGGTATTTAAAAAAAAGTATGAAACAAGAGATGCATAATGAAAACTTTATCAAAATTTCTCTATATATCTACTCATTTCAATATCCTTCTACACAACTTACACATCGTTTTATAAATTAACCAGCGAATCTATAATATCCACTGCGACAAAATGTTGATAATTTTTTTAAATTTGTAGGTATATCTGGTATTTTAAAATTGTCACTTTAAGAGCCCTTTAAAAAAATTCTCGTTATAAATGTTATTTTTTCAATGAAAATAATACATACGTTGTTGAGAGATGAAAATGTAGAACAAAATTTCCAAGCTATCTTGATTTTTTTCCTGAGCTTCCAAATAAATAAACATAACATAGGGGCATTAAATTCTTCATTGAATTATTTTACTGAATCGTGATTTCGAAAATTAGTATTATTATTTTTTAGAAAAAAAAAACGATTATTTAAATTAGTTTCTGAATATGAAGCTTTTAAACCTAATTTTATTTGATTTGCTCTTTAATTTAAAATTAACATTCTAAATTTTCAATTTTAATTGTACAACAATAAATAAATTATAAAAAAGTGATTATTTCTTTTTTATTGTTCATGTAGGTACCTTCGCAGAATTCCTTATTTTTTAAATAATTTTGAATTATAAAAAAGAAACATAAAATAAATGGTTAATTCTGAATGTTAATATCTACTTTTCTTTAGTGTAGAGTCTCAATCATTTGCATTTGAAATAGCCAAGCTTTTAGATTCAGAATATCAAACCTTAAGCATAATTTTACCTATAAACTTCAATATTATTGTGTTGATCAGCTGAAAGCAGTATCGGTGACATAATTGTTGTAGATCTTGAAATCCAGGAGTGTTGGTTAAAAATCACTAAAAGATCTTCTGACTGTTTTGTATGATAGATTGCCTTGTGGAATTATAAGGGAATAGTTTTTATTCAAAAGGGAAAAATTAAAACCGAGGCAAACTGATTTTGGAAGATTTTTGCGACTCCAACTCGTTTTTTGTCAGATTTTTTCTCTCCTTTCTAATTTTCTGGCATTTAGTAATTTTAAAACTTAGCAGTTTAGAGTGAAATCGATCAATGAGAAACCTACATGAACAAAAAAAAAATATGTAAAATCTTTTCAAGATCCTTTATTCCTTCAACGATACAGATTAGAGGGAAGAATGCCAAAAATTGACAAATTCACGGAAAAAACAATAGGGGAGAGTGGGGTATCGTGGGCCATGGGGAAACGTGGGCCACTTTTAATATTTCAGATGTGTGTTGAGATAAAAATCTCTAAACCAACTGTCATCGTCGTCGCTTTGCATAAACATATATTTCTATATGTTGTTGACTGAATACGCATCATATGCTTCTTTTATTTATCAAGCTATTAAAAGTAAGAAAAATTTACTAACATAATTAAAAAAACACCTGCTAATTTCATCGATGGGGAACCTAAAGTTCATAACAAAAATATGCTTATACGCTTATGATCTTAGTTTTTTCATGATCTTTCACGTGAAAAAGGAATGAAAAAGGAACATCAATAAGTCACACAAACGCAACCAATTTGCAAATCATAGCTTATGGGGAATCGTGGGGCACACATCTTGAACCACCTATATTTTTATGTTTTTATACACATTCAGAACTTAAAATACGTTTTTCCTATCTGTGAAGTTGTCTTATGCCAAATGAAGAGTTAAGAAGAATATTTGTTACCGTTGCGATATTCAACTCGGTAAAGTTTTCCTAAAATTATTCTTTATTTGTTTATTTACTTAAATTATTTGTTTATTGTTCTATGTTACTTCATTATTTTAATTATTAGTTCATCAGAGCAAGATAGATTTAGTTCAATAAAATACAGGACTCACAAGAACACAACATGTTAACATAGGTACACTGAAACAAACACACTAAATGCTGTACTAGAACGGGTATAAAAGGAACGCACAAATTAAAAAAGGTATTAGTCCAGAAGTTAAGAAAAAGTGGTATAATCGGCCTGATGATAGGAAAGCTACCAAAACTAACATCAAGAAGATCTCTTTCCGCTTTGACCGCCAAGACAGCCAGTTTGCGCATCGATAGGACTTAACCCAACTATATTTTTAAGGGTTGAACTATCAAAAGTAAAAAGTTCAATAAAGTCCGATAGCGGAAAAATACCAGAGCACAGTTGAGAAAGGCGAATCAGGTAAAAGTGAAGAGATCTTGGTAGTCCTCGCAGAAGTTTTATCGGCCTTTTATCCACCAGGACCCAAAACTTAGGGGCATATGCTTTATGCCCTCCGGGACCAACAAGTATCGGGAAGATTCCAATCTGGTACCGCGTTTCTGCAATTTGGACCATTTTGGCAGACAACCACCTCCCGTGATACAAGATCGAATCCCGAAGGGAATCCACATCTGGAAGGCTGAACGGAATCCCATATCCGTTCCGGCCTGAGGAGCTGGCAAGGAATTGGCAAAGCTACCGCCAATTCTTGTCAACTGCCTAGCCACACCCCAAATACCCGTAGCGTTCCGAAGGAGTAGCGTCAACAACAGCAAAGGCCGGCCCAACGAGACACACGCCACACAAAACACACAAGGTAATCAAATAAAAACACATAAAATCAATTCAGTGGTAGAGTGTTGAATCCATTCCGAACAGTCCTTGATCAGCAGCATTTGTAAAAGCCGACCTTGAGGAGCTCCGTTCCTGCTCAAGATCGAGCTAGCCACAAAAGAAGGCCTTGTGTGCCCACCCTCCACTGAGCCTCCAGAGGAACGACCAGGGACTCGAGGGCTTAGGTTTGGCCCCCTCTGGTCCAGACGGTAATAAATGGCGCCCAACTAACTACAAGCTGGTCTGGGATTCTAGGTTTGGTTAAACACAGTGAGCCTGAGGGAATTAGTTAGCCAGGAAAATCAAAAACGAAGTCTCTGATGCGAGTTGGGTATCAAAGTGGTTTCACGATATCATACTTCTTACCAAAAAGTGAAAATCTAATTAATTTGCTGCTTCAGACCAAGCGTCCGCGAGCAACAGCAAACATTTTGCATCGACAATCGATAAAATACGTTCTGAAATTTTTCATAAAAAAGTTTTTGGGTCTTGATTCGAGTAAAAATATTCTCAGCTCAAATCAGAAAAGTTGGGGGAACCAAGAAAATGTTTACGTTTGAATGTTAAATGGTGGATTCTAGTGAATCGTTTGTTAAAAAGTTGTTTTTGGTTTCAACAACAAGTGTTTCGTTCTTTATATAGTCCAGTTTGTTTTATAGGTATTAATCAAAATCAAAATATAGTTATCACTTATCCGAATCGTAAAATCATGGACTTGCGTAAATTGTATTGTCATATGGACGTGTCTCACCTTTCAATTGACGAGGTTGAGCACGAATTATCAATCAGAAACATACCTTTTGGTTTAGAACACGATAGTATCAAGCGGAGGAAGCTAAAAGATCGCTTGAAATCAGAAAGAGACGGAAAAGATTTCGTTGCTTTCCACCCGCGAAAAGAAACACAGGGAGAGATCGCAATTATCCATACTAAACTTAAAATTATCAAAGATCTGCTCGAGAACCCCAAGGTGAGATCCCTAGAAAGGCTAAAGCTCAAAACACGGTTAGTGCACTATCGGGAGCGAATTTATTTGTTGCTTAATGCACCAAAGTCAGGAAAATTTGCAAGCAAAATAACAGAGTTAGGACAGGTGGCGAACGATACTTTTGTTTTTCACTTCCCAGATACTTTTGAGAGTATAGCTGATTATCCAGAAGAGATTGAATCCGAAATTACGATGGTCCTGGAAGAAGTTAGAGAAGAAATAGAAGTGCTGAATGAAACAGTTTCGGGAAATGAAATGGAGGAAAGAGGATTGAGGGACGAAGCAATAGGGGGAGTATCGAACTCGTTGAACTCAAAAATTGTTGAGATGGAAGAGTCCGTCCAAAGGGCTGATGAACTAATGAAAGTTCTCAGCGAATACGAAGAGGGAAAAGAGGAAAACACAGGGGAAATTATAAAGCTATTTAAAAATTTCGTGATTCAAACTACAGAGCAACAAAAAGAGATGCGGGAAAAGCATATAGAAGAAGAACAAAAGAGAATGAAAGAAGCTGAAGAAAGAGTGGAAAAGAAAAGAAGGTTGGAAAAGCTTTTAACAAATTTAAATGAAAAATTTAGAGAAACAATTGATCTGAAATGGGAGGAGGGTACATCGGAAAGGCAGGTTGAGGAGAAAGAAGATAAAAAGGGTGAGCAGAACAAAGATGGATTAGTGGTACAAGAGGGGAAATCGAAAGCTGAAAAGAGAGGTAGGAGGGTCAAACTAGCTGAGTCAAGTGGTGGCTCAGAAAGTGAATCTGACCAGAACTCAGAAGCTAAAATCCGTTTTAAGATACCCTCAATATTGTCGAGAACTCATGAGAAAACTATCTCAAAGAAAAGTTCCGACAAACGTCGCAAATCGGTCAGGTGTGCGACTTCATCAGATAGTAGTTTAACCGAAAGTACAGAGCTTTCCACTTCGTCTTCGACTGAAAGCTCATCTGATTCGTCGGGGCACAGCAGAAGGGGACAGAGAAGGAATCGGAGAAGGGAAGGAAAGGCTAGGTTTAGGAGGATACCGGTAGCGGAATGGAGATTAAAATATGACGGGAAAGATCAGGGAAGGATGTTGTCGGAATTCCTGAAAGAAATAAAAATGAGAGCAAAATCAGAAGAAATTTCGGATCGTGAACTATTCAAAAGCGCAATTCATTTATTTACTGGGCGTGCAAAAGACTGGTTTATGGAGGGTTTTGAAAATCGAGATTTTCGAACTTGGTCTCAACTAAAAAGAGAAATAAGACGCGAATTTTTACCGCCGGATTTAGATTTCCAAATCGAAGCGCAAGTAACAGAACGTAAGCAAGCTCGAGGTGAGAAATTCGTAGACTATTGCCATGATATGCAAAAACTTTTACGATCAATGACAAAGCCGCCTTCAGAACACCGTCGTTTCAAAATTATTTGGCGCAATCTCCGATTCGATTACAAAAACGCGATGACCGCAGCAGGCATCAAAAATCTCGCGAAGCTTAAAAAGTACGGTCGTATTATCGATGAAAACAACGCGAATATTTTTCAGAAGGTCACGGAAGGCCAAAATCGAAATCGTCATAGCCACGTCAATGAAATGTCAATCTCGGATCCGAAACCTCGATACACCGCGAACTCCAATGACAAAAAGCGCGTTTTCTTCAAACCGAATCCTGAAAAAGAAAGAATAGGTCAGCATATAAAAACAGAAAATTTCAGAAGAAACTTTAGAGAAAAAGAGGGAGGGGAGAAAAGGGGTGAAACATTAGAACCCATGGAAGGAACAGCGAGGGGGACTTTACAGCAATTGGTTCAATCGTATAGACGGCCGCCGATCGGAGTCTGTTATAATTGTAGGCAAGAGGGGCATCATTACACGAACTGTCCGGAAGAAAAGGGAAGATTTTGTAGGCTTTGTGGTTTCGCAAATGTGAACACAAACCAATGTCCAGTGTGCCAAAAAAACGCACAAAGTTCAGCTTGAGGGGGCAAGCTGAGCTACCTCTATTCCAAAACCCTAATCAAGATCACACACGAAACGAAATGCAATCGATCGGTCTTAGACCGTTTTCGAAAACCGATTACTGTTCGGAAAGCTACGCGAACGAGCTTTTGATACACGTCGAGGGGGATGATCGTCCCCACGCGAGGGTGAACGTGATGGGAATAGATATCATAGGGCTACTGGATAGTGGCGCCCAGAGATCGATTCTCGGAGTAGGCTGTAAGAAATTAATCAGAGATTTAAAGTTAAAAATTTTCCCCACAGAAGTCACCCTAAGAACCGCCTCAGGTGCTTTCGTTCAAGTAGAAGGATATGTTCACCTTCCAATTACATTCAATTCTCAAACCAAAATAATAGAAACTTTAGTTGCCCCCAATCTGAAGCGAAGACTGATTCTGGGCTGTAGCGATTTTTGGAAAAGTTTCAAAATTCAGCCTAATTTCCCGAATCTATCTAGCCTAGGGGAAGGGGTAACTAGAGAGGGGGAATGTGAGATAGAAGAACTAGGTTTAACCGGTGAAGATCAAAATAATCTAACTGAAACCGCGGCTAGAAATAGTAAAAGCAAAATTCAAAATAGCCAAGGAAGGAGAAGTTTTAGAGGTGACCCCCCTTATCCAACACGAGATTGAGCTCAAAGAGGAGTTCAAAAGTTCACCTCCGGTTCGTTTAAACCCTTACCCCACCTCACCTGAAATGCAAAGAAAAATAAATCGCGAGCTCGATAACATGCTTCGGCAAAAGGTGATCGAGCCATGCAACAGTGAATGGTCACTCAGCACTGTTCCCGTAATCAAACCAAACGGAGAAGTTCGATTATGTTTAGACGCAAGGCGTTTAAACGAACGAACGAAAAGGGACGCTTACCCGCTACCACACCAAGACCGTATACTAAGTCGCTTAGGCGCAAGTAAGTTTTTATCCACAATAGACCTCTCGAAAGCTTTCTTGCAAATTGAACTACACCCGAGGTCGCGCAAGTATACGGCCTTCTCGGTGCTGGGGCGAGGTTTATTTTGTTTCACTAGGGTAGCATTCGGCTGCTGTAACTCGAGCGCGGTACTCTCCAGGCTAATGGACATAGTCCTAGGCCACGGAGAACTTGAGCCGAATGTGTTCGTGTATCTCGACGACATCGTCGCCGTGAACGACACATTCGACTCCCATCTAGAATCTCTAACCGAAGTAGCACGTCGTCTTAAACAGGCAAACCTGTCGATAAACTTGGACAAGTCAAGATTCTGCCTGAGTGAGCTCCCATACCTCGGGTACATATTGTCCTCCAGAGGAGTGCAGCCGAACCCAGATAGAATTGAGGCTATAGTCAACTATGAGCGCCCCAAGTCCCTCCGTTCCCTTCGTCGCTTTTTGGGGATGGCGAATTACTATCGCCGATTTATTCCCCAGTTCAGCGAACTAGCGGCACCGCTCACGAGTCTTCTTCGCAATAAACCGAAGTCACTTAACTGGAGTCCGGTGGCCACGGAAGCTTTTGGGAAACTGAAAGAAAGTCTGATAGCAGCACCGGTACTCGCGAATCCAAATTTTGAATTGCCTTTCGCGATTCAAAGCGATGCAAGTGATGGCGCAATCGCGGCGATCCTCACGCAAGAACATCCAGATGGGGAAAAGGTCATCGCTTATTTTTCCCAAAAGTTATCACCGACACAGCAGGCATACGCAGCTACGGAAAAAGAAGGGTTAGCAGTACTATCGGCAATAGAAAAATTCCGTCCGTATATAGAAGGAACTCATTTTGTGGTGGTTACTGATGCTTCGGCCTTAACCCACATTATGAAGGGGAAGTGGCGTCCCTTATCCAGGTTGAGTAGATGGAGTATAGAACTTCAGGGCTACGATATTGAAATTCGCCACAGGAAGGGGAAGGACAATATCGTGCCTGATGCTCTATCCCGTTCACTCGATCTGGATGAGCTAAGTACTGTGGGGAGTTCATGGTACGCGACATTACTCACTAAAGTAGAAACATCTCCATCGGATTACGTCGACTTCAAAGTCGAAGGGGGAAAACTGTACAAGTTTCTTCCTACTCAATCGGCAGTTTTAGATTATATCATCGCATTATTTAACCTATTCGTTCTCGAATTATTATACAAATTGTGAGAGTGACTCCTATTCCTATACCTCTAATTAAAGAAAGGGGGGATCTCCTAAAATCAGAAAAACACTTCTAGTATACAAATACGATCACATGTCTTATATGGCTCCATTCTTGATAAATTCGCGAGTTATTCAATAGAATGAGTGGCACTCTCCCCACTCTGGCAAGAGAAGGGGGTCTTAAACCACCGAAGAAATATTTCCCGTGCACAAATATGCTCCCATGTTAATTTCGTTCCATTTTCTCGATTAGTTATCTTTAAAAAATTGTATCAGTGACTCTCTTTTCGCTTCCTCTTTCTTATTGTTTCACTTATTGGAGGAAGGGGTGCTAAACTACCGGAAAAAAACATTTCTTGTGCTCGAATACCCTCTCATGCAAAATTTGGTTTCGTTTGCTTTATTAGTTGTCGAGTTATACTTTAAAATTAGTATCGAAGCCCCTTTTCCTACCTGGAAGGAGGGGATCAAGATCAAACATTCCGTGCCCAATTCTGTTCCATTTGCTCGATTGTATGATTGTTCTCGTGTCATATTGGTGCCACTTGTTGCATAAGTTCTTGGTTTAAGCAAAACAATCGTATGTGAGCTTCCGTTTTCTCTAACTGTATCCCCAATTGAAGGAGAAAGAAGTCTCAAATAAGCAAATAATCATTTTACGTATCCAAATGCTCTCCCATGCCAAATTTGTTTCCATTTGCTCGATTAATTCTCGAGTTATGCGATAAATTGTAAAGGAGCCCCCCTCTGTCCTTCCCATCACGCAACTGGAAGGAGGCAGTAGTTACAAATATGCACAGAAACATTCCTTGTGCTCAAATAGCTTCCAAGCCAAATTTCGTAGCTTATGATAAGTAAGTTGTATAGTTGTATATGAGCACCTTAAGATCTCCCGATTTCAACAACGGAGGGTTCTCAAAATATCAGAGAAACATTTCTCGTAATCAATTACTTTTCCACGCCAAATTTGGTTCCATTTGCTTGATTATTTTTCCAGTTATGCTGAAAACTGTAAAGGAGCCCCCTCCCCCTTTCTATCTCCTCACTGGAAGAAGGGAGGGGTACTAAATATTCACAGAACTATTTATCGTACCCAAATACCCCTTCCTAGCCAAATTTTGGAATCGTTTGCTCGAATAGTTTTCAAGTTATGCAAAGAAAAAGGAGTTAAAGGCCCCCCTCTCCTTCCTGTACCTCCAACGGAAGGAGGGAGGGGTTTGAAATAACCATAAAACCATTTCCCGTATTCCACTACTCTCCCATGCCAAATTTTGTTCCATTAGCTTGATTAGTTCTCCAGTTATATAAAAAAATGTAAGGGGAGTCCCCTCCCCCCTTCCCATCTCCCCACTGGAAAGAGGGAGGGGTACCAAATATTCTTAGAAATATTCCTCGAACCCAAGTACCCACCCATGCCAAGTTTGGGTTGATTCGCTTAATCAGTTCTCGAGATTTGAAGACTTATTACTTTTACATGAGAGACCCCCTCCCCCCTTCCAGGGATAGGGAGGGGTCCCAAACCATTATAGGAACCTTCCCCGGCCTCCAATACCCCTATCTATCAAGTTTCACGCAAATCGGTTTAGTAGTTTTCGAGTCTATAGGGAACAGACAGACAGACAGACAGACAGAAAGACAGACAGACAGACAGAAATTCATTTTTATATATATAGACTAGCAGACCCGGTAAACTTCGTTTTACCATGTTAAACTTGGCGTCCATTTTTCATTTTTGATTGTTAATTGTCTTGCTTTCGTGAACATGTCCTAGTTTTTTTTAACATATCCTTCTTTTCCGTTTACTCGAATTTTCCCGCTTAATTCTATCGGAATCAATCCTAAGAATTTTAACTCAATTCTACGGGTCTTTACATAAATTATCAAAACATTACCTTCAGTCAATCTTACGTGCATGAATACTTTTCATTTACTTTTCTTTGATTCGTTTGCTTTGAATATTCCCGAATGGTATCAGGTATCAGCTTCCCGTTGCAAATTTGATTTTTTCAGCACTCAATGTAACCATCAAACTTGCAAGACTCATGCTAAAAACATCCACTCTTTGTAACTTGCTCCATTAATAACTATATGTTGATAATATCAATGTTTCATTTATTGAATATCATTTAGTTGATTTACTCCGCTTTGCTCGAGTTCACTTTAAGGTTGAAATCGAAACCAAAAGTTTCTCAATAATTGAAATTTATTGCATATGATACTTTATGGAAAAAGAATTTTGAATATCGCAGCACTTTCAGCTCCCGAGTAACTTTGGATGGTATATTTTTTAAAACTGCAGAAATAAAAAAAAACGTTAGAGATGATTCTTTACTGACCATTTTCAAGCAGCAGTGGAAATTAATATCCATATGTTCATCAAAACCATGTCCAAAAAAAAGTTCGCCGTTTTATTATTTGTTTAAGCAAAAAAATTCATGTTATGAATTTGCGGCTTTATCGGTGAGGGTTAAAGAGTTGAAATAAAAGACGGATAGAAGATCAGAAGAAAATTCTAAGGTGGTGAAAAGAGCGAAGAGCATTTGAAATAGAAGCTTGACCACATACTAAATTCTTTGTCCCGCACCAATTTTTTGTCCGTTCGGCACATGTGCACTCACACACTCACATGGCGGTCGAACCATCCATAATTAACTGTATCGAAAAATGTAGTGCCTTCTCTATTGGGTACTACTTCATCAATACAGTTAATTGGTGCGGGACAAAGAATTTAGTAAGTGGTCAAGCTTCAATTTCAAATGCTCTTCGCTCTTTTCACCACCTTAGAATTTTCTTCTGATTTTCTATCCGTCTTTTATTTCAACTCTTTAACCCTCACCGATAAAGCCGCAAATTCGTTTCATAAAACAAATTCAGGGTAATTTCTCCTCTTAAAAAAAACAATTCTTTGAACATTTACCCAATTAATCAAGAAAACGATCAGTTTTGAATGGGAGAAGAATGTGTTTAGATTTTTTACTTCAACCGAATTACGGCATTTTTATTTAGATTTTTATCCCAATGGACATATCTGCCAATTTAAACCATTGTTTTTAAAGATTCTAACTGAAGCATTGGGGTGTTCTGATTTAAAAATTTCCTGAACAGTGTTGGAGGTGATCCGCTATTTTTATTTAAGATTATTTGATATTTTCAAGATTCAATAACATTTGATTGAAATGCAAGTTTTTAAAAACTAAAAAGATCGAAAAGAGCTAACCTGTTGAGGCTACGATGATTTCATGAGTTCATTCGTTTTCTCTGGAAGTTTTCATGTTAATATACCTCGAAATCTTTGAACACATTAAAGTGTCTTTCGGCTATCATCACAGTTCAACTTTCATATTCCTTCAAAAAGAAATATCTAAGTATACATTTGTCCCATTTATTGATGCAAGTGGAAACACTTTATTCTTTTTCAGATGCGTCAGTGTAGAGACTTCAAAATGAATTAAATACTTGTTCCTGTTTGTCTTTTTTATCAACTTTCATTGATATTACTGCAGTTTTTCTCCAGAAAGAAATAATGCTTGGTACTTCTATGTCACTGAATACTGAACACTGAATACTTACCATAAGACCTTCATTTACAAAGACATTTAAAAATTTTGAATATCCGCTTCAGATTCAACACTCGGGATACCCTTTCTGACCTTTTCGGAGAAAAAAATTCTTAAAAGGTGTATGTTTAATGGCTAAAAGGAGCGCTACCACTTGTTTTACCGTGTGAAGTGACAGGAGTTGATGGTTATTTTCGGCACTATCAGATCATAATAAAAACTAATCAAAAAAAATTCTGCTTTTGCTTTCAAAAGAATAATGTTTCTGGAATATCAATCACAAAAAAGCGGATCTAAAGTCTCGTCTTTGTTGCCAAAATATAGTAAACAAAAACACACGTTTATGTTTAGTACGTACTTGAATTCTGTGTAAACAAACAGTGAACCTGTAAACAGTTTTTCGGTGAATGATTTGACAAAAAAGTTGAGGTTTTTTAGTCCGATTTTTTAATTTGGGCTCGAATTTATAGATGAAGAAATAATGTCTTCATTTTTTTTTGTAAATGTTGAACGTTTGCACTTGTTCTAGGTTAAAGCCTCTAATATACATATGTTTTAACTGAAAATTCTTCTTGTTTTATTGATAACTTTCACTAAAGCTTGCAAAAAATCAAAAAAATCTTTGCATTAGACCTTAAAATAAACTTCAATCGTGTATGATCCTTTTTGAAGGACAGGCTCTTGTTCAGTTCAAGTGTCTGTTCATCTTCAACGGATTTTGTTGTTGTTCTGTAAATTTAAAAGCACTTCATATATCTTCAGTTGAGCACATTTGTACATGTTCGAAAAATGATTCTAGGGGTATTGAATTGTAAAATTGTATGTAAATTTTCCCACTTTCATTTTTTTAAATGTCCGCAAAGAGTCATACCATTATTTTATATGCATCAGTACTAAATTCATATTTTTCAGACAACAATTTCGTCTGAACTTAAATTAGTTACATTTTTTTAAATTGTTTAAATGGTTTTGATTTGATCGGCAAAATATCAATCTGGGCGTCATTCATTACTATGTGCTGTACAAATGATGTAGGAATCGAATAGATAAAAACACATCTAGGCTTCATATCGCCACCACATGCATTGAAATTATGCTTGATTTAGAAATGCGCGCCCAAATGTTTCAACTAATCAGTATGCTTTGCCTTGGTTTCTATCCTTTCTCGACGTTTGCTGGCGACGCCTCAACCATGGAGATGAAAAACAAACCGCCCGCTCGGCGCCCAAAGGAAAGAAAATCTCGAAAAAATTGAAGGCCATGACTTTAATTTGATTCAAAAAACTACAAATTTAATTATAACGGACAATTGATGCCACTTTTTGTTATTTTTATTCAATATAAACCGATTCGCATGCCCACAGAATATTCTAAAAATAATTTCACTTGTATCTTTTGGGTAGTTTCGGAGGAGTAGTACTACAAACACCGTTACAAGAGAATTTTATATAATAGATAGATTTCTGTTTGGCAGTACTTGTAGTTTTTTCATGGTCATCCATAATATGAATGTTTGATGTGATAAATTTTAAACAGAATTAAATAAAATCAGATTTGAAATTTAAATTAATGTTTTTGAATTTCATAATATAGGTTATTAATTTTAGGTTTGTAATTCATATTTGAATGGTGAAAAATTGAGGGTGATAAAAACTCGCGAAAGAGAATCTTTACTGTGATTCAGAACCTGAATTCTTATTTTGCAATAAGTCGTGAATTCCTTATAAACGCAAGTGAAAAATAGCATTACTTTAGATTTTTAAATGAGGTTAGCATTAGACATCTGATATGACTTTGAAAAGTTTAAAAAATCTCAATGAACCAGCTGTAAACAACGGAAAAAAATAGAATTTTAAATTCAAATTTATATTTATATTTCAGATATGTATTTGTTTTATATTCTTAAAGTAGAGTTATATTATAATAATTTTTCCTGATTCTGAATTGAAAATTTTTCTTCGATTTAAGAAATTTTTTGAAACACAAAAATAATCCTAATGGGAAGCTTTTCGCTGCTCAAAACTTCATCAAAAATGAATTTAATCCGGCATCAACACTTGTTGTTTATTACGATTGAATTTGTTTATTGAAATATTGGTGACTAAAAGACAAACAAAAAAGATTAGAAAGTTAGAAAATTAAAGTCATACGTTTCTTAAACGCCTACTGGAAAACTGAACACTCCGATGGATAACTTGACTAAAATTTAAATTTCTTACAATAAAGGCATTTAACACTTCAAGGTCAAAGGTTTTTTAACTTCTTAGAACGACCAAAATCTGTTAATCCATTAAGCATGGTAGAAACTTCTAAAAATAATGAAAATTGATAACCGCATGATTCCGTACGTTTATAGTTTAAAGATTTTTTTTATTTTTTTCCTTCTAAATCTGAGCAAATAAAAAAAAAGCATATTGAAGGCAAAAAATGTATGATAACAGCAGAACAAATATTTCAAGTATTTCAGTGTTATAACCATATTCACCCCCCTATATGACTTTTTCAAATTTGTCATTTCATTAAAATTCAAAACAAAATCATGAATTCAAAAACTCTGAATTTGAATCAAATATAAAATTTATGACGATTTGCTCGTGTTAATTTATGCATATGAGGGAAAACAGTGAAAATTTCAAAAAATTGTCTCTACATTTCATTAATAGCAAATTCAAGATCAAAACTCAACAACACACTTTGGTTGAGTTACTTATCTACAAAAGTTATTTGGTATAATGCAGTCCAGGGAATCGCAAGTTACAGCTGCTTAAGTTTGATGGTCCAACGTTTTTCACTATTGAGCCTTTTAAGTGATAAATTAACTGTTTTGCTGAATAAACACCCCCACGGAGTGGAAAATTTTGAAAATTTAAAAGCACATCTACTATAAGACAAGTTCCAACTTTTTATAGAAATTCGAGCTTTTGCGGGTATTTTATAACGGTTTTTTGCCGCTTGGGGGGGGGGGGGGTGATCACCCCGATCACCCCCCCCCCCCCATAGGACCGCGCCTGAAAACGCGTCTTTTTGCCGATGAAACAGGCAGCAGTTATTGCAGCACAATTCGTTTGACAAGAACTGCAATGAAAATTAAAAACTATGCAAAAACAAATAATTACTTGGTTTACCTGTAATAATTTGGAAAAATCCAGCGAATGCGTGCAGTTTCCACCGTTGACTGTTTTTTGCTTGGGGTTCAGTGTTGCCGAGAGTAGGAACACTTACACAACACACATAGTCAATCAGATAAAAATCAGTGTATACAGCGGGAGCTTCACCTTTTTCTTTCTAATCTTTTCTTTTTAATTAGTTGATCACCCAGGTGGTATCACCCAGTATTCTACTCTGGGTCCATGGGTGCAACTGGTCGACTCATGATACTATGTACACCTACGTCATTTTTTTATTTTTACTATGAGCAGGGAAAAGCCCTGCCACAAAGTCCACCTGGGGCCTCTGGTCATAATTCCCATCCAGACCTGCGCTCCTCTGACGACTCGAGGTCCAGCCTTTACTCGTGACTCGAGGCTTGCTTGGTTTCCACGACTATCGTGCTCTCCGCCTCTGCTCGAAACCACTGCAAGAGATCATTGACCTCTCCTCTAACGACTCGAGTCTTGGCTCCGCTTGGTTTGTCTCGAGGCCCTCTCCTCTTTGTTTGTTCGTGTGTTTGTTTGTGAATCGACAAAAAATACTCGGATGATTCCCGGCGAAGACGTCATCCTACACCGACTCGGGTGATTTAACCGCCGACGACGTCAAGTCACTCTACCCGAGAGTATTCCGCGGCGTGAATACTCTTCCCCCCACACAAGTCGCGGACTGGTGATGGTGCTGGACGGTCTCAGGTCTCATGTTTAATGTCTCATATCCCAGGTCTCAGGTTTTGTGTCTCAGATCTCAGTGTCGTGTCTCGGTCTCATATCTCAGGTCTCAGGTCTCCTGTCTCATGTCTGATATCGCACGTATCAGGTCTCAGGTTTAAGGCAGCATCCATAAATTACGTAACGCAAAAAATGTACTTTTTTAACCCCCTCCCCCCCGTATGTCACAAATTGTAACGCTTCGACGTACCCCCCTATGAAAATTACGTAACGCTGATAATAACCCCCCCGCCCCCATCATCTTCTCATGTTTTTATATGCTGATTTTCGAAAGTAAAAAAGATTTTAACATAATCTTTTTAACGTTCTTCAAAACAGAATTAATATCTATCCAAATCGCTTCTTAGTACTCTTTGATGATAACTCTCTGATGAAATAAATTGATTGTCTTATTACGAGCTGCTCTGTGCTTGTTAACTGATGATCTATCTTGTTCACTTTATTTTGTTTAAAGAGCATTACTTGTTATGCAAAATGAACTCCACTTAGTAATATTCGTCGGGATAATCAAAATTTCATTTTTCAAATCAATTGAGAAAAAATAGAAAAAATTTCGTCTTAAGGTTGAATTGAATTCTTGGGGTATGTACTCAATATTCGGTTTTACAATTGTTATTTCACGAAAATTCAATACACATATTAAGGAGTCTATCTCACAATCTTTAGAGAGAAAAGATTACAAATCAGTTTCAATCATGTTGAAGTTGACAAATTTTAAGTTGCTTTTGGTTTGCTTATCATTCTGCAAAAATTGCACGACATCAAAAAAGGTGATATTAAACTGAAATTTTGAGGGAAAATCGTTACGTAACGATGAGCATAACTCCCCCCCTCCCCTATGTCACAATTCGTAGCGCTCGAGCTTACTCCCTCCTCCCCCTAGGAGCGTTATGTAATTTATGGATGCTCCCTTATGTTCCATGTCTCAGGTTTCATGTCTCAGGTCTCAGGTCTCAGGTCCCAGGTCTCAGGTCTCAGGTATCAGGTATCAGGTGTCAGGTCTCAGGTCTCACGTTCTTAGTTTTAGAGCTAATATTTTTCCAACTTCAAAAATTTTCAAGTGTTTGCCGTTCAAAAGGACCGTGTGAATTTGCGAAATCCGTGTAAAAAAAACCGTGTCAATTCCCAACAACCGAGTAAAAAAGCCGTGTAAAACAGGGATGAGCAACACGCGGCCCGTGTTTGTGCGGCCCGCGAAGCTTATCTCAAATTAAATTATTTTACGATGTTTTTCTACGAAAGATTGTTAATTAACATAAAATAGCAGTCCCTACAACACAAAAAAAAATGATATACCAATAACTTGATATGCACTTCATTTGTTTGCGTTTGCATTTGTCCCATAATCATCCAGATTGTTGACTTTTTGCAGGATTTAAGTTTTTCATTGAGTTCTTTTAAAGGCGAAGATGCAATATTATTTATTGAAAAAACGTAATATTCGGTTAGTTAAGTCATTATTTTTCAGATAAAGCTAAGTTAAAATTATGAAATAAAATTCTTTTGTTCTTGATTAATGTTGGAAATAAAGAGAGTTTTATAATAAAGACTGGGTTAACTATAACAGATTTCTTATCGAAATGAATTATCGAAATTCTGATTTCTCGACAAAAACAACATCTGTAATTCTGTGATTCAATCCAAAAAGTTTGTAACGATTACACAGGGAAACAACATTTTTGGTACCTGTGTTTGAATAACTGATTTTGTAAGATTTTGGTCCTGAATTTAAAACATTTCAAAGATTTCTTCTTTTACTTCTAGTTTCGGTGATATGGCGGGTACTCTTATTGAAAATAAGACATTTTAAAACTGAGAATTAAAAATGGTTCAACTGCTTCTATATGACACGTTTCTATTTCAGACTTTCCCTAAACTATAATTTGTAAGTGGTCACATAAGGTTTTTCGATAGAAAAATCCATGTTAGTATCCGATTGCAGTGTGGCACACATTTTTGAAATTCGGACAATTTTGCTGCAGTACAATCTGATACACAAACCTATTCTTTTTTTTCTGGCTGGTATGAATTTATTTTTCACCAACTGCATCTGACTGGATATCAACGATCCATTCAGCTGTGACCGTGCTCAATGTGTTCCCGTAACAATTCCGATAGGTCACTGAGTGGTACCAAAACTAATCCATTACGTGAACAAACGACTAGATTGGTTCAATGACAACTTCGGAAATGAAAAAGTTTAAGAAGTTGTCTATCAGTCACGCCGCAAGTTTAACGTCGAATAACAGAATACTGACTTTCAGCGCTGTATTCTACAATTAAGTTATAAATCAGCTTATCATGATAAATGTCCAATTAAAAGTGTTGAAAATTTGTTTCCAAATAAGCCAGTCTCACATAAGGCAAATTCTCTCACATTATTTTACATTCTACCTTTTTGGATAAATTCACCATCAAGTTTCATTTTGCCAAAATCAGTCCATTTTTCGTTTACAGTCAAACATATAGATTTGAGCAGTGTGCAATCAAGCAAAATTCAAGAATAATCAGAGTAACGCAAAAGTGAGAACATTTTTTTGTTGTCGCTCCACATTTGGACCTAAGCAATTTTTGACTACCGAATTCTATTACATCCACAAAAAATCTGGAAAATAAGGCTTATTTTCAAAAATTATGGAAAACCAATGGCTTATCGGGTTGTCAGTCTGAGCCTATAGTGTTGCCCTAAGACATAATGCTATGTAAAAAAAATTTAAAAACATTGTTGTCAATGATGTAAATTATAAATTTTTGGAAAAAAATGTTCTTGTCAACTTTTCCTAAAAAAATTTATAAGTGATTTTTTAAGTCGAACCAATTTGTTTGAATCCTGCCAGTGCATCTCACTTGAGTCGAAAAACGCCAAATCATTCGAGGGCTGCAGCAGCATCGAAAGGTATAACTAGTTTTCCATGAATAAGATAAATAGGAAAGCAATCAAAAAGTTGAACAAAGCTGAGAAATCCAGAAAAGTTCCTTTTACCTCCTTTCGACTCACACTTCAACATAGAAGAAGCGATGCTATGCTTCTTGTTGGATATCGTCTTCTCGGATTTTTTTTGCGCTGCAAAGCAGCATTTTCTGCAGAAAAGACTTTCTTAAGTGTGTTTTTGTTGACGTTTTCAAAACTACTTCTACCGATATTCTTTCCCAGCTTAGAATCCCATCAGAATCCGGTGACAGTTCTGCATTTGAAGCAGTTTTCGAAAATCGTCACCAATGATGGAACTGTAAGCAAGGGAAATTGGAGAACAAAATGCACCTTCCCAGTTGTGTGTACATCGTTCTTGGTTGGAGAATATCTCTACTGCAGGTCTAGAGCTCACATTTCAACTGTTCGTGAGATTTACGAAATGTATCTGATTCTGGAAGAAAAACGTAGAGTATGTTAAAACAAATATCTTTTGAATCAAGGCTTTTATTGATGTTTTAGTTGATAAATTTGGAGTAGATATTATGGGACAAATATTAGTTATTTCGTGCTAAGTAATGATCGCGATCCATTCAGAAGAAAAATATTATTGGAGCAAAGTATGCCAAAGTTGATCAGTTTCTTGTGAGATGCATAAAATAATTAGCTTGTTAAGCTACAGGCTTCTAAGAGTCTAATACCTCCTATTTATTGAAATGAAATCTTCACTACAACTTGTGCTTATTCTTTCATAATGAATCAGTACAACATCAATAGACGCAATCACTTTCTAGGTATATGATTTCATTTTCAATCGCCACGTTCTGGGATCCATCGAAAAGCCCATTCAATGACTATCTGCCTTTTATGGCAATTCACTATCCAAAGCTCGTCGCAGTTCGAGGAAACGAATAAATTGAATTTGGTAGGACGATTTCGCTATTTTCATCGAGCTCGGGAAATCCTGTCGATAACGAGAGCGGAATATCTAAAGAGCGAATTATTTTTCCGCGAAGAAAAGTTGAGTTGCCTCTCGATAGACATCCTCTTTTTTTTTTTTATTTCCAGCGCATTCATACAAGCAACCCGAACGAGGTGCTATCCTACCTTGGCGGATCGTTTTTCCGAGAGCTGTTTTTGCGCCAAATGTTTGCATGACAACATAAGAGGATTAGGGCAAATTTGGGTGGCGACATTTTTTCAACACTGTTTTTCATTGGCACGGTAACGTTTCAAATTTAAATTTATTTGGCGGTCTTTGGGTTTCACTGGAAGCAAACCGCATAATCCTTTACGTTGGAATCTTTGACTGGTGAAAGTGGCCGATGGAGTAGTTTTGAAATTGAGCTATTCCTAGAAAAAAAAACTGCCAGCACAATCCGTAGAATTTATTTTACAAATGCATGAAGCATCCATTCGGGAAGGTAGAATCAGTGAAGTAAAATCAAATAACAGTACTTTAGCGGAATTGATGATAGCTTGTCGAGCTCTCGATCGAAATGCCTTTCGAAATTTTAACGTCCTTCATGTTCACATCAGATGAACGAAATCCAATGTCACGTAGTATGGTGTGAGTTCCTGTTTTTGGCAATTTACTGTTGGAAGCTGAATATTTTTCGCTTATTTTTCACTTATTTCTCAAGTCAACTTCAAATTTTATAAAGCTCGCTTCCACAAAGCAAATAAAACCGATCCCAGAACCGAGAACATCTCGTAAATTAAACTTTGGTAAACCAATATTCTTAAATACATAATCTGACAGCATATCTTATGCCAATATATCACACCGTTCTTAGGCTCGAGACAATTTATCGGAATTGAATTCTCGAGCGAGCGAGTTCTGCAATCTATCAAACCGCTCGGTTTCAAAAACTGATTGCAATTACCAGTCCGATCCGATCATCCTTCTCTCAACTCCATCCTTCGAAGCAGATAGATTTCATTGATTGGCACGTACTGCACATGGTTGGGAAATATTCTACACCAACCACAACGGAAATCGAGACTGAACAACCTTCAATGGGTGAAAATTGGCGCTCCAAGATTTTGGCTCAATTTTGAAAACGTGGTTTATTTGTTTCGTCAAAAATAAATTATGAATTCAGTGTTGTTCTGTGTTTAACAACACAAATGTAAGTTTTCGAATATTAATGCTTAAAGGTGAAATTTCACAGTTTGTCAGTTATTCGTGAGGAAATCAATAAACATACCTCAACTGTGAGGGAATTTGATCCTTTTTTTCATTTTTGAATATTTTGGAAAGGTTTTCTTTTTTGTAACACATTAAATTTTTAAAACACTTACTGGGGAAAGGAGTATAAAGCATGATAATTATACCGCTGCTAAAATTGACTTTTGGGTCACTAACAATCCATCAGTGTAAAATTTTAGATGAATTGGTTGATTCCTGAATTTATGTTTCAACTTTGTATGAAAAATTATAATATGGAAAGTGTAAAGAATAAGTACAAGAGAGATTACAATAGTGAATAAAGTCATTTTGTAGTTCAAATGATTATTATCAAGAAATGAATTCAACTTATTAAACTTAAAGAACACAACTAGATTATCCGTTGTCTGTGAACTGACAAGAAAATTGAAACAGTCCGACAAATCCATTGCGAAGTAACTACTAGTGAATTTACACATTTGAAGTGGAATAAGAATATCATTAAAATGTTTTTTTCCAAGGTTATATCAATTAACACAATATTTGGCTATTCAAGCTAGTTGATTTTTTTGAAGTATTTTTTACCCCTAAATGTATGCAGCACCCTCATGCTTTTTATTCAAAAACATTTTCGGCTGAAAAATGTAAAATCAAATTCGAACAAAACCATAAATTTTCAAAAGTTTTTATTTGATTTTTCATTTAAAGAAAAGTCTTCAACTTACCCCTTTTTCTAAGTAGGGTGAAAATCGCATGTTTTTGTAAATTTATGAATAACTACTTCAACCTAAGATTTTTTTTATGACTGCGTTAATTTAATGACCAAGTGGTATGATTATCTGTGAACATTAAGTTCTTAGAAGCCATTAAAGTTGAATGGTGTTGCATGTGCTCAAGTTGACGGTACTAAAAGAATAAGGAAATATTGATCTTCCAAAGTTATATTTTTTTTTTAAACTTTCATTTTAAACGTGATTTTTGACTGAAATGTTTAGTTTTCCCATACAAATTTCAATACAAAATAAAAACGCGTTAAGCTAATTTTGGACTGTTCTAATCGCTTCCAAATTTTTGGTTCCATTTCTTGCAGTAAGTACAACCAAAAAAGTTATGGGAGGAGTCAGAATGTAAGAATTTTAAATTTCCACACAAAGCTTGAAGCGATCTAATGACCATTATTGGCAGAATATTGTGACTAAATGTTTTATACAACACTAAATTTCATTTTCTAGGGTAACTTTTATAATCATGGTTTTTAAGATTTCCCAAATCTTCAAAATTATAGTTTTGGTGTCATTTAGCCAAGAAAGCACCATTTACCGTAATTTTAGTTAATACTGTGGGTGGCCAAGATTGTTACCAAAGCTGAAGAAACTGAATTTCGAATAAATTGATTTTCGGTGATTTCAGTCAAGGAAAAATCCTTAAACGATTTTTTTTTCTTCATCCGACATTTTGGCATTTATTATGTCTTTTTTAAGGAGTCTATTAAGGGCGGAACCAATTTTTAATCCTTCTTTTGTCACTCGGAGTTGGAACATCGCGACGACGACGTTCGAAAAATCGTCCTTTTGTACCGGATCTTTTACTTTCGTAAAAATCTGCTTTATTTTTGAAATCGTTTCCGTAGCTAACTTTATCGATGAATAGTCTGTTTTTAGAAATTTTCCCAATCCAACCTTACTCTACCAGTCGATAGATTTTTACTGAAACTGAATTTCTTTATGAAAATTTGGCATCAAGGATCCGCTTGTGGGCTCTTTATATACATTGAAAGAAAGAATGTTTGCATATTATTGGGGATTTTTTATTTTCAAAATTAATTTGGCCACGGCCCTCAAAATGAAGAAAATTTTGCCCACCTATGGTTAAGACCAAACTACTTATTTACATTTCATACATCTTTCGAAAACATTTACAGTGACCGGCACAAATTGAAATCCGCCTCACTTTTATATCTTAATATGGTGATATTTTCAGTTTCTAAAAATCTTTTCGAATTTGAATGAGTTCGTTGGAAAGCTGGTTATTTCTAGCTTATTCTGCATTAAAAAATTTAATTTTTAGTTATTTTATTAACTAGGTATAAATCAGTTTATTGAGTTTCATTCCTTTAGGGTATGAAATTTAAAAAAGTCCATTTCATGATGTGTTTGTTAAAAATGAAAAAAATAACCATTAGTTAAATGACCTTTATTGGTCTTGATGGTTTAGTGACAACGATTTCTCGTATCAATACGCATATTTTATTGTTAGGTTTCGGTGACATTTCGTGTGTTGGGAGGATCAGTAAAACAGTCCTTTTTTCGTTTTAATTAAGTATTTGTCCTCATTTCCCGCTTTAAGCATGGATTTTTCCAGGTTGTTGCACAAAATGTCTAAATTATCATTAGCAATCTTATTATCGACCTTCGTGATATAAATCATTCACTTCCACTATACACTGCTTTATATTTGATTGAATATGGGAGTATGAGATACCTGGAGACGCTCTCCCACCTCACTAAGAGAAGGGGAGAATGGGGATACTTGATCCCCTTTTCTTATTTTTATCAAAGCGTTGAGGAAAAAAATAGCAACTCGTCGTCTATTGCATTTTCTGATAGCGTGTAATTTCAAGTTTATATGCTCCAAAATTTGGAACAATACATGAGCCCGTAGATGAACTAGGAGAATTTTCGTGGAAGGAAAAAAAATAGCGATATTTTTCACCTTCATTCCGGGGGCCCTAGTCCTTGAAGAAAATCAAACAAAATTTCAAAAAAGAATGTCAATCGACTACTTTGGTCATGTTTTTCCTCATATCACAATTTATAAATGTCAGAAGTAGAAAATTTCAAAACTATGTATGCATTGCATACTTTTAGGCGCTGCACACAGGAGTATTTCACCGAAAAACCTGGCCAAAACTCAAAATTTAAATTTTATTGGTTACTTTCATATAAATGTTTATTTGATTCTTGAATAAATTTAGCACCATGTACCGGTCAGATTTTTGACATCTAATTTGTTTATAAGCTGTTGCAGCTGAGGATTTTTTTTTATTATCTGACGGGTTTGCGCCGGGGGTCTTCAGATTTTCCCCAAAATTGAAAATTTGGTTCATTTTTGCGACTTAAAAACACATGTATTTTTTCAGATTTCTAACATTTTTATTTTTTGAGTTAGCTTCGGTTAGATTTTTTTGTAAATAAAAAATAACCATTTTTCAAAGCTACATAACTCTGTCGTTTCTCAACAAAAATTACAAAATAGCACATCAAAATGCATTGAAATTTTATCAGCTTTCCAAATAGAATAATTGAAAAAAATTAAATAATGACCTTCAACATGAAAAGTTGTAAATAAACTTTAAATGGCTTCTAAAAGTACCGTCTGCACCACCGAATATTTTGCAAAAAATACCATTGTATAGCTCGATTTATGATGCAACTTTTATCTGAAGACACCAAAGTGGGCCATTAACACCTTGAAGAGTTATGAAAGAAATAATGGCAATAAATCTCTTTTTTTGCATCGAAAACAAACAATGGTGGAACAACTGCACTCACATATGGAGATAGCAAGCACTTCTAACAACATGGAAACAAAAGAACTTATCAAAGCTGGTAAAAAACCCTATTTTTTCGTCCTTTTCAGACTGCCCCTACTCGCATAACAGTCCCATATGAATTTTCGTCATTTTAGGTCAACATATGGCTTCAACATAAAAGACTCAAAAAAGAGGTTTTGTTTTAGAAATTTCGAAAAAAAATATATCAATTCGTGGCTGTCCTATATGTAATATACCTGAACAACAGTCCCATATGTGAAATACCACGGATTTGGTTACTTTTCAATGTTTCTTTCGGCGAAATAGTCTTTGATTTATTGCTTTGAATCATTTAAACATTTTTTTAACTCACTTGATGTCGAATGATGCACACTAGTTTTCGAAGGCAGGTCTGACTTTCTTAGGAATGACTTCCTGAGCGAAAAACTATCGGATGCAATCAAAAATCGTAAAAAGATTCAACTTACAATGTGGAATTCATGATATTTTTTTGCAAAAGTATGTTTCTTTTTCTGACAATTGCATTTAGAAGTTATAAAATGATCAAATTTAAGTCTTAGAAGGTAGCTTGGTGAGAAAAATATATTTTGTATGGGACTGTTATGCTAGTAGATTCGAAAAAGGTTTCACATATGGCCGATTAACAGTTCCATAATGAATAAAAATGGTGCTCTCGACCTTACCAATAACCCAATTTCGAAAATTTCAAGCCTAACGATTTATTATGACAACCTAGAAACGATTTTCGTTTATGCTGAAAGTGGTGGTCACAATTTAAAAATATATTCCAAAACAGAAAAAGCTTATTGTCTCGCTTGCTTATTTTTGTATATGGAACTGTTATGAAAGAAGGGGCGGTAGATTGTTGCAGCTTAACTGACTTCATGTTATATTCAAAAATCTAATAACGTATTCGTTTATACCCAGTTTTGCACCAGGGCACAACAAGTTATGCACATTTTACTGTCATTTTTAGAAGTTTATGCGCTAAGTTTTGCATCCGAAATTCCCCAGATTTGATTTAAAATGGACGGTGGAACACTGGAGATTCGTGTGTGAGCGATCGAGGTAGCAAAACACTGACGACGAATTATGTTCGTTCTAGTATGGTAAACCTCAAAACTGGGCGAATGTAGAAAACGAACACGGTAAAAGTATCATATTTTCATCATTTTACAGCCTGGGCTGGCCATACTGAGCTCTTTGATTATTTCAACAACATTTGTGCCACTTTATCATACTTTTTTTTATCAATGGGAAAGGATTTTGGTGTCCAGTGCTTAGCTCCCGATATAAAAACTACACTGTATCAAAAAATTGTCCGTACAGCACGTACCTTGACATTCAAACAATCAAAAAGTGCACTTTACAGTCAATAAAAATACTACAATTACATCATTCGCTGCAGAATCTAGTCCTTTTTGTAGATCAGTATTAAAAATGGTTATGAATTAAACCTTAAAAATAATCCAATTCATTTTGTATTGAAAGTCCCAAAAACGACGTCAAAAAATTGTCCGTACACTGAGGCCTTTGTCAAATATTAGTCAAGAAAACAGTTATGTGTCGGTCTGTCAAACGCAGAAACGTGAGTTGAATCTCAGCAAAGACAATTTCCAGTGGTCTGAGCGATTAATACGGTAAAATGAACTTTATCTAGCGCAAATCAGTAGATTTTCGTGTTTACGGATGTCAATGGGTATTTTTTTGTGAGAAGCACACATTTTCCTGTTAATTAAATCCATAAAAATTTACAAAAAAATGGCTGCTCCGCACAAAAAATACCCGTTGACATCCGGAAACTGATTGCTGACCTGAAGAATGACGGTAAAAGCTTGTCCGAAATTGCAAGTATAGTAAAACGGCCACGATGGTCGGTTCAGTATGTCCTTCAGAACTTTAAGAAGACTTACTCCCTGGAGACTACTCCAGGAAGAGGCCGCAAACTGAAGCTTACGGATCGTCACCATCGCATCATTGTCAGGGAAATCGTCAGAATCCTAAAATCAGTGCCCCAAAACTAGCTGACAGCCTGAAGAATTTTGAAAACATACAGGTCAATCCTCAAACGGTATGGAACATACTTCATTAGAAAAAATGCCGAGGTCGTGTTGCTCGTAAGAAGCCGTTTATATCTGACAAGAATATGAAAAAAGTAGCTGGAATACGCTCAAAAATATGTCCTGGGACCGAGTTCTGCGGAACATCATATTCACTGACAAAAGCAAATTTAACATTTGTGGGTCTGACGGACTTGTAGCACTATGGCGTAATCCAAATACTGAATTGGATCCGAAAAATTTGCGACCAACAGTTAAGCACGGTGGTGGTCATGTAATGGTATGATGTGGGGTGCTTCCAGCGCAAATGTCACCGGAAACTTGACATTCATTCACGGAGAAAAATAAATAGATTTATCAGTCATATTGCGCGTCTACAGGAACATAAATATGATTGTTTGGTTCTGATCCGAAAATATGATCAAACCAACCATCAGCTTATACGAGTAATCTCCAGGGAGTTAGTCTTCTTAAAGTTCTGAAGGTCATACTGAACCGACGATCGTGGCCGTCTTGCAATTTCGGACAAGCTTTTACCGTCATTCTTCAGGCAAAGAATCAGTTTCCGGATGTCAACGGGTATTTTTTTTTGTGCGGAGCAGACATTTTCCTGTTAATTTAATCCACAAATTGTTGAAATCTACTGATTTATGCTAAATACCGATTATTTTACCGTATTTATCACCCAGACCACTAGAAATTGACTTTGCTAAGATTCAACTCACGTTTCTGCGTTTAAAGGACTGACACATAACTGTTTTCTTGACTAACATTTGACAAAGGCCTCAGTGTACGGACAATTTTTTGACGTCGTTTTTGGGACTTTCTATACAAAATGATTTGAATTATTTTTAAGGTTTAAATCATAAACATTTTTAATACTGATTTACAAAAAGGACTAGTTTCCGCAGCGAATGATGTAATTGTAGTATTTTTTTTGAATTGAAAGAGAGCACTTTTTGATTGTTTGGATTTCAAGGTACGTGCTGTACGGACAATTTTTTGATACAGTGTATGTAAAGCACGTCTATATTTCATTTTTTTAATCACATTTTTGTGATCCCAAACACAGGTACTGAACCTTCTACTTTAGGCATTGATTATGCTTCACAATGATCTTTGATCGAAAAATTATTAAGTTATATAGTTATATATGACCAGGTTGTAAAAGCAACATTACCATTATTAGTAATATCACTCAAACAATACGATACTCAGAATTTTGGTTAAAATTTGAAGTCAGTTTTGCTGCAAACACTCTACAAAGCACGAAAAAGTAGTGTTTTTACTTGCTTTGGTAAGTTCTTTTGTTTCCATGTTGTTAGAAGTGCTTGCTATCTCCATATGTGAGTGCAGTTGTTCGACCATTGTTTGTTTTCGATGCAAAAAAAGAGATTTATTGTCATTATTTCTTTCATAACTCTTCAAGGTGCTAATGGCCCACTTTGGTGTCTTCAGATGAAAGTTGCATCATAAATTGAGCTATACAATGGTATTTTTTGCAAAATATTCGGTGGTGCAGACGGTACTTTTAGAAGCCATTTAATGTTTATTTACAACTTTTCATGTTGAAGGTCATTATTTAATTTTTTTTAACTATTCTATTTCGAAAGCTGATAAAATTTCAATGCATTTTGGTGTGCTATTTTATAATTTTCGTTGAGAAACAACAGAGTTATGTAGCTTTGAAAAATGGTTATTTTTTATTTACAAAAAAATCTAACCGAAGCTAACTCAAAAAATAAAAATGTTAGAAATCTGAAAAATACATGTGTTTTTAAGTCGCAAAAATGAACCAAATTTTCAATTTTGGGGAAAATCTGAAGACCCCCGGCGCAAATTGTCAGATAATAAAAAAAAATCCCCAGCTGTCGAAAGTTTAGCATTTTTATGAGATAGAATTTTTCTACAAATCGTTAAATCAGCGCGACTGAGTCAATCTATGATTAAAACTTTGTTAAGTGACTTAAAATGAAAATTTTAAATGAAAAACTTCAATGGAGGAACGTTTAATAATTTTAAGTATAATAGACAAAATTCGATGACTATAGAGACAGTACGCAGTGCTTTGAAAATTCTTCTATTTATTTTTTGTTTTAAACGTTGATTTTTTAACAAATTTGTGTTTTTGTTTATGTTCACAACAAGTCGCGGCAAAATGTTAGATATCATTTGAAAATTGATAACTTCAATAATCATGTGCAAAAGAAAAAACTCGCGCATTTTCGATATTTTTAAGTTTGAAGTTTAAAAATATTGATAGATTTTTTCCCAAAAAAAAGTCACCCAGGGCTTCGGTTATTTTAAATTAAAGCTCAGTAAAATTTATGATCTTTTTCGAATATTTCGAATATTTTCAAATATTATTTAACTTTCAAAAACAAATAAAAATAATCTAGATTGTTTTGAATTTTACAACTTTTCTAACCTGGATTATCTATCATGTCATATAAATGTTACAAAGTTTCTAATAGAAAATTGTGAAAAATAACGAAAACGGTAAAAAGTATATTAAATGATCTTAAAAACGTATGATAAGTCAAAATAAACTTTTTTATTGATTTCGAAACTACAAAATATTTTTGGCCAACTTTTTCTTCTACGTACTCTTGTGTGCGCTGTTTGTTTAATTTAAGAGAAATTCAACTTTTTTAGCCCTTTTTGCCAGACAATTATTGTATAAACATCAGTTTTTGGATAAATAATCGTAATTTTGTAATCAGCAACGATCATCTATTTATATTTAAAAAAAAAATACTATTTTGAACCCTAGGGATGAATTGAACCCAAAATGTACATTTTAGAAACTTTATATGAAAAATTTTGAGAGTTTACCAATCTTTTGAAAATATGGTTTATGAAGTTCATATTACACTTTAATTCAGTTATAGGAATATATATTTTTGTTTTAATTTTCCCATGTCAGAAACATTTCAAAGTGGTATAAACGATCTTTAAGTCGCATTTTGTGAAATTTTTCAAACAAAGTTCAATAACTCAAAAATGTATTATGTTTTTTGACCTTATAGCATCGTTGTTTTGCTACATTTAGCACATATTTCTAGAACATTTGATCTTTGTGAGTCATTCCAGTTTCGAGATACAGGAATCAAGTATCCCCATGGATCAAGTATCCTCATTCTCCCCTATTTTTTCTTTTGAAACAGCTTGATCCTGTTCGTTTGCTTTAATTTTAAATGGTTACCCGTTTGCTTTCAAAATGTTTCGATACCATAAGGAGAGGTATTTGTTTGCGAGCCTTCGAATAAATGGATATATAAGGATTTTGAAAAAAAAAAATACTAACAGCAAATTTTTCCGAAATCAAACCAAAAGTTTTAGAGAAACATGAGGTATCAAAGAAAGAAAGATCATGAGGCGTGAATATCATGATTTTTTTTTCGAAAAATACATTGGTTCACCGGCAGGACTTGAACCCACAATCTCTGCTTCAGTACAACAACGCGTTAGCCAATAACACCACGGTGAACGTGATGAAATCGACCAACACGAGCGTACACGTCGAGCTCCGCTGATCAGTTGCTGGACCTTCTATCGAAAAACCATGTATATGCCGCATGTGATCTTTCCCACTATTGATCTCTTTTGGTTTTCTGGAAGTTTAAACTTTTATCATTAAACTGAAATCAATTTCAAGTTTTTTCTCTCTTAAAACGTTATTTCACTTACCCAGGTTTTCGCTAATAGAGGTTCTTGAAGAACTATTTTTCCTTATAGAGGTTTTCTTAAATCCTCAGGAAGCAATTGAGAATATTTTGACTGACCGAAGTATGCAAGAGCAGCAATTGCCTTAAATGATCATATTTGGATGCAAACGAATGCAAAAGAAACTGCTTATGAAAAAGCAGTTGATGAGCAGTTTTTAAAAAGAGTTGTAATCGTTTAAGATAAAAAATTTATGACGGAACCAAACAAAATCAACAAAACTATTGTTTTATGTACACTGCCGGCCAAAAGTTTTCGATCACCCAATCAAAAACATGAAAATTTTGATTAGCCATATCTCGGCCATCTTGTGCCTTTTTGAAATTCTTTTGATCTCATTCAGTGAGCAAAATCTTCTTTGGAGGTGTTTGACAAAATGTTAATATTTAGTTTAATTGACTTAAATTTAGCTGAAGTTGGGTAATTTTCCAAAAACTGAACTTAAAATTAAATCCGACCATCTCAGGGTGGGGTGGACCAAATTTCAAAATTCGAGTTTTAATCCTTTTTACATACTAATCAAAACATATTTGTTTGATTTTGTGCAAAAAAAATTGCAATGTACTTGAAATGTATCAAAAATAGCTATTCAAGTTATCGTTCAAAAATTTGGGATCACCCCGTAGTATGGAGTAACGGCGAAAAGTTTGGGATCAGTCTTCTAAAATATGCATTTTTATTTCACGCGTATCTCTGTTATCGAACAACATATTGTTTATCTGGTAAGCAGATTTGGAAGCTAATGAATTGAACTTGCTTTATGGATATTTAGTTGAAATATTTTTCAAGGCGAACTTCTTTAGAAGTTAAGCTAAAGTTTCATCATTTTCTGATGATTTTCACCAAACAGTCCGACTGATAAAAAATGGCAAATTTGTTTTGACCATAACAAGTTATTGCAGATCGATTTGACTTATTTGCAAGCTTATGAATTACAGCAGCTTTAGCTCAAATAATATATCACAGATGATTAACACCAGAACGTTGACTACAATTAGAACATTAGTTTTTAAATGAATATGAAGTTATGATGACATATATCATATTATTTTAAGATTTTTACTTTTAATCTATTTCATAAGAAACTGCAGGTCATAAGCTTTCAAATAAGTCCAACCAATCTGCAATGCATATGTTTTGATAAGTATGAAAAAAGGATTCGAATGCAACTCGAATTTTGAAATTTTGTCCACCAAACCCTGAGAAGAATGGGTTTGAATTTTAATTTCAGTTTTTTGAAAATGTCCCAACTTTAAGCTAAATTTAAGTCATATAAACTCAACATTAACATTTTGTCAAAAAAAAAGGTTTTGCTAACGATCTCTGGAATGAGATCACACGAATTTCAAAATGTATCTTATGCCATTATGGCTGCAATATAGCTGATCAAAATTTTCATGTTTTTGAGGGGGTGATTCCAAACTTCTGGACGGCCGTGTATAAGACATGCTCAGTTCGATGAAATTTGCAAACCTGTGTAATGAAAAGCTTTCTTAAAGACTTAAAAAAATTATAATTATCATTTTTAAGAAACAAAATTTGTTACCTACTCACTGGTCGGTGATTTAATCACATAAATTTGACATTTGAGCGATTTTATTCTCTTTTTTCTGTTCCAGCCCTGAATTTGAACGACTCATACCAAATAAATTTATCTAATCTAAGAGCAAGTTCACTGGTGTTGGGAAAAAGTGGTAGAAATTTTGACATTTTGAAAATTTTACCATGCAAAAATGTTTTCAAGATCTTGGGGCGTTGTATTTTTTACAACACTTTTTCTATTTCAGCCGTATGTGATAGAAAAATTGTTATTTTTGCATCACAGCATGCGAAAATACAACACGTGTTGTAAAAAAACTAGAAGGCCACAGATCTTGAAACTGTTTTTGCATGGGAAAATTTTCAAAATGTGCCGTAAGTGTCAAAATTTCTACCACTTTTTCGCAACACCAGTGAATTTGCTCTAATATGTGTTGTGAGCCTACTTGGTTGAATAATTCTACTGAATCAATGCAATCGAAAGATTCCTTTCAATTCAACCACGGTTTCTAGATTATTGTTTGTTCAAGAAAAATTAATTTACGAATCAATAAAAATTATAAACCGTATGCATGTTAGTGTAGGGTTGCCATCCGTCCCGCAAAAGCGGGACATGTCCCGCTTTTTTGTTGAATGTCCCGCTGTCCCGCTTTTCCCTTAAAATGTCCCGCTTTTTTTCTTGGAAAACTTTTACAAAATTAACTCACTAACACTGGAAAAAATCAAATTTTAGTCTCAATTTGAATTCTTGGATAAACAAAAAATGTTTCAAATACGTCTTTTTCTCAAAATAAGCAGCATTTTTCATATTTTATATAAGACAATATTGAATATCTCTAAAGCTCTTGGCATAGCAGAAAGATTCTGTTTTTGTTAAGTGTTTTTAGAGCACGTTCAACCAATGTATTAATTGTTTGTTTAAGTTTTTTCTTAACAATTATAGATTGTTAAATTAAAGAAAATAATTTTTTTGCCGGAATCTTAGTTAAATTGCCTTATATTATACACCAACTGTTTCGACTCAATTGTCCAAAGTATATAAAGATGAAGGTTTCTTGAGTTTTCAAATTTTTAAATTAATTTCCGAACAAACTGTTTTTTATTCAAATTCCACACAGGTTTTTCACGCGGAATAAAATCTGCCGATTACATGTACGGCTTGAAATACTTTCTCACTAATAACGTGTTAATTCGTGAGAACCGTGGAAATCAACGGTGCGTATGGCAAAAAATGAGTGTAAATAGAAGTCATGTAAGAAAAACTGAGCAAACTCAATCTGCGTTTAAAAGAAAGTTTAGTGTACTTTCTATGAACAAGTTTGGCTGATGGTACACGTATAAGTTTTGCTACACAATTAAACATTTTTAAGATTTTCTTTAATGTCCCGCTTTTTTTGGCTGTGTCCCGCTTTTTTTTCGTGAAATGTCCCGCTTTTTTCTAAAAGTATCTGGCAAGCCTATGTTAGTGGCATGGTTATTGTTAACACTTCTTGTTGGGGTGTAAAAAAGAGAAACTGTCTTGCTACAACCATGGTTACTGTTAAATTATGAGTAGGAAAATGAACAACACCAATTGTTTCTTTTTACCACGACGACAGTTTCTGTTGATATCACATAGTCATGTTATCATAATCAGTTTGATAAAAAACTTCAGTTAGGAATTGTCCATTTTAAAGATTTACTCATTTCAGCCAGAAAAAAAAGTTTGCTTATTGAGGTTTTGTGGTATAAAAACCACGGGAGCTGACTAGCTCTCTCACTTATAAAGGTTTCTCGCTTATCCAGTTCTCGTTTACCCAGTTTTCGCTAATCCAGGTTTCACTGCACTTCACTAGATCTCCAGGCATAGCATGGAATGGATAGAGCTCTTCCTCTGTGTTCAAAGTCAACTCCCGGAATTTAATCGTTTGATTGCCAATTAGTGAGATGATGTTCTTTTACCAAAAGCTTGAATCTAAAAAAATATACTTTTTGGATTGTCTCCCCAAATAAATCACAAAAAGTAACGCTGCAACGTACCCCCTTGTAAAATGAACGTAACGCTAGCAATCACAATTCGTGACGCTTTTGTTGACCCTCTCGCCCACCTCACCGTAAAAGCGTTTCGTAATAGTTTTTGATAGGGATAAATACATTAAAATCTATTTAAAATGGTATTCTAATGTATTATTGATGACAAGCAATTCTAAGATGCATCGTCGACGCATTATCGTCAAATGAAGCTTCAACTTACCGTAAACAAATACTAAAGTCTGCTTCATTTAATATTGGAACAAATTATTTTGCTCATTGTGGCGCTCTTAGTGGACGGATTTGGAAACTTTTTTCACCCACGTGTCGGGAAATTCATTACCTTTCACCATGTATTTATGTCATAACACCAAACGATAGCATTTTGTAAACAACCGCCATGGAAGCCGAACGGAGAGATCAAATTGTGCACAGTTTTCTTGAAAATCCATTGTTGTCGGCATCGAAGCTAGCTAAACAGCTTAAAATGCCCAGAAATACCGTATGGCGTGTTATCAAGCAGTACAAGGAAACATTGACGACGGCTCGGAAGCCGCATTCGAAGCGTCGGAGTGGAACTGTCGACCGGAAACTGCGTGGGAAAGTCATCAAGGCCGTCAAGAGGAATCCCAATCATTCAGACCGCGATTTGGCCAATAAGTTCCAGGCCGCTCACAGTACGGTGCGACGAATTCGTCTCCGGGAAGGAATAAGGTCATTCCGAGCCAGCAAACAGCCAAATCGGACGCTGAAGCAGAACAATGTGGCCAGAATCCGTGCTCGAAAGCTGTACGACCAAGTGCTGACCAAGTTCGACGGATGTATTCTGATGGACGATGAGACCTACGTGAAGGCGGACTTTGGGCTAATCCCAGGTCAAAAATTTTATTTGGCGACGGCTCGGGGGGATGTACCTGCAAAATTTAAGTTCGTGTTTGCGGATAAATTCGCCCGCAAGTACATGATTTGGCAGGGGATATGCAGTTGTGGACAGAAACCCAAAGTCTTTCTCACTGACAAGACAATGACATCAGAAGTCTACAAAAAGAGTGCCTACAGAAACGGATTCTGCCGTTTATTCGTGCCCACGACCGTCCAGTAATGTTTTGGCCGGACCTCGCAAGCTGCCATTACAGCAAAACGATTATGGAATGGTACGCAACGAACGGGGTCAGCGTAATACCGAAGGACCTCAACCCCCCAAACTGCCCCCAGTTCCGGCCGATAGAGAAATACTGGGCAATCACGAAGCGGAGGCTTAAGGCAAAGGGAAAACTTGTTAGGAACATGACTCAAATGAAGAACTGATGGAATCAAATCGCCAAAACGGTGGACGAAAATTAGGGTGGTCGGATTTACCGGTTTTTCTCAAATCCGGTATTTCGGTATTTGTAATTTATAAAACCGATAAAACCGGTAAAACCGGTATTTTTCATAGTATGTCGAATTCATGGAAAGGTTTCATCTAATTGCAGTAGTAATGGCATAAAATGCTCAGAAACGCAATAGATCCAGCAAAATCCATGAAAAACCAGTCAAAATTCAGCAAAAATTTAATTGTTTGAATCTGATCCATTCGCTTTTTGTTGATATAAAACTGTTGCAAATTTATAAAAACTTTGTTACTACTTTGTCTGGAAAAAGAGAATGCTTTAACAGCGTAAAAATAAAAACAACAGAGTTCCATCAATCACCTTGAAAATATTGACAAAAAAAATAATACAAACAGTCCAACATGTGCTTAAATACTGACTCTGTTGAAAGTTTCGTTAGAACTGAAATTAGAATTAATGTAAACATGTGTTTAAATGCTGACTCTGCTGAAACATTTTATGTTTTGAAACAAACTAGGAAGTTTCTTATCTGTTTTAAATATTTTTTCGTTTTAAATTTTAAGTTTGTGAAAGCCTGGCACCGCTTAAAACGATTTTGATAAACTTGATTTGATTTGATTTGATAAAACATTTTTGCAAAATTTATCAAATTCCAGCTATTTAATGAAAATTTCAGTGATTATTGTGAAGCAAACTAAAATTTCTTGTATCTTTTTTCAGTCATTGTAAATGTGCACAGTCTTAAATGTTGTGGAGCGTTAGTTCGATAGCAGAACTGAAATGTGTAAAGTTTCATTGAAAAAGCTTTAATTCATTAAGTTACATCGACAAGTTTTAGCTATAATCAAATCTCACATAAACTTTGCAGTAAGGTTTATTGAGCTTGGATTTTGAAGCTTATTGAACAAAATTTGAGTATTTGTACTCATAAATATTTGGTACAAAAAAAAAAACATTTAGATGTGTTAATTTTAGAATGCCAAATAATGTTGAAAAATTTACCGGAAATACCGGTTTTTTACCGTCCCAAAAGTCGGTATTCCGGTATTGAGAAAATGGACGGTTTTACCGGTTTTACCGAATTCGGTAAAACCGGTTAGACCACCCTAACGAAAAGGGTGTGCGCCGCCTAATGTGCCGTATTACGGGAAAAGTACGAGAATTTCTTCGAAACAGCAATGAATAATTTTTTTAATTTTTTTAAGAAAGAGTAAAGAAAATTCTACATTTGTATGAAAAACAAATTATGAATTCGTTAATAAATGACTGAACTACACGCAATTGTTTGTGTTCCAATATTAAATAAAGCAGACTTTACAAATACTAATAAAGGACTTTTCAATAGATGTTGTCGAAGGAATTCGTAGGAATTAAGGGATTTTTAAAAACTTTATTCTCTTTAAGCTAAAATCTCAAATGTCATCTCGAAAAGGGTCACAATATCTTTTGACTGCACTTGTCCCTGCCAATGACATTCAGCGGGGCGTATTCAACCATATTGAGGATCTCATTTACCCCAATCAACGAAGCGGATGACGAGTGGAAATTTAGGTATAGGACCATTTTCAGCCCGCGCGTTTGCCGCATCCTCGCAGCATCAGATGCCATGATTGGAAATCTTAACTTGTGCTTCGGGATTCCGACCCAAACAAACGAGACAAGAAAAAAAAAGAAGTTGAAGTTGAATACATAAACTCAAAAGCGCCAGAATCATTTTACCTCATTTACATCTTCGCTGCTACAGGACAGCACAGCAGCTTTGGTTGAGCGTGGAGCCACAAAAGCCAAAAATAGACTCCACCGAAAACGATGAAAGGCAAATCTGTTGGCACAAAGGCTTCTTTCCGCAATTTTCTTTCCTCCTTCCTTCACGAGCAACTAAATACTTTTGAAAAGCCATTTATCAGTCTCACACCAGCCGCAGTGCTAAGTATATTGCTAAAGAAGAAACCGGAAGCCTTATCCTACTCCGTGGTCTTCCGCCGCGCCAGCCCTCGCTTTTGTAATCCCAACAGGAAGCTGACCACCAGATTGCACTACCAAGTGATATTCCTGCCTTCCCTTCCGCGTCTCATCCTTCCTAAACATCCTAACTCTCCCACCAACTCGAAAACAACAGTGTAGTGTAGTGTTCAAATCTGCCCCGAAAACCCTCGGGAAAGGAAACTTTAGCCCGTTTGCTGGGGCCATCCTTCCGTCCTTCCGGAGCAACCCGATCCATCTCTGGGTCGGTTGGGTGAAGTATGGAATCTCAGGAACTTTTCGGCGGCCAGCGGGAAATTTCGTGTGATGCGCGCTACCGCCAGATGGTTTTTCGGGGCCGCCTGGGGATCTGATATTTCCTGCGCCGCCACCAGTCAGTAGTCAGTGGCAGCGAGTGAGTGTATGGCTCGGTGTGGGTACACGTGGTTAACCGATGGAAAAACGGAAACGGATGGAATGTACGCCGTTGTTTCTATAGTGGAACCATAATGCTGAACTCGGTCAGAGTCGGGAGAAGGATCCCGAAACTAGTTATTTGTAACTTAACATTTGATAAATTATAATAATGCTTCAAAATTTGGGTTTTTCTCTAGCGTATGTATGTTAAAATATGAATGTTAAAATTCAACAAAATTTACTTCTACAACTTGTTTTCAATTGCTTAACAAATAAATCAAGAATAAGTTGAAAAAAGGTGCGAAATAAGAATAGAACCACTTGAATTTTGACAAGATTTTTTCTCAAAACTTACTGCTTGAAAGTGTATAATAAATCTTCTGCGACCAATTTGAACACAGTCTGGATTTTAGTGGTTTTCTATAATTCCAAAGGTTTAAAGGTTTTAAGAGATGTTCTAGCGCTATGGATATTTGAGCTGTATTACTTTATCAAGCTGCTTAATTTCTATTTTAACATTCATAACCATGGCGTAAAATGTTAAAAATAGATTCTAGGGTGGATTTGAATCCTCACGCTCATCCACAACACTACCGATGCAAAACTGAGCGCAGAAACGAACAAAATGAAAGCAAAATGTGCCGAACTTACCTGGTGCAAAAGTGGTCATAAACTAGAGTGTCCATTTCCCGGCTATTTTTTCGTTCCCGGGAATCGGAAAATCAGGTGGCCTGTTTCCCGGGATCCCGGGAAATATACAGTTGCGTTCAAAAAAGAATGAAATCGCTTGAAGCTGCGCACCCACTTCCAACTTTGAAAAGCTGCCATTTCTCTCTCGGTTGATATTTTTTCATGAAAATTTCACACAATCTAGTTCAACTATCCAACTAACATTGCACAAAATTTGAAGTCTTTACATTGACGGGAAACAAAGATACATCTATTCCCGTAAAAAAGGGAAATTTGGAGTTGCTTCACTAAATTGGCTGTATCTTTAACAATTTTCATTGAAAAATCTTGAAATTTGGTCAAAAGATGTGAAAATGTTTGATCTAATACCAGGCCAAGTTTGGTCAAAATCGATGAACGTGATCAAAAATGGTGCCGGGTTGAAAATGGGTTCATTATCGCCCAGCAGACGATTTCATTCTTTTTTGGACGAATGTTTGTATGGAAAACATCGTAATCCATATATTCTTGGTATTTTCTTTCACAAAACCAAAATTTATCACAAAGAATGTTGTAAATTGATAGGAACTTTATTCTTCCTTTGTTTAGAAACAGAAATAGTTCCAACAGAACTGGTATTGAAACACAAGAGCGAATAGAATATTCGCTTAAATTGTAGATCAAATTTGTTTATCGGTATAATAAGCAGGTTATATCTGAAGCTCTGTTCTTCATATTTTGAACTCTGTTGGAACATTTTCTCTTTCGAAACAAAGAACGAATGAAGCTTATAGCAATTTATAACATTCTTTGTGATAAATTTTGGTTTTGTGAAAGAAAATACCAAGAATACATGGATTACGATGATTTCCATATAAACATCCGTCCAAAAAAGAATGAAATCGTCTGCTGGGCGATAATGAACCCATTTTCAACCCGGCACCATTTTTGATCACGTTCATCGATTTTGACGAAACTTGGCCTGGTATTAGATCAAACATTTTCACATCTTTTGACCAAATTTCAAGATTTTTTAATGAAAATTGTCAAAGATACAGCCAATTTAGTGAAGCAACTCCAAATTTCCCTTTTTTACGGGAATAGCTGTATCTTTGTTTTCCGTCAATGTAAAGACTTCAAATTTTGTGCAATGTTAGTTGGATAGTTGAACTAGATTGTGTGAAATTTTCATGAAAAAATATCAACCGAGAGAGAAATGGCAGCTTGTCAAAGTTGGAAGTGGGTGCGCAGCTTCAAGCGATTTCATTCTTTTTTGAACGCAACTGTACATAAACATGTAAAATATATGTATGTTTGCACTCCGATTGAAACTTACCCAGCCAACATGAAATCGTAAAAGAAATCATCGCCGAACTCGTATATGGATTCAACTCAAATCGGAATCGTAAACATGTACACTTAATATTCGATCATATCGTATATTCGTTGTTTACAACGAATGAAATACGAATTTATTTACGAAATGTTGGATGAAGTCGTATTTAGGTCGACCGATGTCAAATGAAATCTTATAACCATCACATGAGATTTCTTAAGACGCATTTTATTCGTACAATAATTACTCTCGTATCGAAATCGTAAATAACTTCAAATAAATTCATAAAGAATACCCCGTAAGCATCGTATTTCGTATCTTATGTAGATTGTATAGAATGCCAAATTAAGAGGCAAATTAGCAAAGCCACATCTATATATATAAAAATGAATTTCTGTCTGTCTGTCTGTCTGTCTGTCTGTCAGTCTGTTCCCTATAGACTCGGAAACAACTGAACCGATTTGCGTGAAACTTGGCTGGTGAGGGTACTGGAGGCAGGGGAAGGTTTCTATTATGGTTTGAGACCCCTCCCTCTCTCATGAAGGGAGGGAGAGGCCTCCCAAACAAAAGACATTTTTTTGCATAACTCGAGAACCCATCAAGCAAATGGTACCAAATTTATCATGGGGTGGTATTTGGGAACGAGAAATATTTCTATGAATATTAGGTATCCCTCCCTCCTCTCAGTGGGGTGATAGGAAGGGGGGAGGGAGGCTACCTTACAATTTTTCATATAACTCGAGAACTAATCAAGATATTGAAACCACATTTGGCACGGGAAGGTATTTCGATACGAAAAAAATTTCAACGATTATTTGAGACCCCTCCCTCTTTCAAGTATAAAGGGGGAGGGGCCTCTTTCATGTTTTTTTACATAACTCAAAAACTAATAGATCAAATGGAACCAAATTTGGCATGGAACGATATTTGGGTACGAGAAATGCTTCTATGAATATTTGGTATCCATCACTCCTTCAAAGAGGTGGATGAAATGAGGGAGGAGAGGTCTTCCTTACAGTTTTCAGTATAACTGAAGAGTTGTTCGAGCAAATTGATATTTTTCATGTGAGGGTATTTGGATACGAGACATGTTTCTATTATAAATTGAAGCCCCAACTTTTTTCAGTTGAAAGATATTAAGGAGGAAAGGGGGGCTTTCATACAATTTTTTGGATAATTCGAGAATTAATTGAGCAAATCAATCTAAATTTGACATCAAAAAGTATTTGAGTAAAAAAAATACTTTTTTTTTATGTGAAACAATTCCTTTCTTGCAGTGGGATGATAGAATTAGGAATATAGGAAGGGAAGGGAAGGCTTACATTTAACTTTTTTTTTTTATAAAATCCGAGAAATGGACAAAACTTAACATGGAAAATCATTTTGCTATGATTCTATGAATATCTGACACGCCATCCTCCTTTTAGTACATAGGAGGTACATAGGAGGAAGGAGGTGAGCTCAATACAATTTTGTTAGCATAAGTTCTCAGTTTATGCAAACGAAACCAACAAATGGAAACAAATATGGCATGGAAAGGTACTTGGTTACGAGATATGTTTCTACGAATGTTAGAGACCCTTACGCTTTGCAGTGTAGAGAGGGGAAGAAAGAAGGGGACTCCTTATACATGGGGTTGTAAAGCTTAAAACTTATCAACTTATCAATGGAGTAATATTTGATATAAGAGGATTTTCGGGCACGAAAAAATGGGTAATAATCATACCCACGACCACGACCTCCATTCAGCAGGGGGTAAAAGGAAGGATAAGGTAGGCTCTCTTATAAGTTTTTAGCATAAATCCAAAGAATATCTAGCAAAAACAACCATATTTTTTTAAATTAGCTTTTTTGCGTACGATTAATTTGAGACCCTCCTTTTTCAGGGCCGAGCTTAAAGAAGCACATTAAAATTATCAAATCTTTAACACCAATTTATAGATCAAAATTCAGAAAATTAGTTTAAGTCATCTTTGTGTTGCAATTCGAAACTCCAGCTGCAGCTCTCATTTTAAAGCGGTTTTAAAATAATCTCAACAAAACAATAAAAGTTAGAATAATTTCTGAAAATATCATTTGTTTTGGAAAGGTGTAGCAAAGCACACCGGGTCAGCTAGTAAATTATAAAAATGCATCATCGTAAATGTGTATGAATCGAATGGTATAATGTAACGTACAACATTCCACCAATGCGACAAAACGTACCAAAGTAAATCAATCATCGTTATAACATCGTATATTGTATTGTCGAAGTCGTAAACCAGAAAATCATCAAATCATTTACCTATATCGCCTCCACTTTTGGTAGGTATATGCTTTTTTCAAACATCATATACGATTATTATTACCAGCATAGATGAACGTATATCTTTTGATATACATACCAAATTGTTGGCTGGGTAGCTTATCAAACCTTCCCTGCGTAAAAGCTCATAAGTTGTTCAAAATGTTTTTTAACTAATTTGGTAACAAATAAATCAAACTGTTTTCATAAATTATAAATTAAAAGCAGTCAAACGAAATTGAATATAACCTGGACAGATTAAATGAAGAATTCATTCAGGCAATTGTTGGTTAGTAGAAACATGAACTTTTTATTTGTTTGATTTATCCAATTTTTTTTGTGTTTTTCTGGACATTTACATAGCTGTTCTTCATTTGAAAAAAAAAACGATGGCTTGGTCATTTTACCCAAACGATAGCATTTTGTAAACAACCGCCATGGAAGCCGAACGGAGAGATCAAATTGTGCACAGTTTTCTTGAAAATCCATTGTTGTCGGCATCGAAGCTAGCTAAACAGCTTAAAATGCCCAGAAATACCGTATGGCGTGTTATCAAGCAGTACAAGGAAACATTGACGACGGCTCGGAAGCCGCATTCGAAGCGTCGGAGTGGAACTGTCGACCGGAAACTGCGTGGGAAAGTCATCAAGGCCGTCAAGAGGAATCCCAATCATTCAGACCGCGATTTGGCCAATAAGTTCCAGGCCGCTCACAGTACGGTGCGACGAATTCGTCTCCGGGAAGGAATAAGGTCATTCCGAGCCAGCAAACAGCCAAATCGGACGCTGAAGCAGAACAATGTGGCCAGAATCCGTGCTCGAAAGCTGTACGACCAAGTGCTGACCAAGTTCGACGGATGTATTCTGATGGACGATGAGACCTACGTGAAGGCGGACTTTGGGCAAATCCCAGGTCAAAAATTTTATTTGGCAACGGCTCGGGGGATATACCTGCAAAATTTAAGTTCGTGTTTGCGGATAAATTCGCCCGCAAGTACATGATTTGGCAGGGGATATGCAGTTGTGGACAGAAAACCAAAGTCTTTCTCACTGACAAGACAATGACATCAGAAGTCTACAAAAAAGAGTGCCTACAGAAACGGATTCTGATGTTTATTTGTGCCCACGACCGTCCAGTAATGTTTTGGCCGGACCTCGCAAGCTGCCATTACAGCAAAACGATTATGGAATGGTACGCAACGAACGGGGTCAGCGTAATACCGAAGGACCTCAACCCCCCAAACTGCCCCCAGTTCCGGCCGATAGAGAAAAACTGGGCAATCACGAAGCGGAGGCTTAAGGCAAAGGGAAAACTTGTTAGGAACATGACTCAAATGAAGAACTGGTGGAATCAAATCGCCAAAACGGTGGACGAAAAGGGTGGCCGTATTACGGGAAAAGTACGAGAATTTCTTCGAAACAGCCATGAATAATTTTTTTAATTTTTTTTATGAAAGAGTAAAGAAAATGCTACATTTGTATGAAAAACAAATTATGAATTCGTTAATAAATGACTGAACTACACGCAATTGTTTGTGTTCCAATATTAAATGAAGCAGACTTTAATCTATTTCAATTAAAAAAAAATTGCACCAAATGGCTGCAAAATGTCTACTGCCACAGGAATTGGCATATTCTCAATGAGTTTTTTATGACTACATATTCAAAAAGAACAAAAAGAGTGGTTCCGGAGGCTATCAGGCTTTTCCAGAGATATAATTCCATACATGTCGAGAATTCCCGGGAATTAAACTATGATTCCCGGGAATCGGGAATTCATGAATTTTTCAAATTCTCGGGAAATCCCGGGACGGACACTCATAGCATAAACGAATAGGCTATTAGATTATGGGTTGAAACTTGAAGTCAGTTTTGCAGCAAATATTCTACAAAACACAAAAAATACTGTTTTTTCACCTACTTGGACAAGTGATTATGTTTCCTATGTTGTTAAAAGCGCGCACTTTTCGCATATGTGAGTGCAACTGTTCGACCATTGTTGGTTTTCGATGCAAAAAAAATATTGTTAAATAATAACAATAAATTTTATAACTTTTAAAAGAGATGGTGGCCCACTTTGTCGTCTTCAAATGAAAGTTGCATCATGAATTGGACTATACTATACAGGCCAACATTTTCAACAGGCGGGCCAAATTTTGGATATGAGATTTGCTCGCGGTCCAAACAAGTAATTTTTCTTTAACATTCCAGGAAAAAAAAACAGAATATTCCATAAAAATTGAAATTCTTTCAAGCGATTCAAGGCCTTCATTGTAAATTTCATAAATGTCAAATCGCCACCTATTAACAATATTTTTACGTTAACCGGTTTCCATGAAAAAATTTATAGGTGTTTCGAATTAAAACTTTAAAAAAATAACATGGAATGGAATTGTTGCAAAATTGAATCGTTCAAAAACTCTCGGCATTAAAAAGATTATTTACAAAACGTACTTACCTATTCCTATGTAAGTACCTCCTGAACTCTTGCAAGTTGAACTCAAAATTTACCCTTTTTTGCACTTAGAAAAAAAATATAAAATTTCAGAAGAATGTTTCATAATACCCAATTTTGATTTGATTTAGGTATCGGTGTAAATTCTTTTTAAATTTTAAGAACACGTTACCAATACTAAGCTAATTAATTTGGTTTAATATTCATACTTATACCTTTTACTATTGAAATTAAGCAAAAAAAACAAATTTTAAATACCTTTCAGAGTTTCGAATTTTTGAATAAAAAGAGCAAATGTTATAAAATGTCGATAGATATTCGATGACTTTAAAACAAATTTTTCTTTACGAATAGTTAATAAACATTGTTAAATATAACTTTGATGATGATGTTAATGGGGGTCGGAAATTTTGAAAGATTGATATAATCAGTAAAAATCAATCGACTGGTTGGGTAATGAATAAATTGATTTTCGGCGATTTAAGTCACGAAAAAATCTGAAAACAATTTTTATTTCTTCGTCCGACGTTTCGGCACTTATTATGCCTTTTTCAATGAGTTGTAAAACGTGATATTAATTCACCAAAAATTTTTTGAATCTGTTAAACTGTCTAATGCTAAACTGTCTAATGGGGAAATGTAAGTCCAGTTGTTATTGATCTGGTTGAGATGGATATAACACTTTGAAAGTTTTGAAAAACGAAAACGGATATAAAAATGATTTCCAATGCAATTAGGTTTTTTTTCTATCAGTTCTTGTTTTCGAGATAACTCTTTAAAATAAGTAAAATTCCATTAATTAAATTTGTAAACTTTTTTTTCAAACCACATAGCGTCTCAAAGATTTTGAAAAGAGTGTTTTAAAATCAATTAACAATTTTTCAGAAGACCCACGTATAATTTTAATCTGTGAAGTAATTTGCTTTCTGTCAATTTTTCCCAATCCTGCAAAAATACGGTTAATAAAACGGAATTTAGAAAAAAAATTAAACCAATTTGAATCTATGATATTTTTTAAGCATAATCCGAATTGTGTCACAGTCTGCAACAAAGTTGTCAAATGAGTTGAAATATTCAATAATAAATAATCAAAGACATTCTTAAATGACGTAAGGAATAGTTGTGATGTTGTCTATTCCAAGTTTTAAAATTGTAGGATTGAATTGAGTATTTTTGAAACAAATAAAAAAAAATTAAAAAATAAAATAAAAAAAAACTTAAAAAAAATTTAAAAAAAATTTAAAAAAAAATTAAACAAGAATAAAAAAATAATAAAAAATTAAAAAAAAAACATTAAAAATAAAAAAAAAAAATAAAAAATAGAAAAAAACGAATAGCAAATCAGTTATTGGAACAGAGGCAGCGAAAATGCTGTTCTCCTGTGGATGTGTCAAATATTGTACAATTTGGGGATTTACATTTTTTGATTGGAATTGTAATTGATCCTTAATTCAGTGACGGTAATCTTCCTGTAGAATAACATTATATCAAATCAAGAGGATCAACTTTCATTTTAAATTAATTTGATGATGATTTAGGTAATTTTTTTTCGAATGATATAAACTAGAGATGTACCGAATAATTGAGATAAGTATTCGGCCGAATAGGAAAAATATTTATATTTAAAATTTATACAATAACAAACTTTTCAATTTTTTTAAATGAAATTGAAAAATCTACTTAATAATCAAAATCTTATGGTTTCAATAAAACATCTCAGGTGTATCCGTGTGCCTTTCACTGTATATCACAGTACAGGGCCGTAGGAAGAACCGACTCATGGGGGGGGGGGGGTTTTGGTGACTAATTTTTACCTATGATTTTTTGTCTAAAAACACACGAATAAAAAATTAAAACAAATTATGTTTGTAAGTTTTGTAACTATATGATTATTCATTTTTAAGTACTCATCCATAGTTTTCGTATGAATTTGTAACTTAAAAGAAGACACGAATGCCACAAGGGTGGTAAAGTGTCATTAATAAAACCTTAAAAAAGTAACTCTAGAAAAGTGGGCTTTGGGCTACAGACTGAGTGAAATTTTTTTTTAATGAAACCTCTAGAAACAAAATATGAAATTGGCTTTCATCGATGATCAAAATTTTTGAATTTGTTTAAAACTCTGGTTCATCAAAACTATCTGATTTGAGCATAAAATAAGAACTTTTTAGGATAGCTTTTAATTTCTTAAAAAAAAACTTATTCTATACTAAAATTAAACAAGCCCAATCTTCGAAACTCTTTTGCAAATTAAAAGATTCAAACCTTTGATGAAAATAAATAAAATTTTCAAAATAAAAAGGTAAGAATCAAATTTGCTTGATGCAAACTTGATATGGATATATTTATGATTTTAGTTATAAATTTGGCTTTAAAAAAAGCTGCAATACTAATAATGTTGAACAATACACCGAAAAAATAAAAAAAATTGTGCAGATTTTTTAGGTAAAGATCAGGTACATGTTTCTTAAACAGGGAATGTTTTGCAGGAAAAATCAATGCCATACTAAAAATCCTGTGGATGATTTTTTTTAAATATAATTTGAGATATTTGGCATGAATCAAAACTAAGAAAATTAACTCAAATTTGTGATTAGCTGAATTGTGTGTATAAACTTATTCTGATTAAAAACTTAGAAATCTGCAAATTGAATTGACAAGCAAATTTTTCTCTTGAATTTATCAACAATTTTATGTTGATTGAAAAACTCATTCACAAGGTAAATCTTTTTCTGAATTCTAAACCGTAATTCAAAAATTGAATTTTGAATCTGTTTCCGAATTTCTGTACGATTTCCGAAATTTACAAAAAATACGATTTCCTAATCTTGACTCCAGATCAGAATATTATGAGCCAAATCTTAGAGCCCTAATTTATGAATTAATTTTTTAAATTTTGAGTGCTGGTTTAATCTTAATTAATTATTTCAATTAATTATTTTTAATTTGTTTTGTGAATCTGATTAAAAATGTGAATTTCGAATGATGAATCAGAATCTGGTTTTCAATTTTGGATCGCCACTTAGAAGCTTTAAATGTTTAAATTTTGTGTAAGAATAAATTTCAAGAACATCGAATACAAAACAATTTTTTTCTTTTTCCATATTTGGAAAACTATTAATAAAATATTGAAAATGCATTTGATTTTCGATAAACATGATTCAAATTTTATATGAAATGCAAAACCGAATTCAAACAAGGATTTCAAAGACACTTTACATTCCTAATTTCTTATGATTATTCGAACTGAAAATCAAAAATCCTAAATTTGATACAGAATCAGAAATACGAAAATATGTAGAAATTAAATTTTGGTTATAGGAATATGGAACCAGAACCTCCAAAATGGGTTTAATTTAAAATTGGATATTCAGACCTAGATATCTATGATAAGGTTGCCAAATTGCTTGGTTTTAAACGGATTGGCCCGGATATTTTATATAAAATTTGGGAAGAGTACGGTCCGACCCAGTTGCCCAGATTTCATTAGAAAAGCCCGGATTTTGCCCGGGTTTGGTCTCATTTTTATTCTTAAATCAGACTCTAAAATTAACAAATTGTGTTGTTATTTTTTTTATTTATGCGTCCAACTATCATGAAAGGTCTTTTAAGTTTTTTTTTCTTGATTTTTAAAATTGACCGGTTTTGCCTGGATTTGGACGTCAATTTTGAATACAAATACCCAAATTTTGCCAGGTTTTTATATAAGACAGCCCGGATTTGTCCGTCCCGGATAGGTGTCGAAAATAATCTGACATCTGACTTATTCTATGAACAAATGAGAAAATTTTGAAAAACTGTAGCAGAATTTTGAACTTGAAATGGGTTTTTGGGGTTTTGGTATTAGTTTTAAGTTCGGATAGCTACTCTTGAATATCTTTGCTCTATTGTCATAATTTGATTATGAATTTAAAATTTTGAGTGTAGTATAAAATACCTCGCTTGCTTTTTTGGACCCTCATGGGGGGGGGTTTAACCCCCAAAACCCCCCCCCCCCGTTCCTACGGCCATGTCACAGTATACCCAGGCTTGTCCATAAATATTATAAAGAATTCGAGATATGTCAAATTTTGCCGAGATAGCTATGTATTGTTTAAAACTTCTGGGATTTTGCCCGAATTTATTAAGCTTATTTGCCAAATCAAATAAAAATTTCAAAATCTTTCTTGAAAAATTTTGTTTCCTAAAACGATTTTCTAAAAAACTTCAAATGAACATGAATTTTTATTTAATCCTTTGATACGATTTTAACACTGCTGCTGTGATTCAACGAAAACTTTAAATTTTGAGTAATTTTCTTTTGTATGAATCATTTGTATTCTCTTGTATGATTAAGAATAATGCCTAGATTTTGTTCAGATCAGCCTTTTTTTTATAAAATCGGCTCGATCGTGTTGATACGTGTGTAGAAAGTACGCTATTGTATCGTTAAGTATCGTTGTTTTTGACAAATATTTTGAAGATATCATGCTCAAATTCGACCCTTATTTAATTCAATAACAAATAAGCAATTTCAAATTGTTTGGCACCTGTTTCGACATGATATTTCTTTGATGATAAACGCCCTAGAAGCGGCAAGTCATCTGATGTCCTTTCAGCTATTGGTGACATTTTGAAAATCAGATAGACCACTACTTGAAAAATTTCTTGAAAAAAAAAAATTCTTTTTGAAATTATCGACTCAAAACATGAGGGGCATTTAAATGAAAGGAATATAAGGAAATTGAAATAACCCCTTTGGTTAAAAGTTCAATAGAATATTCGACCGGATATTCGATTTGCCAAATAGTTGAAAAGGTCAATATTTGGAATTCGCGGCCGTTCACCGAATACCCCTATTAGGTACATCTCTAATATGAACCAAGAAAAACATACATTTCTGAAAACATGGTGGTTTCCCGTGGGCCATGGTTTGGCCACCCATGCCCTACAATTTCATTACAAGCAGTGTGTGTAAATGCTGTTTCCATAACTCTAAAGCGCCTTTTGGTAAAATTTCAGTTGCCTCATATTTGTTCTGGTATCCAATTCAAAGAGTGAAAAGTGCCTGTCGAAACTCAAAATATCAGTATTGAAAATTTAACTTGAATATCGAAATCCAGATTTTTGTGAAGGTAAAAAATTTAGTGCATGTTATGATTTTTGATCGTATAAAAGGCAAGAACAAGGAAACGGTCTGTTTCACAAAACCAATCAAGTAGAGAATAAAATTGCAAGTAAATGAACTTATTGAAACGGTTTTAAAACAAAACAAGTCAGAACTGTCAAAACTTGCTATTTTACCCGAATGAGATATAATGGGAAACATATTTAAACAATATTTTTCCACATATGCCAGCAATCACAAAGCTTGTTAATGCCAATTTGCCTCTGCATCTTGTGCAAATTTTTCAACAATTCAAGGATGTTATGATTGAAGTTTGATCTGTGGGTACCTATACATTAGGGTGTCCCAAAATTGCATTACTTCTGGGAATCTGAGGGCTCACCCTCCAAATGGTAGATTAGGAAGTGCCGAACAAACTTTTGTATGGGGCCGACTAAAAAAATCATGTTTAGAGGTTCCGCAAGCGCGATCTTTAAAAAAAGTCCACTTTCAAAAGATTTGATTTTAAATAAATTCTGGGTCCAAAAATTTTCATAAAATTTATATATTTTATATTTTTTTAATTTTGTTTGAGTTAAAAACTACACGTAAAAAATACAAAATGAACCAAATTTGTATCAAAATGTAAAACTAGCAAGCTATTTTCAAGAAAAAAAATTTTTTTGGTCCATAAATGTTGAATTCAACTCACCAAAATGTGTACCAAGCGTAGAATATTTTTGATACCAATGCCATCAAAAGATGCGGATTTTTATGCACTTAAACTTTGCTGAACAAAACATGTGATTTGTATCAACGTGTGAACAGCTATTCACGATTCAATGCTTAACAAAAATAACAATTTAGGATATTTTTTATTTAATTTTTCAAATTTGTCTTAATAAATACCTACTTTAAAATCAAAATACTTGCAAAAAAAGACTAAGATGGTTTAAAGAAGTCATAAGAAGGCCATATGCCGAATTTGAGCAGAATCGGACAACAGGAAGGGGTTGCACTGAATATCAAGTGTGAAAGGGATTCTGAGACATAGTGTTCTAAAGAAGCATAAAAAACTGGTTTTTCATCATACATTTTTGTCTTTATCAACCGATTGCTTGGTTATGTAAGTTTTATTAAAATTTCAATTAAGACTAACATTTCACCTGAAGACTGCAACTCGATTGGACTTAAAACAAAAAAGTTATGGCTGTTCAAAGATTGTATTTTGGTTACAAATTGTCCTGTAAAACTCAATGAGTAAAAAGTACTCATTGTGTGTTAAACGACAATTTGCCACAAAAATACAATCTTGGAACAGCCATAACTTTTTTGTTTTAAGTCCAATCGAGTTGCAGTCTTCAGGTGAAATGTTAGTCTTGATTGAAATTTTAATAAAACTTACATAACCAAGCAATCGATTGATAAAGACAAAAATGAATGATGAAAAACCAGTTTTTTGTGCTTCTTTAGAACACTATGTCTCGGAATCCCTGTCACACTTTAGATTCAGTGTCCCTTCCTGTTGTCCGATTCTGCTCAAATTCGGCATATGGTCTTCTGATGACTCCTTTAAATCAACTAAGTCTTTTTTTGCAAGTATTTTGATTTTAAAGTAGGTATTTATTAAGACGAATTTGATAAATTAAATAAAAAATATCCTAAATTGTTATTTTTGTTAAGCATTAAATAGTGAATAGCTGTTCACACGTTGATACAAACCACATGTTTTGTTCAGCAAAGTTTAAGTGCACAAAAATCCGCATCTTATAATGGCATTGGTATCATAAATATTCTACGCTTGGTACACATTTTGGTCAGTTGAATTCGAAATTTTTGGACCAAAAAATTTTTTTTCCTTGAAAATAGCTTGCTAGTTTTACATTTTGATACAAATTTGGTTCATTTTGTATTTTTTACGTGTAGTTTTTAACTCAAACAAAATTAAAAAAATATAAAATATATAAATTTTCTGAAAATTTTTGGACCCAGAATTTATTTAAAATCAAATCTTTTGAAAGTGGACTTTTTTTAAAGATCGCGCTTGCGGAATCTCTGAACATGAATTTTTTTAGTCAGCTCCATACAAAAGTTTGTTCTGCACATCCTAATCTACCATTTGGAGGGTGAGCCCCCAGATTCCCAGAAGTAATGCAATTTTGGGACACCCTACTATACATAACTTAAATATTTTTTAAATTCAGGATTTCAAGAAATCAATAATGGAATAAGTTCAAAGGTCAGCTTGAAAAAAAAAAATCTTAGAAAAATTGAACCCAAAAATGAAAGGCTAGTTGATTTTGTCTGTTTTTGTTCAAAGTCCCTAGATATTTTTTTTTGTATGTTTTATTTATCGAGGGATTAACCAGATGTTTTCACCCTCGTCCCTAGATATGACTCTTTCAGTGGGACACACATCGCCGAAGGATTTCCAGTTTGGAAACTTGAGAATCAGAAACAATAAGCCCGTCAAAGTGCCTCAGATGGACGGATAGGTCTCAGCTTCGAAGGAAAGAAAGTGCAATCGCCGAAAATAGCACCTACAGAGAATCGGGAAAGCCTTGATAAAACTTATAGCAAAATGGTTGACTGATGGCAGACTATGGGTTGGTGGCTCGAGGGGAATCCGAGACGTAATCAAAAGGCTGAAAGATGGTGGAAAATGTGGTGCGAATAAGTTACATAATTCATTCCATTCATGCGAGTGGCACTTAAAAGCTTTCGGGATTTTCTTCTGCAGCCTCGGAGTAAAACAAGAGAGAAAGACAAAACGGAGCATCTGGTAGTGGTTCACAAGGAGGGACGACGACAGGGAAGATCAGTTACTCTTCCTAGTCAGCTAGCTAGCTGTGGGTTGATTTTGGGTTCCACCGGAAAACAGCCTAAATTTTTCTGGTGCGAAATCCATCAAAAAACTTTTCCCCTGAAATGGCACGATGGCTAAAATGTGCGACACGTGACAGCCGGCGTGAAGTTGTTGTTGTGGAATTTCGCCGAAATTCCACGGATGACACGCTGAGTTGAGCTGATGGGTCCCAGCAAAGATCGCCGGGCTTTTCCAACGAATGTTGCTGGCTGGCTGGGTTGAAATAACACAATGGAAAAATACGGAGTAAATCGGTTCGGTTAAAGTTCACTTTCGGTTGCGTTTAACTTTCATAATTTGGTAATTCGCGGCGTTACAGTGTTGAAAAGTTAACAATTCAAAATTAACAAAAGTGCTACTTTTTGATACTGTTCTCAATGTCGAAAAGTACAATCCTTTGATCAGAAATACTCAGTCATTTTCATAAATCATAAATCTTAAAATGCGCTTTGTGCAGGATAATTGAAGAATTTTCAAGGTAATTATTCGAATTTGAATTAAATTTTGTATGCAACTCCTAGAAAAACTCGATTTTATAAGCCCTCGACGTTATTATCTAATTTAGCATGCCTCTTTGGATATATGTATGACTCATGCCGAAAAAAATCCACTTTTTGCTACTCGTTTCGTTAAAAACTAAGTATTGTGAATTATAACTAATATCACATAAATCTCACATCAACATGATCGAACATCTTCAATACCTACCTGTTAAAAAATTATTGTGTCTAGATAATTTTGGACACGAGAAAAAAACTCTTCTGTCACATTCCACCGTGACGTGAAATCGCTTTTCCAGACTTTTCTGAACTATTATCAACTAGAAGTCAACCAATTTACTTGAAAATAAAAAAAAATAGTAGCAAATGATCTTAAAATGAATTTTCTTCAAAATGAATGGTCATTGAAAAAAATTAAGTTGTTTTTGTTGTGATCGATTGCTTTTGTGACGTGAATTCACGCTAGAATTGATAATTTTTCACTTTCGTACATAACACTTTGATTTCCTGTTCTCTCTGTTGAAATAGGATATCGTTGTCTTCGAATGAGTTGTAGAGAAAACAATTACCCACAATTTGATGTGCGTATCTTCTCGATTTAACAACAAGTAACGAAGTTATGTCTTTTTAAGGCTGTGACGTTAATTCAGTTTAAACAGACTGAATTTACGTCACGAATTATAAAGTTATTCTGAACCATTCTTCAGGGACTTCAAATTTTATGTGCATTTTAAAAGTGATATTTTTTTATTCCGACTTTTACAATTATAAATTTGAAGTATCTTTTCCTAATCCTTATTTTGATTGGCACCTAAATAGCAACATATTGAGGGACCGCATACGTTAAAATTACTATTGTTTTTCAACTATTGCTCGATTTGTAAAAAACCAACCATCTGAAGGGTCAAAACAGCTTCAGAGCATATTTCTCTTATATAATTCAACAAAAAAAATCAAATTTTGTGACGTGAATTCTCTCATTCGTACTGTTGTAATTCAGCTAGATTTCAACCGATTTCTATAAAATTTAGTGTTTCAGAATCGTCTCAACATTGTCAAAGCAGTTCTTCTTTTTATTTAAGAAAGTGTCAGAGTTCATAAATTTGAAAAAAAACCCTTTTTTTGTGGCGTGAATTCACTCATTTGTGGCTGTTTTTGTCCGCTTTTCAAAACAACCACATTGGATATAGAAACATCTTTTTTCTTCACAATGAAGCAGTATTTGTTGGCTTCAAAGCGTTTTGAAAAATTTACTTAATCAAAATAATCCATGTATTTTAATTTACTATTTTGTAAAAGTTATTATGCAAAAATTACCTTGAATTATCAAAATTACCTTGAATTATCAAAATTACCTTGAACTATCAAAATTATTGACATGTTTGAGATTTTTTGATACGTGAAAGGTAAAATCCATAAATAAAAAATTGTTGAAAAAATAAGAAATAAAAGTTTGGTTGTAATTATTGAAAGCATTTAGTTAGAATTTAGCATTGAACTTTCCAAAGATAAGTATAAAAATCCCGATCGATTCAAAATAGATGATTTAAAATAATTTAAAACGTTTATAAATTTACAAGCGCAGGTTTTGTAGTTTAAAATTTCAAGCTCTGAATATTTTATTGCCGTCAGTAAAAATATGTTGTCCTGAATGGACGAATGTTTTTCCTTTTAAAAATTAAGATTCATATACAAAATTTTAGAAACGAAAAACAAAGCAAAAAAAATTAAAAATTTTAAAAGGATAAAAATGAACATGCTTATAACATAAACATTAAAGTTATTAAATAGATTGACCATAGAATTTGGTAAACTTATTTGTTAATTTAAAACAATCGGTGAATTTTTTTTAATCAAAACAGAATATAACGATGAATTTAATACGATTTTTGAAACATTTTAAATAATTTTTTTTAAAAAAATTTCGAATAATTTTGAAAACTTATTTATAAAATTTAATTTATTATTCAAGGAAACGTTATATTCTGTGCTTATGTATTTCTGACAGATATATTTGAATGATTCGTGCGCCCTGAACTTGATTCTAATGTCTATCACCTCTAGTTTTGGTGATATGATGTTTACAATTCAATCTCAATCTGATTTTAGTGAACTAATCATTGATAACTGAAAGCTAACAAACTCACATGAAAGAGAATTGATTCTGAATTTGTTTGTTATACAAAGAATAGTATTCTGTCTATAGATATTCTGATTTCAGAAAACTAATGATCTGAAAATGTTTTATTTTCCAGTTTTTAGAATTTCGAATGAAATCATTACCAAGTATTTCTAAAAAAGGTTTTATTTCGTTTAAAAAATTTGTAGATGTCCACAAAATTAATTGATTTTCATTTATAAAGTTATATAAAATTCACTTTTGTATAAAACTTTAAAGATAAGTAACATTCCCGTATTTTAAAGAATGAGGAAAAGTAAACTAAATATAAACTTCTTTAAACTTAACTCACGAAAGTCATAATAACTTGCGGTCTTTGAGAAAGTTGAAAACTGATTTCAACCTTTATTTGATTTTTCTTTGTTATGTTTTACAAAAATAAAAAAGTGCCGATTTTTTCATATGATTTTGACCTATTTTTCAAATGTTATTTGAAAAACATTGCATATTTGGATTCAGGGCACCCAAACTTATAAAAATTAGCTGCACCTCGAAAAAATGTGAATTTTGCAGCCTTGTGTACCTTAAGGGGGGGGTAGGGTCTAACATTTCCAAAAAATCGATTTTTTTTATTTTTCTATTTTCTTGTTGTAAAACATTTCAAGAATGTTTTGTCAAATTTTCAAGTCAATTGAAGCAAAACTGTAGAAGTTATATGCCTTTATCTCCTCCTATCTAATACTGCAAGAAAGCAAGAGCAACTCTGCTTTAGATGGCGAAAACAGTGATTTGCGAAATTTTATAAGTGTTTTTGTTTGCATAAAATAAGTGTGAAATAGTGTGTGGATTTTAATGAAATTAGTGTCAATAGTTAGATGAGTAACGCAAGGATCAGGATAAGTAGAAGTTTAAACCCACTTTCAATTATTTTGAATTCTTTTCGTTGATTTATTATCAGCAGTATCAAGCAAGAATCGATGGAAATCTGTTCATAGCTTGTGCTGCTGGAGCGTTTTTTTTTTGCTTTGTTCTCCACACACAATTGGTCTCAGCCAAGCGAGCAAGTGCGTCCAACGGGTCGGTCGTTCGTAGGTAGGAACAATGGGTGTGTGCAAGAAATGTGGATTGCAACTGAAATGCTCGGACCAACCTTTGACCTGTTGGTGTGGATCGGTTTTTCACGCCGCTTGCACCAACTTGCAAAGATCGGTTTCGAGATTGGTAATTGATAATGTTAATCTGCAGTACAGATGTGATGATTGTTCATCTAGCTTGGGTAATAAGGAAGAAAATAATGTGGTTTCTGTGATCAGCTCTGCTGAAAGCGAGGCAGGAGCGGTAGCAAATGCGTCGGTTTCGGTAGAGAAGATGCAAAATGACATTATTAATCAATTGAGTAACAAAATTGATAGCGCTACAGCACAAATCCAATGCGATATGCAAAAAATAATTGATGAAAAAATTAATAGTTTCCGTACCTCAATTGATAATAAATTAGCAGAACTTGATAATAGAGTTAAATCATTTGTTGGAAAAAATAACAATTTAGTACCTATAAACAGAAAAAGAATTTTTTCTTCCAGGATAACTAAATCAGATTCAATTTTTGATCCAAGAAAGAAAACTTTGATTTTAAATGATAAAAATGATTCGCCAGTACAAGTTGATGCAAGAAATAATGAATTAGATGATGAAGTTTTCATAGAAAATCCTACAATGTCTTACGCGGCTGTAGTTAAAAGGAAAACATCTTTTAGAAAAAAATCAAAATCAGGTAATCGTAAAAGTCGTCCGGTTATTGTAATAAAACCTGCTGAATCTTCTCAGGACTGTGAGGGTACACGGAAGTTTTTGAAAGAAAAACTCAATCCAAAAATACACAAAATCAACAATTTTCGAAATGGCAGAGATGGATCGATTATTGTAGAATGTGCAACTGATGAAAATGTCGAGATTGTGAAAGATGGGATTGATAAAGATCTGGGAGATGAATACTCAGTTGTTATTCCCTCTCCAGCGAGGCCAAGATTAAAAGTTTTGGGAATGAGTGAACAATATTCTAATGAAAAATTTATTCAGATCCTTAAGGATCAAAATGAGCTGACAATTGATTATGTAAAAGTTATAAAAAGTTATGAAAATCCTCGCTTCAAACATAATAAATTTAATTTGATTATTGAGGTTGACTTAGCAACTTACAAAAATTTGAAAGCATTGAAACGTATCAACATTGAATGGGATTCATGTTTAGTGTTTGATGCTATAGGTGTCGTGAGGTGTTTCCACTGTGGAGAATTTAATCATAAAAGCACAGATTGTAAGAATAAAGAAAGATGTTCTAAATGTGGAGAGTTTCATAAAACTTCAGATTGCTCAGCGGATCAATCTAATTGTATAAACTGTTTAAAAATGAATTCTGAGCGAAATATGAAATTAAAGACGGATCATGCAGCATACAGCCTGGATTGTCCAGTTTATAAGCGACTTAGACAAAGTAGGAGAGATAAATTTAACTTCAACGAATAGCAACCAGCCAAAAATGGTAGTTGCAAGATTTCTGAAATAGTTTACTTAAATATAAATGGAATAGCTACCAATTATGCAGCCTTGAAACATTTAGTTAAATCAATTAATCCGCAATTGATTTTTATCACTGAAACGCATGTTAAAGTGGCAGAGGCCTACGACCAGTACAGTCTCTCAGGATATAACGTAGCTTATTGTTTATCACATTCAAGTCATACTGGGGGTGTGGCTATTTACTTTAAAGCATCGATTGTTTTAAAAACTTGTGTGAACGAATCTATTGAAAATAATTGGTTTTTGGGCGTTAGAATCAGCAAAGGCATAAAACCGGGAAACTATGGGTTGTTGTACCATTCGCCAAACTCTAGTGACCAGCGTTTTTTAGATATCTTTGAAAAATGGATGGATGGGTTTTTAGATGCAAGTAAATTAAACTTAATTGCGGGCGATTTCAATATAAACTGGTTGGTCGAAAATGATTCTAAACATTTGAAGCGGATAATAGAATACCTCAATTTAAAGCAAACAGTCCATGATTTTACACGGATTTCCAACAACAGTAGAACTTTAATCGACCATGTATTCAGTAATTTTTCCTCGGTTCAGTCTAGAACTGAAACTGATTTAAAAATAACAGACCATGAAACGATAATTATAAGTATTCTTGATGATTTAGTGGAATCGGATAGTACTGTTAGAATGTGGTGTTGGAAAAAATATTCTCAGCAAGCATTATCGGAGCTTGTAGCAAGAAGCTTAGATTATCAGACATTTGATGGTTGTTTGGATCAAAAGGCAGCTGTTATTACTGACATAATGAAAACGTGTACAAATGAGCTTGTAACTGAAAAAAATGTAGAAGTTTCAAATTCGAATAGTTGGTACAATATAGAACTTTGGCGACTAAAACGCAAAAGAGACAGACTTTATAAAAAGTTCTGCAGATCTAATTGCGTAATTACATGGAATCAGTATACAATGGTGAGAAATCTTTATTCAAGGTCTTTGAAAAGAACTAGAAGTGAATATATTCAGAAGAAAATAGATCACAATAAACATAACAGCAAGGAATTATGGAAAATTTTGAAAAAATTAATGAATGCTCAGAGTAATTCAACAAAAGTAGTCACTTTTGAAGGAGTCGAAGAAGAATCTGATAATGTTATTGCCACTAAATTTAACAAGTATTTTATCGAAAGTGTCTCTATCATCAACCAGAGCATTGATGAAGTCAGTGAACCTGGTGAACTTAATTTTCAAGTTGATAGTAAATTAGAAGTCTTTAAAGCTATAAGTTATATTGAATTAAAAAAGATTTGTTTTTCACTACAAAAATCAGCTGGAATTGACAATGTAACTGCAAAAAATCTTCAGGATTGCTTTCATGTAATCGGAGAACCTCTGTTGAATCTTATAAATGAATCATTAGAGACCGGACACGTGCCGCAAGTTTGGAAGGAATCTCTCGTGATTCCTATTCCGAAAATCCATGGAACGATTAAATCTGAAGAGTTTCGCCCAATCAATATGTTGCATACACTAGAAAAACTTTTAGAGCTAGTTGTAAAAGAACAGTTGATGAAATATTTGAATAGTTATCAATTACTTATTCCAGAACAATCAGGATATCGAGAGAAACACTCGTGTGAAACTGCATTAAATCTTGTTTTAGCAAAATGGAAACAATATTTCGAAAATAAAGAACCAATTATTACTGTATTTTTAGATTTAAAACGTGCTTTTGAAACTATTTCTAGACCATTGTTATTGAAAACTTTGAAACAATTTGGGATTTGTGGTAATGTGCTTAAATGGTTTAGCAGTTACTTATGTAACAGAACTCAAAAAACCTCTTATAATAATTGCATATCGAAAACATTGGAAAACTCGCTTGGTGTGCCTCAGGGAAGTGTACTAGGTTCCATTTTATTTATAATGTACATAAATGATCTAAAACGGGTTTTACGATTTTGTGATATTAATCTTTTTGCTGACGATACTGTTTTGTTTATTGCTGAACGAGACGTGGCTAAAGCTTTATTACATCTGAATGAAGATTTGCATACTCTTGTGAATTGGCTCAAATTTAAAAAATTAAAATTGAATATTAGTAAAACAAAGTATATGATAATTTCGTCACGATTTGAGCTTTCCGATGTTAATGTTAACCTAGATGGAGAGCCGATTGATCGCGTTAGTGAAATTAAATATCTTGGTGTGACGATTGACGATAAGTTAACGTTCAAAAATCATATTGACAATGTTATCAAAAAAATTGCAAAGAAATATGGAGTATTGTGCCGATTGAAAAATGACTTAACAATTGCCAGTAAAATTCAGTTGTATAAATCTATCATTGCACCACACATTGATTTCTGTTCATCTATTCTTTTTCTAGCTAATGAAATTCAGTTGTCACGATTGCAGCGCTTACAAAATAAAATAATGCGTTTGATTTTGAAATGTAGTCGATACACTTCCTCCCGTTTCATGCTGGACGCTCTACAATGGTTATCTGTTAAACAAAGAATTAAATATTTGACAATGGTGTTCATTTACAAAATAGTCAATAATCTATTGCCACCGTATTTAAGTAACCGAATAGTTAGAGGAAGTGATATCCATAGATACAACACTAGAAATGCATCGGAAGTGAGAACACCCACTTTTATTCTTAGTGCAACTCAAAATTCGCTGTATTATAAAGGTATTAGAGACTTTAATTTGCTACCGCGAGAAATTAAATGTGCTCATAACTTGGCTGAGTTCAAAAAACTTTGTATTTCTCACATAAAAGTAGAATAGAATTTTAAAAAGTAGATAATAAGGGAAGATTGTAATATTTGACGTAATTGCCATGTGATCGTAGTAGAATAGACAAGCAAATCATTGTTTTCGTCCGATGATGATGATGATATTTGTTTTGATTTTTGAATATTTTTTTTTGGCCTTCTGCCATCTGTAGAGTAGAGTAAAAATAAAGAGAAAGTCTGCACACGTTTGAGCCACGCGCGCGGAATAAAGTTAGAAAATAATAATTCAGTATATATATGAAGTGCATTGCAAGCACAAAACAGAAATCGGTCCGTTTTTATTTGCTTACTGATTCTGTAAGAATAATCAATGAATAAATTATCTTAAAGATAACTCGACCAGCTCAAGTCTGTGCAGGGGAATGAGGTGGGACCATCATCATCATCATCATTTAAGAGCAAAAACTTCAAACGCGTTTTTCTCGAAAGCACATTTTTAAAGTCAGAGGACATCGTCATTTGAAAACTACTTATCCGATTCTTTTCAAATTTGGAACATATTTTCTATATATAAAATGTCAGACCCCAACGTTTTTCTTTTTAGATTTTTTTATTTTGGGGAGATTTTACAGGTGAAAAATGGCGGATTTTTAAGTGAAAAATCGTAGTTTTTACTTTAAACAGCCTCAAAAATTTCATAAAAATATTTTTAAGTTAAATAAAAACGTTGGGGTCCAGAAAAACATCTATTAAAAATATTTTGCTCTGATTTTTTGACTTCAGATGATTCTGTGCTGAGATACAGTGTCCACCGCAAATCCTGTTTTCTAAAAGGTATCCTCGAAAATGCTCCGTCACCGGCTCATTTTTCAATATTTTTCTACGAAAAAATTACTAAATGTTCTTTTAACAATGCTTTGTATAATGCAAAAAATTTAAATACATTTGTTTGAACGATAGTTCCAGAAAAAAATCGTGAAAATTGTGTTTTTTATACCCGTTAGACCCTACCCCCCCCGAAAATCGCGAAATCGTTAAAAATTGTCAAATCAACCGTGTGTAGCGTTCTCAAACGTTTCCGTGAGATGCGTACTATAGATCGCCAGGTTCATACCAAGCGTTATAGTGGACCTAAGAATCAGAAACTGCATTTGAAGGTGTTGAGAACGATCAAGGAAAACACAGGGTAGTCGGACTATGACATTGCCAAGAAATTCAACGCCGAGCGGTGCACCGTCAGCAGAATTCGTCTACGCGAAGGAATACGATCCTATCGGACCAGTAAGCAACCAAACCGGACATTGAAGCAAAATTTAGTAGCCAAAGGACGTGCCCGCAAGTTATACAAGAAGATTCCAACGAAGTTCGACGGATGCATCCTCATGGATGACGAAACGTACGTGAAGATGGATTTTGGGCAGCTATCTGGCCAAAAATTATGTAAAGCCACTGCAGTGGTGCACTGCACTGGTCATGGTGATGTCCCCGGCAACTTCAAATACGTTTTTGCTAATAAGTTTGCAAGAAAGTGTTTGATCTGGCAAGGTATTTGCAGCTGCGGACGAAAAATTCCGGTTTTTGTGGAAACAAGACCATGGACTCCGAAATTTACAAGGAGGAATGCCTGAAAAACTTTTGTTTTCGTACATTAGATCTCACAAAGGACTAGTTAAGTTTTCGCCAGATTTGGCAAGCTGCCACTACAGCTAGGAGGTTCTACAGTGGTATTGGGCCAACGGGTGGATTTTGTCGAAAAGGACATCAACCCACCCAACTGCCCTCAGTTCCGCCCTATCGAAAAATTTTGGGCAATTGTCATGCAGAAGATGAAGAAGAATGGTAGGACGACTCGGGAAGCAACAGAGATGAAGAGATTGTGGAACAAAATGGCCGCTGAGGTCAGCGAATAGGGTGTTCAAACTATAATGAGTTATACTCAACCAAAAGTTCGAAAATTCATCAAAACAACATCGGAATAATTTTTTTATTATTTTTCCTTTAAAGTGCAATGAAAACCCTACATTTCAAGTAAAAACATTTTTATTTTGTTTACATAGCTCCGAGATAGACCCGTTTTAATGCGTCCAGATTTGTAGTGATCCATGCTTTAAGATGCTTCCCATCATATCTTCGAAAGTTGTTCACTTAGAGTGAGGTAAAAGGAATCTCTACGAGGAAACATGAAGTTTCATTGCGATCCCATGTTATATTGTTTTCGTTTTTTTAAAGGAGGGGTTTGGTCAGTTTGGTGACAAATGTTATCAGAATCATTTAAGATGTGGAGTTGAACATGAAGAACAAGAAAAACAAAAATAAAGTTGAGACACAAATTTTTTTCTCGATGAAATTATCTTATCGGCTTATAATTTATATAGATATAAACCATTTTTTTTAAGGATCAAAGTTATAAGTTTTAAAGTAATGGATACTATGTTTCAGATTTTTTTTGGTAGTTCTGTTGACTATCGTGAGTATCAAACACCTGAATGGATTTTGCCGTTAAAATTATTGGTTTCAAATTTTGAACTTGATTCGTTACACTTCCTAATAGAACCATATTATGAAAATTGAATTATTGAAATGCTAATCAAAATCGAAATTTAAAAATTGAAAATTTCAATTCATGCATGTTAATTTAATGTCTTATGCCTTGAAAAAAGGATTAAATGCCAACTTCCTGACATGTTTGCTTACACTTATTTTTAAATACCTTTGGGATCAAGTCATTTACTAACTTCGTACTAACGTAAGTTCATATCTTAAACTGAAATATAACTTGAAAAAATCTCCATGGGGAAGGTTATACATCACAATTTTTTTAGTCCCACGAAAACGCTTCTTTTTCATGTACGGGTTCATGTATCGATCGAACTTTTGCAGTATATAAACATGAAATAACACGCTGTCAGAAAGTGCAAAAAACGACGATCTGCAAAAATTTTCCAAAAAGTGATCAAGTATCCCCGATCTCCCATATGTATATTAATATATTCATGTGATTTGCGATTTTCTTTAAATTTTGCAAATTTCCACCCTGTTTGAGGTTTTGTTATCGGCTTTCGATCTTAATAAATGATCAATTACTTTTTCATTCTTCATCCGACGTGTCGAATATAAATTAATTCAAAATCCAGGAAACAAAATTGAATTAGGCATAGAAATGTGAATATATTTTGTTTTGATCAAAGTTCAAAAAGATGATTATTTACTTGACGAGTAAAGATCTTGAACCTCCACAAAATAAAAATGACATTGGGCCTCAAAGTGTTCAATGCTGCATTTTTTAAATTAAAAAATAAGCTTAATCATGCATTGCTTGTTAGTCTTTCGTTCCACATTAAAATCACAATCCTCTCCATCGATTGAAATAATGAAATTATATCCATTCAACCGTAAACTTCAAAGTAGACGAAATCACTTTCGTTGGTTTTGGTTTGAACTGCACTCAAGTAAAACTTCACAGAATTGTTCAATAAGCAATTCCATACACTTTCTGCCAACGAAAATAAAAACTAATCTAATTATGCATTCCTATTCTTATCCGTTTCAGGTAACTTCGGAACTCAGCGAAAAACATTCCAAATACTCCATTGAAAGGGGCCGCAAATGTACTGCTAGAATCTGATGAAAGCATTCCGGTGAGCATATTGTCATGTTAATGAATTTTTTTTCCCTTGGTTGAATTAACGATGGCGCAGAGAGAAGAAATCGACAGGTCTCTTTGAATGCCTCAAAATGTCATTACAAAGAGATCTGGAACAAGGTGGTGGTGCTAAATGCGTGTCACGAGAATGTTACGCTTGGAATAAAAAAATACGTATCCCCCACTCTACTTAGGATACCTTTTCTACATCCTACATCCCATCCGCTGCTCTACAATGACTTTTCAACCATGTATCGTCGTAGCTTTTATCAGCATCATTCGCTTTCTTAGTTGATGTTTCTTGTTTTTCCTTTCCCCGAAATGAAGCCGAGCAAAGCGCCTCTCTGTCATTTCTTTTGTAATTTGAACCACGTAATCACGTGGATGTCTAGCGCTGACTGCGGGCTGGAATTTTAATAAGAGCATATTTTTAACATTCGAGCAACTCTTACGTCAGTTCTACGATGTGCCTCCAAGTCAGCCAGCCAAGAGCTACCGCACGGGGACAACAGGGCAAGCAAGGACACACGAGCCGGCCAAGAAAGCAAACCCAACAAATCGAATCGAAGCGTTTTGTCGCTATTTTTTTTCCTATTCGAAAGCAGGGTTGTTTTGGTGGCTCCGCTCTGAAACGGTTGTGGAAAGTTAGGGGCACTTCTTGGTAGATGGAGTGTGGGCTGGGCACCACCCTTTGAAGTGAAAAAGAAGTTTGGAAAATATCAAGAAAATGCTCTCGGTGGAACGCCATGATTGGAAATGTAAATTCAAGAGCGAGGAAAGCTTTTCATGATGGTAGCCTCTTTTGATGTACACTAGGACGTGCTGGCGGAAAATGGGACATAATGTGTGTACACGAATGTCGAATCCGATATTTTTAGATAAAAAAAAATCCCAGAAAAGAGGTAGCAGCCTCACATCACTTTTGAAATAAGAATAACACAAAACTACACAAAATGATGAGGTTATTTTTTTTTTTTTTTTGAATCAAATGAATCCATTAAATCATTCAACCAAGTAGGCTCACAACACAATAGATTGTTTTTTTTTTTTATTAAAACGATATTTAAAATGCACAAAGCTCTCTCATTTTCAACTGGCATCATAAAATTGCACATCAAAACAAATTTAAAATGTATAGGGGAGGCAGAGTGGGGAGACTTGATCTCTAGGGTGATTTGATCTCTCAGCAATATCTCGTAACTGATTTTTTTTTTACAAAAATCAAATATTCAGGTCAAATAAGCCAAATGGAGCAAACTTCAATAAAAATTAAAAAAAAATATATTTTGAGTTATTGAACTCTGAATTAAAAATTTAACAAAATGCAACAAGATCTTTTTGCAATGTTTCAAAATAAGGTTGCCAGAATTTTTTCAGTACGTATCCGGGCCGGACAAACCGAGCAAATTTTATATCAAAACCTGGCAAAGTCTGGGCATTTGAAATCAAAAGTTACGATCATATATCCAGGCAAATTTCAAGAAAAAAATCGAAAAAAAACTGGCAACCTTATTTTAAAATATTTCTACAACATACAAAAATGCCACAAATTAAGAGAAATAAAGATCTCATTACTTTATACTTCGACTTTGCTTGATTTTTGATAAAGACCTCTAAGCTTTTTGAATAAATTAAAAAAAGTATTAAAATTCTACAAGAAATATCGTAAAACAGTGGAAGAAGAATCAAAAATAGCTCAGAAAAACAGCGCCAAATTGACCTGAAACATTTTTTTTCTGTAATTCGAAGTAATTGCCATAGTTCAAAGCAACCCATAGAAAATAAAGTTTAAAATAGAATATGAAAGAGTCACAAAAATGTCTACTTTGAATTTTAAAATGTTCACACCATTCTGACAATTCTGTCTGAGAATTGTAAAAAGTTTGCCAATAAAAGAATTATGACTGCTACTCAATTTTGGAGGATGTCACTTTTCACGTCTATTCCAAACATATTTACACATTCCAAGTTTGAATTCAAAATTCAAACAATACAGAAAATTGCACGTTAGAAATAATAAATCGTACTCTTAAAATGCAGTATTTTTGTTTGCAAGAAGTTGTAAAAAGGAATTTAAGTTCCATTGTGATTTTTCTTTATTTCCTTAAAAATTCCAAAAAAAATTGGGTGTTCCCAAATTCCAGGACACGACTTTAAAATCCGAGTAGCTCCGGAATTCAGTTTATTGAACCAAATTTACACACATTTATAAAGATTTCAAATGGGTGAGTTCGTTCCTTTTTGATTTTATTTTCAATGTCGTTTCCATGTCCCCAATCAACAAAGTTTCAAAAAATGGATTTGTGAAAAGTGATTTGGTTTATTTTTTTCAATCGTTGGAATGGGTTGATATTGAATTTGGAAAGAACATAGAAGAGCATTTTTGTACATGCGCTGGTGGTTTATCTAGGTATAGGCTGTTTTCCTTTAAAATTTTTGTTTCCCCGTGGTTATCATAGCTTGCTTTGCTGCGATCGTATGAGCTATTCGCTATTTGTTGTTTGAAACCAAATATGAAGTGGACGATAAAGCTGTTACTTTCCATTAGGTATATGAACCTGGAAAATAAAATTGTGATTAGAAGAATTTAAATTACGCTACGGCAGTGATCAAGCCGATTCAAGAGACTGTGGCTGTGAAGGATGAAGCTGTGCTGCTGCCGTTTATGAAGATTCTAATATCCTCGGTTTCACCTAACTAGCGAGAACTTGCACTAGCACTAACTTACACCAGAATGTTCATAAATGTTAAATAGTAATGATCACTTTGCAATCTTTCTTGAAAACAGTTGTGCAAGTTCTTGTTCCCTGATCTTCAGTGAAGTGGCATGTCTCGATCACCCGTGAAAAAATCAAATTGAGAAGAAAATTGACAAAATCTCATTCCAAAAGAAAAATATGTTTGTTTACTTTTTTTTAACATCACAATATCTTAGGCTAGCGTTAGGATCCTTTTATTTTTGGTAAAAGTAAATGGTGGGAAATACCGACACCAGATAGCAATGTAATCTTTTGCGTAAAATTGTTAGATTTTTGCACTAAGTGCCCTGTCTGTTTGTCTGTGCTATAACCATGGTCGATGACACGAGATGATGGTACAAAGAATTCAAAGTTAATTATTGTAAAATTAGTGTAAATTTTTGTAAAAATAACTTTTGGATTTTTGTGTAACCTTATTTTCAACCGTTGAAAGAAGAATGTCAAGGTCCAATATCAAGGAGCATTGAAATATCTTAGCGTCTATCCTTCCAATGAAAAAATATTAAATAAACACGGGAACGTATGGTAGTGTTGCCCACGTTTCTTCCTCCCTTGTGTTCCAGTCAGAGGGGCTAGGTGTCCTGATAAATCAGGATTTTGTTATTACATATAAACTGCAGACCAGCCAAGATTCTGCTCGCCTCAGTACATACATTAAGACGTGTACTGTACCTGTATTTCGCCTTTATTTATGTAATTTAAGTAGAATTTGTGGCTTCCTAAAAATCCTGATTTTTTTCTTCATGTTGTACTGATTTTTGACAAAACGACCTAGCATCCCTGGTTCCAGTTGTCTTTGCGTCCAATACTGCACAGTGGGCTCGGCCGTGTCAAAATGAGTAGTTAATGTATTTTTAATACTCACCGGGATGCTGACAAGATCTGGCTGTGTAGGTATCATAAGCAAAATTACTTGTACTACAACAAAGCTCTCGAGCTGGATGCCGTGTTATCCCCAGACATTGCTCCTCTTATTACAGTAATTCGTTTTTCGTGAGAGGTATCATTAATTAAAACGTTATTCCTGTTCATATTTAGTGTATTAGAGCTAAGTCAGAATTCAAGAAGGGTCTATTGGCGGAGCTTACAGATTAGGAACGGCATCATAATTACAAGTAAAGTTAGTGTTTTGGAATCATAATACGGAAAACACATTATAATTCACATTGTATCAAAATTTTAAGATTGTATCTTACGTTACATGATCAAATAAATAAATTAATAAATAAATACGTTTCCATGATTATAAAATGTTTGCAATATTAACGTTAGAAGCATATTTGTTAAAATTTACTGTGCTTTGTGTGTTCGTTCTTCTGTGGGTGGAAATGAGGTTTTTCTGTACAGAAATCCAAAATATTGCTGTTTAAATTGAATCAATTGAAAAACTATAATTTTATAAATACTTTACCTAAATACTACATGATTCGGATTATTGTGCACCATCGTCCCTGGTCATTATTGGCATCGGATATTGCGCCTTTACTCGCTCTTGAAAATAAATATTTAAAGAACAGAGAAAAAATGAGTAAACCGCATTTTTTTGAAAATAACTCTTACAAAAGATTTAGCGGCATCATTGTGAAAGTACACATCCCTGACTGACACAGTATCTAAACAATTCCAATGTGTCGTCATAGATATGAATCAAAACGAATAAATTCTTATTATTCAAAAACTTACCGTCGATTGAACTCTAGCTTAGAAAACTTTAGTAAATATCGGAAATTCAAACAAACTGTCAGGTTCCAAGGCATAACATAATTGGAAAATTCCTCTTATTATCACGACGATTTCTGCACATAATAATCAGTATGCGCATCTCACTTTATTCCAGAAACTGTCAAGCACATACAGTGGGCGAAATAAGAATAGTACCACTATGTGTTTTGCCTGTTAAAATATAAATGATTGAAAAACACCAAATTTCTTCTATAATATGTATTGAATTGTTTAACGAATGAATCAAGCATAAGTTTACTTTTTTGGACGTTGCAATTGGCGTTGATGACCAAAAATATGGAAAAAAAAGGGTGCGAAATAAGAATAGAACCACTTGTGTTTTTCAACAAAACAAAATTATTTCTAGGAATTTACTGTGTAGAAGTGAATAATAATGCTTCTACGAATTATTTGAATAATCAAAAATTGTAATTTTGTAATCTAATTTAATATTCGGTCTGTATGACAGCAGTCAAAGACTTCAAATAAATTAATAAATTTCCAAATTTTGTAGGCTTCTGAAAATTTTCAAGTAGAAACTTCCGGGGTTCAACATCAGTTCAGAATAAATGAATGAGAAGAACGAACTCACCAATTGTTGAAGTAGTAAGTTTGTTTTCTTTTGAAGCGAATCATTCAACGATGTCACCTGCTGGAGGTGGACGAAATCAACGGCAAATCTAGTCGGGCGTAAACAATGAAACATGCAATCATTGATCACTATGCATTATCCATTAATTCTAGAAAAAATCACAATTTTACAATAAAAAACTACTTAAACTTCAAAAATTTAATTTTCACCGCGACGGAGCAAAAAAAAACACGTGTAATACCAACAAACCTTCGCTTACTTCTTCCTTACAGAGAAAAAGGGATGAGTTGCAACAAACTTTATGTTCAATAAAAAATCGAATAAAATTTACAATTTTTGATATATTTGTGATGACATAACGTATAAAGCAGCTACTGCAGTCATTTTTAGTTTTATTCTAATTGAATTTTACAGTTTTTTCCGTCAATTTTTGTTAAGTCTTAAGGTGCTGCAAAAATTCTACTTGCCGAAATCATAAAAATTAACAGTGTTGGTATAGGATAAAAGAGCAATATAAAGTTTGTATGTGATATCATTTAGCCGATCCTTCATACAGGGTAAAGTTTTCTACGACGAAAAATGTTATAAGTTGTACATCTGTCTGTACATTAATTTTCTATGAGAATCAAAATTTTAAAAACTCTCTCACAATATGAGAAACTATATCATCATCATTAATTGATAACCTTATTAAATTATACTAAAATAAAAATTTAATAGGTGTTGGGGTATGCAAATTTTGCATCTAACCCTGCTGTTGCATGATGCCCCGTTGGACGGTATCATACCATATGTTGTCTTTTCAGCCATTTCGTCAAACGACTGTAGGCGCATTTAGGAACACTTTCCCTAACTCTCTATATGGGTTAGGGGTTTTAGTATCCTTGAAAAATATACGCTTTAGTGTTCACCAGTTGGAAAATCGCTTCAGAGAAACATGAAGTTTCGTTTCCTATATAGGATGTCAATGAAACTTCATGTTTCTTTAAAGCATATGCGTGTTTGATCGCTCTTTTTCATAAAATGGAAATATTCTACGTAATTTTTGAGTAAATCTTCAAAAATTCACCCACCATGCGTTCGTAGTGACGGAGTGCGGTTGAGTTGTACCCATCATGGATAGGAATAGGTACAATAATCCAAAAGCAGAGCTCAGCAAACGTTGAGGGCCAAAGTCAAAGGTCGAAACCATTCCGGGCTCGATTCCATCGATGATGGTTTTGGCTTCAATTGGCAAAGTCACTCTCCCTTTTTGTCGACCGACTAAACGCGCGCGGTCCTTGTTGTTTTCTCGCAGAGGATAGTACCTAGTGATGTCTTTAACGGAATTTGATCCGGGCCAATGGCCCATTTCATTCAGTTCTGGCTCATTAGAATAAGATGGAACCGGAGCCAGAGTGTGAATAATAAGCAGCATGATCCGAGGGATCACTGTTTGACATCAATTACCAATCAGCATATTCAAACTGTATACATATCATTGGACCTCCCTTCGCCCGCTCGATGAGTGAATATTCGAGTGCTGAGCTCGTTGCGAAACCAAACAACGACGCCGCCATTTCGAATCAATGTGATCCGACAAAAAGAGGAATGGAATTGTCCCACTATGTATTGGCAATTTAGATACCTACCTACTACTCGGGACGGATTATGCGTAGTGAAAATTTATCGAGTGGAATTGCAAATGAAGTGCCAAATGATTGTTCAGATTGTCGAAGGGACTTCATTATAGCAGGGATGGTACTAAAGATGTCAATGGAAAAATAAAAATATAACAATCTGTTGCTGATCCCTGACCTGGTAGAAATTGAATATCCTAAATCTTTTCGATATTTTTCATCTGAACTTTTCTAAGCATTTCAGTTATAATAAAACTGATAACTGAGATATTTCTATCTGCAGTTTGATATGGTATCCCTCTATTTGATTTTGGTTGAATTTTTGTTATATTTAGAACAACTAGCCTCGTAAAGAAGAATTTTTTTTCGTCTTAAATATTCCTACAGAAAATGTGCTGTTTCGTTTCAGCTTTCACAGTATCTCAGTATACCTGTCTATTGTATTATCTATATATATAAAAATGAATGTTTGTCTGTCTGTCTGTTCCCTATAGACTCGGAAACTACCGAACCGATCACCGTGAAACTTGGCATCTGAGGGTTTCTGGGGCCGGGGATGGTTTCTATAATAGTTATAAACTGCTCCGATTTCAAGGAAAGGGGGCTCCCATACAAAATTTGTAGTTTTTCGAAACAAATTAAAGTCATGACATCCATTTTCTCGAGATTTTTTTTTCCTTTGGGCGGTTTGTTTTTCGTCTCCCTGGTCGAGGCGTCGCGAACATACGTCGCGAGAAGATAGCAACCATGACATAGCATACTGATCAGTGAAAATATTTTGGCGCGTATTTCTCAACCAAGCATATTTTCAATGCAAGGCGTGGCGATATGAAGCCTTGATGTGATTTTTTTCTACTTGATGTGACCCAGACCCAGATTGACATTTTGCCGATCGAATAGAACATATACCTACATTTTTTTTTGTCAAAATCTAATTGAAATTGAAATGTAATTGAAAAGTCATGGCATAGATTTTTTTTTCTTTGAGGGAGTTGTTTATCGTCTCTATGGTCAAGGTGGTCAAGCTAACGTCGTCGCAAGTGGATAGTAACCAAAGCTACTGTTCATTGATCGCTGGAAAAATTTAACAATTAGGCGTCTGTTTCTCAATCAAGTACCTATATTTCTTATGCACGTGACGGCGATATGCAACCTAGATGTGTTTTTTCTTGATTAATTGTACACAGTACGTGAACATAAATGACGCCTAGATATGACACGGATTGGTATTTTATCGGTCGAGTCAAAACCAATTGAAAGATTTGCAAAAATACTTCCATATTCAGTTCGTGTTAATGTAGCATTTGTTGTCGAAAAATTATAAATTTAGTTCTGATGCTAATGAAATAATGAAATGACACTTTGCGGACAATTGAAAAAAAAACAAACAGTAAAGAATTTACATACAATTTTTTAACCCATTTCGCCTACAAGTTATTTTTGAATCATATTGATAACAGAATATGGAGTAGATGTTTTCTACAGAGGTAGATCGGAAACATTTTGTTGAACATGTATAAATGTACTTAGCTGAAGTTTTATCAAGCGCCATTTAAATTTAAAGAAGATTAAAATATCCGATCCGACACATAAACTGATCAAGAGCATTTTCTTTAAATTAGATAAGATAGGACTGAAGTGTGCATAAGTGAAAGGTATCAGTGAAATAAACTGATTTTTATTGACCAAAATTGAGAAAATTTATTTTCCGAAAGAATTTTCATTCAAGGAACACTAGAGCATGTTCAAACGTTCGACTTTTCTCTGTACCAAAAAAAAAATTATGTTTTCTTCTAGAAATTGTTACTTTGGCCCATAGACACAACTGAAACGAATTTAGAAATGAAAATGGGAGCTTTTTATTCTACCAATAGCAATTCAAGTACGTACTTAACATAAAAAAGTGTTTTTGTGTTACTTGGCTGAATAAAAGAGACTTTTGATCCGCTTCTTTTTTGAAAAGTGAGACTTTAGAACTGATATTCAACTGGAAGCAACATTTTTATGAGAAATTTTTAGTATACCCTTAAAGTATTAAAAACAATATTCCCTCCTGTCAACTTACACGGTTGGGCAAAGGCAAACGTCGAACTTTTAAGAAATTCATCTTCAAAATTATGCAATATGTTGGAAAGATTCGGAATATTGAAACTGAAGCGGATATTTAAAATTCTAAAATGTCTTTGTAAATGAAGGTCATTTGCTTTGAACAGCATTCGTTAAAAGAGAAGTAACAAACATAAATTTATACTGCTGGAATACTGCAGATATATCAATGAAACTTGATAAAACAAACAAAAAGAAATATGTATTAAATCCATTTTAAAACCATAACTCTGATGCATCTGAAAATAAGCTTTGCATTTACACTTGCCCCAATATACGGGAAAAATTTAAACATAGAAATTTGATTTTGCCAACATTTTTGAATATTTGATTTTTAAAGAGAAAATAAAAAACGATGCGAATTTATTTAGTGATGCAACTGATATTTTTTTAAATATTTATATTTTTTGCTTTAATAAATTTATTCAAAAAAAAAATTGCACTGTATAAAATGGTTAATTTTCATACCATGATAAGTGATGTTTGGGAAAACTTCAAGCTATAATGTCTCATGTCCATGAGTTTGGCATATGGCGAAACATTTTTTTAAAATAATTTTGGCGCAAAAAAAATAGATATTCATACTGCTTCGAAGGGCGAGGATTGTGAAAAAAACTATTTGAAAATCCTTTTCATCGTTTTTTTTTTCAAATTTCTATAGCTTATTTTTTTACTCCAAAAAATACACCACCTTAAGGGGGGGTAGGGTCTAACGGGTATAAAAAACACCATTTTCACGATTTTTTTCTAGAGCTATCGTTCAAACAAATGTATTCAAATATTTTGCATTATACAAAGCATTGTTAAAAGAACATTTAGTATTTTTTTCGTAGAAAAATATTGAAAAATGAGCCGGTGACGAAGCACTTTCGAGGATGCCTTTTAGAAAACAGGATTTGCGGTGGACACTGTATCTCAGCACAGAATCATCTGAAGTCAAAAAATCAGAGCAAAATATTTTTAATAGATATTTTTCTGGACCCCAACGTTTTTATTTAACTTAAAAATATTTTTATGAAATTTTTGTGGCTGTTTGAAGTAAAAACTACGATTTTTCACGAAAAAATCCGCCATTTTTCACCTGTAAAATCTCCCCAAAGTAAAAAAAACAAAAAACAAAAACGTTGGGGTCTGGTATTTTATATGTAGAAAATATGTTCCAAATTTGAAAAGAATCGGATAAGACGTTTTCAAATGACGATGTCCACGGGCTTTAAAAATGTGCTTTCGAGAAAAAACGCGTTTGAAGTTTCTGCTCTTGCTTTCTTGCAGTATTAGATAGGAGGAGATAAAGGCCTATAATTTCTACAGTTTTGCTTCAATTGACTTGAAAATTTGACACAACATTCTTGAAATGTTTTACAATAAGAAAATAAAAAAATAAAAAAATCGATTTTTTGAAAGTGTTAGACCCTACCCCCCCCTTAAGCTCATCAGTAGCTGGAAGTGCTCATAATCCAGAATATAAGGAAAAAACTGCCCCGATTCACGCTATTGATCGGTTTTCAAAACTCTATCTCCATAAAGTACAATATGCAATAAATTACAATATTCGAATCTTTTTCTTTCTATTAGAAATTCATGTAAACTCGAGCCAGGTAAATCAGCCTACCTTCTTCAAGCAGTGTGGGACAAAATTGGAAAAGATGGAGGAGCTCCCATGTAAGTTTAAGATGAAGAGCTTTTCAAAGAAGGGACCATATTTTAAAAGAGGGTTTTTTTTTGCGTACGGATATTTGGCATAACTCAAAAATAGATGTGACAATGTTTTTATGAAAGTTCGTAACTTCCCACTGTGGGAAAAAGGTGGAAAATCCACAAATTTTTACATTATTTTTACATTGCTTTTGAAAATCTAAATTTGAATAAATGTTTACAAATTACATTTATTTTTGGAAGGTGTAGCAAAGCGCACCGGGTCAGCTAGTCATGCATAAAGAAAAGCCTTCACTTGAGTCTCGCTGAGCTTATAAACTCTTACAATGAAAACAAGCATTGTTTCCAGGGCAGATTCTTGGAAAGAAAATTTACAACATTGTGAGAACACAAAGTCTGGCTGCAGGCTTCATTTTCTACTCACCAACCGCAATCGAAAATTTATTACAAAAGTCCTGACCAGAGATAACATTTGGGCCAAAAATGATCATGAGCTGCATAAACAATTTTCCCACTTTTGTTTTTCTTGGCCTGATAATCTACCGGAAGCCAATTGGTGTCGAACCGCTCGGAAAACTTTCTGTGGTATTTTCTATCTCTGATGGGCATGTAACACAGTTAGATACGTGCCGGTTAACTTTTTGATGATTTACGGAAGGAAAATTTGAGCCACCCCAGACTTCTCCGGTTCCGGTAAAATAAAGGGAGAATCCTTGTCCGTCGTTGTTGTTCTGTTCTCGTCCTGGTGTATGCTTTCGTATATCTACCATGTTATATGTGGTATATTTTTCCATCTTTTACCTTTGTTGCTCGGAAGTTTAGGTTTGGATTCTGTGTTCGGTGCCCAATTTGTGATTGTATGTAGGCTTATGCTTTTCCTCTCGGCTAGAGGCGGTTGGAAAGGTCATTCGGGACGAACTCACAATCGAAGGGAAAGTTTCTTCCTCAAAACAATCCAAATTATGAACCCGGTGCTGCCCGGGAAAAAGTTTTTTTTCCCTCTCCTGAAAACATTGGGCTTCCAGTTGTTCTTTAGTCTTAGGTGTACAACCAAACGAACGTAAGAAAAATAGAGCAGCAAAGTATTTCGTGATTCAATTTTATCGGCATTTCCTTTTGCTAGTTCATATGGTTTAATCGTGTTTTTTTTATCTTAGACGGTTCAAAGTTAGGAAAATTCGTCAATATTTTGATAAATGTCTTAATATTTAATTCATTCAAAAACCGTTTTGTTTTCTGCATCGCAGATTTTTTTTTTGTTTTCTCCATTTTTATTTTAATAATCTAAGAAGAAATTATAACGTTTGTGCTTCAGACTGAGTCGATTTGGGGTCATTTTTGAATTTCTCAAACCCTGGGGTCATGAAAGCTTCGTTTCGGTTCAAAACTCATCCATGATTATTTGCAGAATTTTTAAGTAATGTTTAATATTTTTTTTTAATATAAACATTTATTTTTCATTCGAAGGCTCATTTGCTGTGAAGCCTAAGGAGCCGAGTTATGTTTTATGTTTTCCAGACGGGAATCCTTTTCCTGGTAAACGGTTCGGTTGAGACTGCATCCTAGGTGTTCCATCTTGCTATAGAAAGCTATCCTCGATCAGGTGATGTTTTATAGTGAGAAACCATCGTTGAAACTCGTAGATCAAAGCTTCAGCAATCGTACAACCGCAAGCAAACAAGATAGGATAGAAGTAGGAAAGTTTGAGAAAAGGTTGAATCAATAGGAATTAACTTTTTGATAATATAGATGCTGTTGTTCTGGAGAAGAAGACATTATATTTCTGAATAATCTTGAATCAACGACCTTATTGCCTTGGGAATGCTCATCACAATTGAATGTTGCTTGACTTTATAAAATCATACAGCAGCTTCATAAACCCAAGGTCCTGTCGGGCCAAAACATCCCGAATTGGAGTTTCAGCTATTTTCCCTTTATGTTGAAGGGCAGCTAAAAACTCCACTCTAGTATCCACATGCTGCGGGCACACCCATACGACATGGTCGATGTCATCATAAGAGTTTCCACAACCGCAAATGTTTGTGTCTGACATATTGATACGAAAAAGATGCGCATTGGATCTGTAATGGTTTGACTTAATCCGAGACATCACACGTATAAAATCTCTAGTTAAATTAAGTCCCTTGAACCAAGCTTCCGTTTTTACTTTAGGGCAGGGGTGAGCAACGTGCGGCCCGCGGGCCGCATGCGGCCCTCGAGAGGTTCTTGTGCGGCCCGCGAAGCTTTTTCAATTTTTTTTTCTTTTTTTTTTCTTCGATAGATTTTTAATTGTAATAAATACTAGTCCATACTAAACATTAAAAAAATGTATGTCAGTAACTTTATCAAATATGCCTTTGACTCAAAATTATTTGAGTACTTTTTTTAAAGCGTTTTTAGCATTTATTGTGTTCTGTTTAAAGCAAACGTGCAATATTATTAATTTGCAAAAAATATTATAGGCTTTTAAATTCATATTACATTTTTCCTTTTTATTTAATAAGCACTTAAAAATGCACAATATATGAAACTTGGACGGAAGAACAAACAATAAATTGGAAGGGTAAAGATGAATTTTCTAAGTCCGTTTCTCAAATACCAACAAAAAATGGTGAGTGGTCTTATCGACATGACTCGGCATGAGTTCTCGACAAAAATAATGGCCCTTATTCTGCGCCTCGAGTGACGTGACGATAGTAGAGTCACCCAAGTCACTCTATTCCAGCAGTCGGTTTAGGTGAGGAACGTCACTTCGGATGAACTTTGTGAGTTCTTACCCTATTCTCGTAGTCACCGTCGCATTCGGGTGACGATTTTAGGTGACAATTGTCGGTACCTTTTCAGGTGGTGACAAGATAGAAATTTAATCGAGAATTTATGTAAATCACAATGTAAGGCTCTAAATGGTTAATTATACTAATGAATGATAGTTTTGGAAATAAAATTAAGCAAATTTATTAGCAAATATGATTTTTAAATATATTGAAACTTTTTCATTGCTATCTCAAATATGTAATTTGGATTGGAATACTGAATGGAAAGTATGATCTTCTAATGAAATCCAAAATTCAGATTTAATTGAAGTTTGATTTTCGAACCGTTAAAACGATGAAATGACGAAAACTTTGGAATTCAAATATTATAGTACTTTTAATTTTATTTTCACTTTTTAATAATATGCTATGCAAAGATTTTTTTTCAATAAAAAATGTGGAATTCAAGTGAAGGATACAGGTGAAGATTCAATTAGCTTGTTTGTTACGGGACTTTAACGATTCAATAAGCGACAAGTCAGAACATTTAAAAACGTTAAAGCTGAAGCACAATTCTGAGTGTTTTCGAATTTAAGTTTGAAATACAATTTTATTGTAAATTGAAAACCGGATTTAGGTTTATGTAACCGAAATTTGTCGTTTGAATCTGATGCTGCTGCTGCTATTTCGTTGGTTTCGATCAATGCTCGGCATTCCATGATCTCCTATCTGGCAGGCGATAACAACTTCCGGCATGCCACGGGGGTAACTTCAGTTGAGGAAAATATATAAACCGGCAGCATTCGCCATTACTGAAAACGAAAAAAAACTTAACTTCTCTTGGATGATCGAACAGTTTCAGGTACAAAACACAAATTATTTTACATACCTGATAAACCTTTGGAAATGGTTAACAAACACCGCCTTTTTGTGCGCTGGGTTTTTGGAGCAGCAGCCGTCGGCATCTGATTTTTTTTCCCCGGCAATCCGAACTTAGCTTTGATGAACGAAATTTCCACTTACGTCGCACAAATCGTCCGTTTTTCTTCCTCAAGCTTCTTGCTGTAACCGTACCATCCGATGATGGCCATTTTCGAACCGAAATTCTAACCCGAAATTCTAAAAACTTACTTCGGAAAATCCGAAGCGAGAGCAAAATCCAAACAACACCAGCAAAATTCTACCATTTTGACAGATGTATTCATTCGGTCACTCACCTAGAGTGAACCTCTGTCACTTTACCCACAACGACTCCGGGAATAAGGTGACAAATCTCACGGTGACTCGAGGTGAGGTGACAATCGTCACCTCATGCGCGGCGCAGAATAAGGGCCAATATCAGTGATTTGTTTGAAAAAATCTGGGACGACTATTTCCAGAAATTTTGTATAGAAATCATGCCAAACATCGTTAAATTCAGTCACTTTACTTTGAAATTACTTTGAAATCCACATTATCAAAGTTAGATTTGCTTAAGGAATCCTATCCCAGTGCAGTGGTATCTTTATTAAGTTTAGAATAAACATAAAATTCAAAATGCAATTTTTGACGAAATATGTTTAATAAACTGTAAAATAATTTCATCTAAATCTGTAAAATTTTAAATCTGCAAAATTATGATTTTTTCTGTGATCAATACATCTCAATGCAATAATCTTTTACAAAACTTCAAACTAAAACAAATTTTTAACCGTTTGTTTAAAAAGAAAGAAGAAAGCAAATGGTGGCTATCAAGAAAGGAAAAAATATGGATAAGCATTCGATTTAATGTAAAACCCTTCCAAAGGCGATAAAGTAACGTTTAGTTCAGTCAGTCACTCAGTTTATTGATGGTGATTTGTTAAAGAGGAAACAGCAGGAAAGTTTGACTGGGGTTCAAGAAATCAAGATTGAGAACTGGAAGCTTCACGAAACTAAAAATCAGTGAATTTGGGAATTCTTATGTTATTTCAACTTTTTTTTTCATTTTCTAATCTCATCATTTGTAGCGTAAAAATGAGGTTTTATAGAGAGATTTAAATTATAGAAAAAAAATTAAAAAATACATTAAAAAAAGGAATTTAAGAAAATAAATTTTTATACAGATTCTCAATGTTACGCTTAGAAAATAAATATTTATAAAGATTCTAAATATAACGCTTAAAAAAGAGTGATTTAAAAAATATGTTTTCTTTCTCTAACTTATCACTGTGATATATCTCCAGAAGACTTTGGAAAGTTTTTTTTTTATCAAGAAAACGGTTCAAATTATTCATGAATTTTACAAAGACCTCAAAAATTTTCATTTTTGATTAAAAAAAAAACAAATCAAATGATGTCTTTTTTCGAAAGGACAAATTTTTGTTAAAAAGTTAAAATCAAGCAGAAAATTGGAGTATTCCAAAATTTTCATAAAAATTAAGTACCTGATAAACTTTGGTTGGTATTGTCTGTTTTGTGTATAAAAAACTGCTTGAACTTCCCTTCAAACTTTTTTGATAAATAATATATGAATTCTTGTTTTCTTTCCTTTTTTTAGTTTTTATTTGTCAAAAGTTTGTTTTTAAAAGAATGACGTTTAATTTGAATATTATCGAGCACAATCCATGCAGTTTTTTTTAAATTTTTACTAAGTGATATTGTGAGTGCGGCCCGCCGGTAAGATTTGGAATTCAAATTGGCCCGTTGGTTCAAAAGGTTGCTCACCCCTGCTTTAGGGTGAACTGAGTAAAGAAACCTTCCTTTTACACTTTCGTCCCATGAACTCTGCCATTCTCTCATAGCAATTTGATGAGCAATTGGAAAATACTCATGATATGCGATAAAACGTCTAGAAATGGTACCATGTATTGCTCCTTTTTTGCCATCTCATCGGCAAGTTCGTTACCTGGAATTGAACAATGCGCGGGAACCCATACTAGCGTGATCTTAAATAGCTTTAAACCTAGTGTAGTCAGCCTTTTCCGTATTTCTAGAACAACATACGCTTGATGATTCTTAGAATTGATGTTCTTGATGGATTCGATTGAACTGAGACTGTCAGTGAAAATAAAAAAGTGATTCGCTGGCAATTCTTCGATAAGTTCCAGAGCTCTATTGATTGCAGCTTATTCTGCAACATATACTGAAGCTGGTTCTGCAAGTTTGTGGAATTCATTACACCTGGCATTCACTATCCCAAATCCGATGCCTCCGTCTATACTTGAGCCATCAGTATAGAACATGAATCGTGGATCGATTTGTCTATATTTGTTACTAAACAGACCGGGTACGATTAATGCTTTTATTTGATCAGGAAAGTCACTTATTTCGTTCTTCATTGAAAGATCAAATGAAACGTGGTCTCTATTCGTGGCAGTGGCATCAATGCGGTCAGGATAATCGATTGGTGATACGTTTAATAACAAAAACCGGTCATACACTCTCGTAAATCTTGTTTGCTGTTTTAATCTAAGCAATTTTTCGAAGTTGTCAATGATTGAAATGTTTCTAACTTTTGAACGAATCAGAAACCTTAAGGAAAGCTCGAGAAATCGACATTTCAAAGGAAGTACTCCTGCCAATATTTCCAAACTTTGCACATGCGTTGAATGCATACTGCCAAGAGATATACGCAGACATCTGTTTTGAATCCTCTCCAGTTTAGTTATATGCGTTTCAGCAGCATCTTTGAAGCAAAAACTGCCATATTCTATAACTGACAACACAGTGGTTTTAAACAAACGAATCAAAGATTCTGGATGAGCTCCCCACCATGTCCCAGTTATAGTTCTTAAGAAGTTTATTCTTGGTTGACATTTCTGTTTTAAGTAATCAACATGTGTTCTCCATTTGCATTTGGAGTCGAAGTAGACTCCCAGATATTTGTGAGTGAAAGCTTGAGTCACAACCTCGCCCAGCAGAGAAAGATTAAGTGAAGAAGGTTTATGTTTCCGAGAAAAAACTACTAGTTTGGTTTTTTCAGCGGAGAATTCTATGCCCAGTTGTAATGCCCAATCAGATAGACAATTCAGAGTGTCTTGAAGGGGCGTTTGCATATTATTTGATCCGATTATTGAAACAACAGCATCGTCAATCGTCGATGTTATTGATGTAGATATTGTAGAGGAAAGGGCTAAGGCATGAACCCTGTGGAACACCCATGTAACTAGTTCGGCTTATATTTGATGTTCCACAGTTAAAGTGCATACACTTTTCTGAAAGTAAATTAGTTAGAAAGTTGTTGAGTCTTGGAGAGAGGCCACATCGATTCAGCTTCTCAGAAAGAACAGAAATTGCAACATTGTCAAATGCGCCTTTGATATCCAAGAAAACCGATGCCATTTCTTTTTTGCTTTCGAATGCTATCTGTGCCTCTGTTGTCAATAAACCTAGACAATCTAGAGTACCTTTACCTCTACGAAACCCGAATTGGGTGGGTGAAAGGAGATTATTGTTTTCAGCCCAGGCATTTAATCTATTCAAGATCATTTTCTCCATAAGCTTCCTTAAACAAGAGAGCATTGATATTGGTCGGTAAGAGTTGTGATCCGTAGCAGGTTTACCAGGTTTTTGAATCGCGATCATTTTTACTTGCCTCCATTCCGTAGGAACGAGGTTTTGTTCTAGAAGCTTGTTAAATAATTTCAATAAGCGTCTCTTGGCGATATCTGGCAAATTTTTTAGTAAACTGAATTTAATACCATCTAGTCCAGGAGAGCTATTATTGCACGAGAGCAATGCTATTGAAAATTCAATAATGGAAAACTCTGGAAATCCTACATCATCAACTGAATCAAACAATCTCATGCTCGGTTGGGCTGAGTCTGGGCAAACCTTTTTTACAAAGTGATGGGCCCACCTCTCCGAATGCTCATCTACATTATTTGAAGGTGGAACATGATTCCGTAAGTTCCTTGCCGTTCTCCAAAGCGTACTCATTGCTGTATCTGTCGTCAAACCTTCAACAAAATGTCTCCAATAACCCTGTTTTTTATTAGAACATACTCGTTTGAGTCTACGTTCCAGAGCTTGATAACGATTGAAATCAACTATGGAACCATGCTTCCGGAAAATCCTAAAGGCTTCGGTTTTAGATTTATAAACATCGGTACACTCAGTATCCCACCAAGGTGCAGATGGTCTTCTCTTAACTGTGGAAAGTAATGGTTTTGATTGAGCTTGAACTGCGCTATCATAAATGGAAGATGCGAGGAAAGTATACTCATCGAACGGCACCATCTCACCTAATCCATTCAATCGCTCCGAAATTAATTCCATGTATTTCTTCCAATCGATGTTACGTGTTAGATCATACGCTGTCTTAGTTGGACTGTCCCGTTGAGTTTGTTTATGGATTATGACCAGAATTGGTAAATGGTCACTACCATGAGGATCTTGTAAAACTTCCCAGGTACAATCCAGAGCTAAGGAAGTCGAGCAGAGAGAAAGATCTATTCGACTAGCTCTATTAGGAGGTTTCGGTATTCTCGTTATCTCACCAGTGTTCAAGATTGACATACGATAAGTGTCGCATATATCATAAATTAGGTAAGCTCTAGCATCATCCACTGCTTCTCCCCACTCTGTGCCATGAGAATTAAAATCCCCAAGAAGAAGTCTTGGTTCGGGCAGTGATTCAACAACATCAGAAAACTGTTTTTTAGTAATACTTGCACTGGGACTAATGTAAACGGAAGCTATGCAGAAATCTTCACCTCTGATTTTCACTTGACACGCAACAACTTCTAAACCGGAAATAATTGGAACCTGAACTCTATAAAAGGTATGTTGGGTTTTTAAACAAATCAATACACCTCCGTATGAATCCGCTCTATCAAACCTAACGATGTTAAACCCTCGAATGTTCACATTTGTCTCACGAGAAAGCCATGTTTCTGAGAGAGCAAACGCGTCGCAGTCAAGGTTTGCAATGAGATATTGGAATGAGTCGCAACGGGGCATAAAACTCCTGCAATTCCATTGAAGAATTTTTATTCCCGGTATAATATTTCTACGATTATGCATTGAAATCAATTATCTCGCTCAAAAGTGGCCACTTTGAAGCGATACACGTGCACATTGTTTGCACTAAAGGGAACAGGTGTTTGATAATTCTAGTAATAGAATCTGGAAGGTCAAAAAAATGCGATATCAATTCGATCAAAGACGAAAGAGTTATGAGCTCTGGAGAGTTTGGAGATTCTTCGAGGGGTATTGGATTAGGGATAGAAGGGATGGATTGTGGAAATTTTGACGAGGTTTTTTGAAACTTTGGAGAAGGAAAATCAGGAGTGGGAAATTCTTTGTTGTAGCGGGAATGGTTGTTAGTTGGAGGAATAGGTTGGTTAGGTGGAAGTCGGTTGGTCTTATTTTCAACATTTCGAGTAATCTTTTTGGAAACCACATTTAGAGGTATTTTTTTCCTCTTGAGAGCTCGTTTCCTTTCCTGCAAAATGAAGTTGTCCCCTACTAAGTCAGCGCTATCTACCTCCTCGCCTGAATCATCAGTTAAAATCTCGTACCGGTTTTGCTCTGCGGCTTTTACAATATCTGCAAACGATCGCTTGGAACGTTTCATCAAACTTTGTCTAAGCTTAGAGGATCGTTCCAAATATTTGGGACGTTGCACCAGAACATGCTGATTTCCTTCACAGTGAAGACATTTTTCGGTTAATTGATAGCATTGTTCTTCCTTATGAAGATCACCGCACTTGGAGCATTTGGTTTTATTATTACAATGGCTCGCTGTATGTCCTAGCTGTTGACAGTTTGAGCAGCTCATTACTTTTGGACGAAACAAACGCACTGGTAAGCGCAATTTTCCGACCATAATGAAATCTGGCAGAGCTGAACCTTTGAAGGTCAAGCGGAATGATGATGAAGGTGTAAAGGTTCTTTTTTCCCCCTCCCAATTTACTGTTTGCAATTGTCGGCATTCAATAATATCAATAGATGGAAGCCCTGGTTTTCGAAAGAATCCCTTAACACCTGAAAGATCTTCCATGCTAAGGGAATCTTCTGTCACTACTCCGTCAATTTCAACAATATGAGCAGGGATCCATACACGATAAAGAGATGTAAACAAAATGTCCATAACAATGCTGTTTGCACTCTTGGCATTGTTAACGACGACGACGATTTTGTTGTTATGAATTCGGCGAATTGTTTCTATACCCGTGTGACGTTTATCTAAGTCTTTAGCGATTTGTATACGGTTCAGCATGTTTCCTGCTTTTGGACGAAAGTAAACAACATATTTATTATCCTCGCCAAGAGGATACTGACGAATGCGCGGGGTTATATTGTTGCTGCGTTCTACAGACGGAGGTAGATTTTCGTTGGACGATGCTTGACCTAAAGGACCCATAAGGTTTTGACTCGCTTTTGGATAAGCTCCCGTAGAAATAGATACTTGTGAGGCACCTTTTTCTACAAGCTGTGGTCCTGCAAAAAGCAATGGTGAACGAGCATTCCTATCATTACGGTTTCTTTTCCGGCTTTTCACCGGGATGAAGCAACCGTTGACAGAGTCGGAAGATTCAGGAAGATCCGGAACCTCTTCATCGCTGGCTGGAGCTGATGAAGGAGCTGAAAAATTAACATCTTCAAGCTCCTTCCCTTCAACATCCATATTAGGCCAACCGGCGAAAATATCCGCCAGCTCGCAATCAAAAAATTAATACCAATTGATAAGGCGGGAAACAAAGAAAAAAGAAAAACAGGGAAACAGGAAATGAAACGCTTACTTACGATTGCAACGATTACCTTCAACTTTGACCCTGCACCTGCCTTGTCCTCGAGTTGAATTCGGTTCGGATGGATCGTACACACACTTCGCTCTCGGATTGGATTCGGGAAGGTCTTTTCCGCTGCCCACTCGTGGGAGCCGCAGGTCCAACGGGCTTTCTTACAGGGAACCAGAACCAGTTGAGAGTCGGATGTTTCTAACCACGTTGATTCCTTGGTTGCCCGGTTATAAATCGGGCTAATCACCTTGGCTTGCCCCAAGCGGCACCGACGGCGCACAATACCGGATGGTTTGAGCAGCTCGGGAACTAGTTTTTTCCGATACTTTTTCAATTACGTATGATTTTTCAAAGTTTTTACTTCTCGTTAATGAGGAGAAAAAATCGGACGAAAATTAGAGACGTGATGTCAATTCAACGCAAGCCTACTAAGTGATGATAAGTAATGTTTACATGAGTAAATTTGAATATTTTTTTACTAAAAAATCAATTTAATTTTTGTTTCTTGTGTGGAACCGAACCTGTTGATGGGTTTTGTACCAAATTATAAATTCTCCGCTGAATTAGGTGTTGAATGGGGGCCTGTCCAATTAACAAGCTCGGGTCCACAGAAGAAACAAAACTGATTTTGATTTTTCAGTACAAATAATTAAATTTTCCCATACAAACGTAAAAGTTCAAATTTATTGCTGTAAACGTTATTTAAAAATTCTGTAAAAAATCATGGATGAGTTTTGAACCATAACGAAGCTTTTTTGACCCCAGGGTTTGACAAACTCAAAAATGGCCCCAAATCGACTCAGTCTAATGGCACATTACTATTTCCAGTGGCTCCAAACAACACTTGTCATGGTAGGAAATTTCACGAGTTTTTGGCTTCAAGAAAATATTCAGTAATTTTTTGAAACGACGTACATTGGCGGCCAAAAGTCTGGAATAATCCCCTCAACAACAATCTCATTGGAGCATCGAACGAGTCTGTCACAAACAACGTATTTCTAATATGCTGAGCTAATTTGAAAGCTTATGCGTCGTACTTGTTTGATGATACTTAGACATCATGGATTTGTAGATTTTCCTAATAAAGATTTTAAAGATTATTTTATGTTAATATTCCCTAAATAGCCCGACTGTTGTATGTAAAAATACATTCAAATTTGTTTTGATCATAACTTTATTAGGTATCTCATGAGTTATTAATATTTGAAATCTTATAAATGGTAAAATGATGCTGACTGGCTTAAAAAGTTAATTTAAAACAAAACGCCGCAAGAATTTATGTGGTTTCATGAGTGCTTGATTGGCAGATGAACTATTTGGCATAAAATCATTAACACTTTGACGATTTTGTAGGAATTTAGGGAGCTGTGAAATCTTTCACGAAATGTTCAGAAAAAATTTGCATAATATTGCACAAAAATGTATATATGAAATTACGTAGCTTTAAAAGGAGCTTCATTTCATCGTTGAATTTATAAGTCTTTAGTTCTTCTTAAAACAAACGGAATGCTAGAACGATATACAACATTTGGCATGCGGAGTCCTACCCGAGCAGACTTTTATGGCAAAATTATAGCAAATTTTGCTATCACGCCCTGAGAGCCAAATTTGCTCTCATTTTGCTTGACATAAGGTGGTACACAGCAAAAATGAGAGCACAAATTTTCATACTTGGTTAGCAAAGTGATACCAAATTTTGCTAAAACTGAGACCCTAACTACAGCTCGTTTTCTGAAAGCTTAGAGAGCACAATGATGCTAATATAAGGCATCACATAATTTTCAATGAAAGCAAAATTTAGCATCATTAAGCTTTCAAAACGATCTTAAAACGAGGCATCATTTGGATCTCCAAAAAAGAAAAATTTGGCATCGCTTTGCTAGCCACGTAAGAAAATTAATGCTCTCATTTTTGCTGTGTATCACCTTAAATCAAGCAAAATGAAAGCAATTTTGAATTTCAAGGCGTGATAGCAAAATTTCATTTATATTTTCTCTAGGAATAGTGCTCGCGAAACCTTCCAAGTTTTCTCATTCAAAACCGAGTGGTATGATAAGCGCCTTTGTGTAGGCAGCGTGTTAGACTCTAAAAGTAAAAAAAAACAAATTAAATTTTGTTCTATTCGCTGCCTACACAAAGGCGTTTAAACTGCGGCTTCGTGCAAGAAAAAGCGCCTCCAACATGTCGAGTCATATTTCACTCACTTTTCGGAAATTTGTACTCCTAAAAATAGAGAAGTATGAGCATAAAACTGTAAAGGCTTGTGATTTTTTCAACGTAACAATTTGAAAGCTGACGTTTTATATAAACAAGTTAACAAAATATATTATTACCCTTAAAGTGATGGCAGAAAAAACTTCAAAAAGATGTTTTTATTTTTGTAAATAATGAAAAATGAAAACTGAGGGGATGAGGAGAGGTCGCCTGGAATGGGTTAATTAATTTAAAAATTTGTATGTCATGATTAACACTAAACCTATCTGAACGAGCTTAAAGAACTTCAATTGGAGCTCATTTTTTAAGCTCAAATTTTGGTTTTCTGTATTGTTGCGAAGTATATTCGAACAATAGTTTAGAATCATGTGTCTGTTTCTACCCAAATAGAGTCATTTCAATTAATTGAATTTGATAAGTTGAAGATAAATAAAACAATTGGTTTGAAATCTTAAAAGAATAATTTGATAAGTTGATTTCGATACATTTCGTTTTCTTATTGACACAATAACAAAATTTACCACATCAAAACTAATGAGAATTCCATGAAAGTGCATTTTGCTCAAAAAATAAATTTGAAAATCTTAGAATTTTGTGAATAGACCTAAAAACGTCTCGCATTTTAAAGTTGGTAAAGTAATCAGATACATACATTCAGGCGTTTACCAGACGAGGTTAAATTAACTCCAACGTTTTATAATAATTGCCTATTATTTTCACGTTTTATAGTAATCGCCTTTTGTTTTGTAACAAAAACATAATACGTGACTTACGTCAAAGAATTCAATAATACAATTTTACTCAAGCTACATGCTGCAAAAGACAAATGTTCAGTAAATAATAAGATTTGTTTTGACATTTGTTATTGTCTGGTTTGGAAGTAAGTTAAGTACCTATTACGTGCTTAGTTGAATAGTAGTTTTGAAAAATGTCTCAAATCATTTAAATGTTATTCCATTATATACAATGATTGGAAAAAGTGCGCCGTTATAACGAGAGTTTGTGCAAATGCGATATGAATATATTCAACATTAGTAGGAAACATCGCAGTGTATTTTGAATCAACTTTGATTGCATAAATGAAGGGGATTTTAACAATACTATAATGTACCTAGGTTATCTTTGAGGTACTGAAAATATCGCCTTTAGTTATGCAATTATAGCTGGTGGCATTATTCATAATACATAGAGTATTTCCTGAGACAGATTGTGGTAGGGTAGCTTTTTGTTATTGTTTTGAAAAATGTAAACACCAACTGGTTGCCATTTTGATCTTTGATGATAAGCACTGTTCAATGCTTTCTTTTAAAAACTTCTTTAATTAAAAGCATCAACAGACTCAACTTGTTATAAATTTACAAATCATTAAATAAAGAATTTATATGCTCCTCACCAAAGTGCGCTTGCAAAACCACTACAATTGCATTTCCAATTTCTTAACGTTACTATCTGGTCATTGAACATACGTAATGTTATTGTTATGTTTACCCTACCACGATATGCCGAGAAAATGTAAACATGAGAAATCAGCTGTTCGTCTAACAAGTGGGGAAATGCCTTATTGCGATGTTTATTCTTTGGTCGCAGGATGTTTATTATTTGTATAGACTAAAAAACTTAAATCCAAAATCTTATGTAATATATTGTAGAAAATGCCGGTAGAAGCATTTACGAAAATTGAAATTGAATAAAATATTCAATCAACTCAACCACGTCTTAAAAATCTTGACGCCATCCAACTTAAATTTTACATTTCATATTCAACATTGTGTTGTTAATTTTAAAAACAGTTCACAATATAAGTTATTGTTTTCACTTACCCTGATATTTTCCGGATTCCTAAAGAATCTGTTTACCTCCATTGCCGACTTTACCAGGAAGCCTTTTGTTGGGCCATCGAAACACCAGCCGGACCAAGGATGAAACGAACATCAGCCCAGAGAAACATGTTTGGAAGAAAATTCCATAAAACATCCAAATGGCATCGATAGTTTCCTGCACTATCTGAAGGAAGCTGAAGATTCTGCGCCAGTTTCCAGTGTTGTATCAAAGCTAGAAGCTGCAAACATCGGTGGTAAACTTCTTCCGCTGTTACGGGGTTTTAACACCAACAACTGAGTCCAAATCATTGCGGATTTATACAACGGGAACTTGTGTCCCACTGTGATAGTCCACGGCACCACGACAAAGAGCAATTCGGCCAAATAAACCAGCTCGAAGGAGTTTGCCGCAACTTGCACTCATGCGTAATTTATTCTCCTAGGAGGTTCCGGTTCCTCGAAACAGTCAGTCGTGTCATGTTTTCGTTTTGTTTCACTGCCGCTGCTAGGGTGGATTCTTCGACAATAATCCAGCTGAAACAGGCTTGGTTAGCGTTTCTGAAGATATAACGATGGATGAACTTACCTGCTTCGGAATTATACTGCACTCACGATCAAGAAACAAGAACGAACCACTTTTTCGATTGAAACGCGAATGTAAACAACACTTTTGGAATAATATGACCAAAGGGCATATAACGAAATTGTTTTTCTGAATACGTATTAATTTTGAAAGTTGTTTTCAGTTCATCCCACTTATTCTGATTCTCTTTGACAAAAGTATAATCTATAGAAATCTTATTCATAGTTATTTTTTTTTTCAAATCTAATAAGTTAAAATCAAAACAATCGGAAGTTTTTTACGTTTTTATTTACTCTCAAAACGAATTTTTATAAGTTCCTTCTGTCATATTACTCCATAAATATTTTATTCGCGAATTCGCAGAAATAAAGAATCATATAAAAGTGGAACAAAATAACATTATTCATTTTAACTACAATAGCAACTGCGTAACTAAATTTAAGCAGTTTTGAAAAAAAATTAAATGGAACAATTTCAAAAATCCATCAACTAATCGGATTGAATTTCAAAAATTAACAAAGAATGTAACATTAAAGTTGATCTACAATATTTATATAATAGTACAAGAGAATTTTAAAAAAATATATATATAAAAGTTGTATTTCTTTTATCTACCCTGCCGTTATATTACTGCGGATACGATTTGTTGTTGTTGTTATTGTTGTTGTGTTGCTCGCAGAGTTCATGTTTCGTGCTTTTGCCTTTAAATGTACAAAAAATGTTTCGTTATTTCAAATAATAATTACATGAAAGCTTTAGAGGTGAGCAAGTAAAGCAAGATTATTTTATCATTAATTTGGGTATTAATTTAAAAAAACTAAGCTCCCAGCAAAAACATTATTTTGATTTCTCTATTTCTCGCAAACCGCAGATCTTTAAACGTACCTAATCATCCAGCTAATAAATCCATTTGTTAAAATTTGACGAATTCGCCCTTTTCAAAATTTACCACCAATTTTGTGTACAATCAAATTTCTTAAACCATAGTCTGGAGAGATTTTTTTTTGAGTTTTTATCCTATCCGTTCGATTTATTCTTTAGCCTACTTGCAGAAGTGTTTTAAATTATTAATGACAATTTGTGATAAGAGTGAATTATCAATTCCGATTTTTGGAATTTGATTTGATTAAAAACGATATATGATACCTCAACCTTTAGTTTGCAGTTGGATCCATTTGTACACCAAATTATGCTAGAAGATTGTTGTTGCTACCTGATTTTGGTCTCGACTTGCTTTCAATTAAAATGATTGAAACCTCAATGGTGCCTAATTTTGCTATCATAGAATAGTCAACAGCAAAATAATGCTATCAGTTTGCTGTTGACACCTAATTTTGGTCTCATTTTGCTATTGATTTGGGCATCAAAGTCTGCTCGGGTAGAGCTCGCCCTTGGGGTGGCGATTTTACAAATTTTTAAAAATCGACCAATCAAAATAACTTAAATATCTAGTGAAAAAACGTTCATTTATAAATAGTGAGGGGTAGGGGTGCTGTTCAACTCCCCCTGTTCTCCAATTATATTTCAGTTCACTTTTTTAGATATATCTAAAAAATCAAAATTAGAGAAGAAATTATAACTTTATATAAACCAGTTTTGATATCTTCACAACTTCAATCTGTGAATTTATAACTGCTAGAAAATTTTGATAAAAAGATGATTTTCATATTTTGTTTACCAGGGAGATTATAATATCGACTAATGAGCGTTATAAAGTCATTTCATTTGAAAATAATACATTCATTGGTGAATAGCAGAAAAAAAACAAATATCTCTTTTTCTGAGTATCTTCATATCAGCGCAATGTTAGAACATTCAAATTTTAATAATTCTCATTTTGCAACTGTACATTGGTAAAACAATTTTTTAAGTAATGGTTTTGATAATAGTTACTTTGAATTTAATATTATTTTAAATCTCTGTTATTTTTTCTGATATTGTATGAATCTGCTATCATTTTTTGAAATGTGAATTATTATAAAAAAATATAAAATTCATTTCTCTTTGTTAATTGTGGTCAAAGAATTTTATTTATAAAACCAAATTTATTTCAGAAATAAAATAAAACTAAGTACTCTAAACTGTGGAGCATTTGGAACACTTCTTTCATTGATTTGCTATTGAAATGCAAGCGCTGATCCCAGATTTTAAATAAACTTTAATTAAACTGAAACGAATACATAGAAATTTTTACTCTCCGTTTCAAATAGTAACAAATTTACATCGGAGAACGTATGAATAAAGTGAAAAATTGTATTTCATTCCTTAAGGGGCACGTGATTCCTATTCAAAAAAGAGTAAAAAAAAACATTAAATTAAGGATCAATTCTTGATAGCACAAAGCAAAAAGATGTGAAAACTTTTAAGAGCTGATATCAATGGATTTGGAAGTGCTAAATCCAAACTTTATATATCATTTCTCATTTCTGAGATTCAATGCATAGGGGAGAATGAGGATACTTGATCCCTGGGGATACTTGATTCCTTAGCTATATCTCGAAACTGGAATGTCTTACAAAGATCAAATGTTCTAGAAAAATGTGCCAAAATGAGCAAAATCACAATGCTTGTAGTTTAAAATTTTTTAACAAAATAATTGTTTGAGTAATAGAACTTTGTTTGAAAAATTTCACAAAATGTAACTTGAAGATCTTTTTTCATCACTTTAAAATGTTCCTTACATGGTAAAATTATGAAAAAAATATTTGTTCCAATGTATCAATCGTTCGAGCGTAAAAGAAACTTCATAATGCCATATTTTCAAAGCAATTGAAAACTTTCAACTTTTTTTTGGAAAAAGTTTTCTAAAATGTTGATTATGGGTACAATTGATCCCCTAGAGTTGGGTACAATTGATCCCCCTTCCAAACGGCATATTCTTCTTCTGAATCGATCGTTATGATTGCTGATTACGAAATTACTAATATTTATCCAAAAACTAATATTTATCAAACAATTGTCTGAAGAAAAGAGCAAAAATAATTAATTTTCTCTAAATTATGAAAAATAGCGCCTTTAAGTATGCAATGTTATTAGCGTTGAGACAAAGTTATAGAATTTTCTTCTTATGTCTGCTATAAATTGTAAAATGAGAACAAACATGACCAAAATAGTCAATTAACATTCTATCTTGGGGTTTGTTTGATTTTTATACAAGGATTAGGGCTTCCTGAATAAAAGATCAAGCCTCCTCCAATAGGGGATCAAGTCTCCCCTAACTTCAGAAAAATCGCAATTTTTTTACTCCCACGAAAATGCTTCTAGTTCATCTACGGGTTCAAGTATCGTTCTAATTTTTAGAGCATAGAAACTTGAAGTTACAAGCTGTCAGAAAATGTCAAAGACGGCGAGTTGCTATATTTTTCCAAAAAGATATGGTGAAAATAAGAAAAGGGGATCAAGTATCCCCACTCTCCCCTATATTTAAAATAGATAAAAAATTCATTTAATTTAATTGTGCACTTTTTTGAGGAAAAAAAACAGGAAAATTTTACAAAGATATCTAACTTATGGTTTTTACTCAATGGTCAATTTCTTGATGATTGCGAGTAATTTTGATTCCCGAAAAAAAGTAAAATAGACCAATAAGTTTTTTTAAAGTTTAACGCTAAGAAGTTCCAGGAACTTAATGAAATTCCATAAAATATTCAAATTAAAATGACGTTTGCAGGCTTCAACGAAGTTGCTGAAGGAGTTGACATCTTTAATGTAAAAAAAAACTTTGAAACCCTTTTATGTAATGTCAAAAACAGTTCTTTTCGTTAGAAATTTCTAAAAATTGTAGAATTACATTCATTTTGGAAAGTATTGTACCTCTGAAACTAGAAAATCTAGACAAAGAATCAATATTGGCGATATGATTGATGTGACACTTTAAACCAATCGGAGTTAATCAAAAATCACTCAAAGATCTAGTAGACGATCTAGTTGCCTGTATTTTGTTGAAAAAACCGTATTTTGCACATTTTTTTTCCAAGTTTTTACAAAAATCTCATTAAGTTGATAAACATTTTAATTTTGCGTCCAGAAACGAGCAGTTTTCGAGCAAGTTTGATTAAAATGATTATAAACGGTTATCTGGAAGCCTATAATACCAGTCATCTTCGGTTGATGTGTTAAGAAGAGAAAAATATGTTTCGTTTGTTTTCGTTTTTGTTGGGTGATATCTTTGTTTTGACCCAACTTTTCCGTAAACATCCGGATTATCCCGGATATCTCGAATTATTGGTTGGAATATTTGAAATCAAATGCCGAATTATGTCAGGTTTTAGATACAACAACCCGGATTTGCCCGACCCGCGGAAAACTCTGGCAACCTTATTCAAACTTAAATTTAGAAATCATCAACATTTTATATTCGGAAACATGTTAATAGGAACCAAAATTATGATTTTTGAATTGAAAATGAGCACACACATCCATAAATTTCATGATATTTGCCATTTTCGAGTTTCATAACTAATTTTTCAATTATGGCTGATTTTAAATTCAAAATCTGAATTGTGATACTGAAATCAATATTCTATTCTTTTGTTCAATTTCATATATTTGCATTATTCTCGTATCAAAGTTTTATAACAATGTTTTCATGTTGACTTTGGATTCATGATTTTCCATCGACTATGTAAATATTTTAAAATACCAATAACATAAAAGGCAACTATAATAAAAATTGGATTCTATAATATCATAGATAGGGCGTTTTGTGCTGAAGAAATCTATTTTTTTTAAAGGATCAGGAAGGGGCATCATAACAGGCGACTAAAATAGCTTGTACACCTGACCCCCATGGAGGTTGACCTGACCCCCGAATGGTTTGAGTATTCAACAACTTCAACGTCAAATAACATACAAAATGATCAAAGCAACCTTTGTTCGTATTCGCACTGTTGGTATCAATTCCAACATACTTGTTTATATGAACAAAATGATTCCCAATTGAGCATTCTATAGATGATTTTCTTCTCGAACAGAGTAAAATTAGAAAAGCAGAGTTTCGGTTTATTTCAAATTCAAATCATTTTTTTTTTGAATGGCAATAAATGGTTAACAATTCGCCCAAAAAGTCAACAAAAATATACTTTTACCATTTAATGCATTGTAGATGGCTCTGAAGTACTCACTTCCAACAGATATACTTTGAAAGCAGATTTGTTTTTCCAAGACACACATTGGTTACCATGGCTAGATGCATGAATCTTGTTGCCCGAACTCTTAAGGTGGCGTTGCGAACATCGAAAGTCCGTATAGAAGAATAAATGTTCGCGGCAAAGCCCACTTCTTTATCTTGAAGTGACGGTATCTTTGATAAAGGTTTTGATGTAATTTTTGTCAAAATCTGGGCTTGCAATGAGAAGTGTATAATTAATTTATACTAACATACTATTTTATTTCGAGAAAACATGCTTTCGTATTGTTGTTCTTGGCCATTTTACATACATTTGTAAAACATTTGCGAAATTCTAAAAAATCTGAAAAAATGGTTTGAAATTTAATGAATCGAATGGCTTTATTGACTCATAATCGATGATTTTCGAGCTTTTACTCTTTTGGCTCTGAGGACCTTGTTTGGAATTGAAAATCCCATATGCACTAATTATCAAAAGAACAAACTTAAAACAGATTGTAAGCGTTGCTAGTCGTTCGAAGGAGGTCGCAGTGTTCTTTCTGTAGATTTATTAAATAATGTTGCAGTGGTGTTCGTGGGGGTTAAGGGTTTCTCCTTGGCAAGGCAATTCACCAAGCCACCCTAACTCGGCGAACAACACGGCAAAACAGTTCGTCAACCCGCCACCAGAGGGCCTCCAGGAGATGTGAGCCGCCAATGTAAACGGCGATGTGGCAAAATGGCGAAGCGAAAAACGGGCGAAAAATGAGGGCAATGATCGGGGGATGGTTCAAGGCCGGTCAAGACGAAATGACTAGGCATTGTGAAAAACGTTCGCGAACTGATCACTAAGAAGAAAGGCTTTAGTTAAAAGTACAAAATTGTGAACTAAAAGTCGGATTGTGGGAATATTATCCATAGTACAAGTTCCATCAGTTCAAGGGACAGGAAATATTCCACTAGACAGGATCAACCCTTAAAACGACCAGTATAGGCGTAACTTTGAACAACAGGTAACCATCCGCCATTTTATTGTTGCCCAAAATCGCCGTCCCCCTAATCGGTTCCTGAACATTAACAGGGCCCCGCTGTTCGAGTTTAAAACTCTCTTAAACTCAATCCGAGAGCGCCTTGCGCGACGCCCTACAGCGTCGACCGACAACCGCTACAACGTCGGTTTGACCTGCACCGGTACCTGGTTCAGCACCCAAGGTGGGACCAGGTACGCACTTGCCACGTGCCGCTTCGCCTACCGTCGAAGAACCAACAGTGCCCGGTTCAGCACCCAAGGTGGGGCCGGGTACACTCAGCGAGAACCAGCTGGCCTCCAAGCCGACCTCAACGAACCCGAGCTCGACGCCGAAGGAGGAAGGAGGAGTACATTCCCGCGTTAAAGGTTAGATAGTACTAAGAAAGTGGTGGGTGGAAACTGCAAAATTAATAAAGGTACCAATTCTTAAGCCTAGGAGTTTTACCTTAATCTTCCCGAACTTCCTTGCAACATAGTTTTTGTGGTAAGCGTGCCGACCCTAGGGATTGATAGGGGTTCACAGCACTTCTACCGATTGGCTAACAGCCAGTCTTACAAGATAGAAAAAAAAAGAAAACAATGTTTTCTTAAATTACTAGTGCTACAATATAACATTATCGGAAGCCAAAATTGTAACTGTTTTGTAACTCTTTTCAATTTATTTTTAGATTATTTCTAAACCTAGATTGAGATCATTTCAAAGTACAAAATCATTACCATGTTTTCCATGACGCCAAATGACACGACTTTTGAAAATGTCATACGCTGCAGGCTTGAATTGATCCTAGGCCTTGTACCTCCAAGAGCTTATGCCGAATTTGGGCCAGATCGAAACACGGGAAGGAGTTGCTCAACGAGTCTGAAATTTGTATCTTCTGAGGACAATTATCCTTTTTCAAACCATTTTTTTTTCTGTGAAAAATTAACCAAAGTTAGTTTTATGATTTTAAATAACTTTTGTTGAACGAAATACTTTATCGTTGGGAAACAAAATTGGCTATTTTTATAAGTTGTATAATCACAGGGGCTTTTTCATGTTTCACTTAAAAAACAAAATGTCTCAAAATCCCAAACAAACTTTAGACTCCTTGGCTCGCCCTTCCTGTGATCCAATTTGGTCCAAATTTGGTATGAACTCTTGTACTAGGCCTAGGATCAATTAACTAATGACCAAGAATAATTTTATATCTTTTTCCTTTTCAGGCTGATATGGTGCCCAACAACGCTAGAAAAACTTAATTTTAAACCTACAAAAAGTTTTGTTAGGATCAATATTTCTCCTAATTTAAATTTCTCTCTGTGATAAGTCAACATACCGTCAACTGGGGCAACATGCAACAATTTTCAACTTCAATGGCTTCTAAAAAACTTATGTTCACAGTTAATCGTATCCTTTATGTATCAAAAGTTTTAAGGATGCTGGGGCATCAAATTGGCGTAGTTAAAAAAAATTAATGGTTTCCTCAGTTATTTTTAATTTTCTAAAAACATGCGATTTTCACACTCCTTAGAAAATGGGGTAACTTGCAACAAACTTTGTTTTTAATGAAAAATCTTATGAACACGTACGAAAATTCATAGTTTTTATTATATTTGTGATGCCTTAAAGACCATTACGCATGACAACACCAATTGCAGTAGTTTTTGGGTCTGCAAAAACAAATTTTCACATTTTTCTCTGAAAATAAGGATGCTGCATACATTTAGGGGTTAAATAATACTACGAAAAATTCTACAAGCTGAAATCATAATAATAAATGTTTGGATGAATGAAATTTAAATGTTTACAAACGCGTGATGCAAAACATTCATATTCCAGCAAACGAGATTTACAAGGTATTTCTCTGATTTGCATTTAGTTGCATTTAACCCCAGACACCTAACTGAATTTTAAAAATATTCATTTAAAAAAAATTGGGTGATTGTTCGAAAAATATTTTTACACAAACAATGTTGGTATAACATGAGGAAACCTGTAAAAAGTTTGTAGGTAATTTTATCAAGCCGATCCGTCATACTGGGTAAAGTTTTTTTCGGCATCAAAAAATGTTAAAATTTGTACATTTATTGCTCGATTTTTCAAATTTTACATAAAAATAAAAAACTTAAGACAACTAACTTAAGATGCGAGAAATTATGTCATCATCATTTTGTTATCATTAAAAGATAACTTTATTACAAAACATTAAATCAAAAATTGATTCAATGTAGTGTTATATAAATGTTGCATCGAACCCCGCTGTTGCATGATGCCCCGTTCGACGGTACTCAATAAACAAAATAAACAAAAATCAACTAATAAATCTAAACTTTAAAAACTTCTTATTGTAATAAATATAAATAACATGAAGAAACTGTCACATGATAAGAATCAGATAAATTATCGCCTTTGACCTTTCGTACCAGTTTTGCACTTATGCGGCACGGACCATGTTGTTTGATGAAATTAATATTCACTCCAGGTTCGTGAAATCGTGACGGCGAGAAGCTTTTATGAGAACTTTTCCCAAGACCCTACTCTGACTCGTGTTTCCGGCAAGTTGACTAGATAGCCTAGAAGCAAGGCGATATCAGCGCTGAAGTTTTGTGTATTTTAAAACGGAAATTTCAGTCGAAAAACCTGAGGCAGATATTTTATTCGAGCATCTGGGTCAGAGTAAACAGCCCCGGGCTCTGAAATATCCGGTTCCGAGGACAAGATAAGGGTTTGTTTTTCTGCCTAACAAAAGCGCTGGTTGATGAAAATTGTATCGGATGTCAGTTGAAATTGGAAGATGTTGTTGGATAGATACATCGTCGTCGTCGTCGTCGTTTTTGTTGTGTGTGGTGAAGAATAATGCTCTGCATCTGTGTCCGCAAGGAAAACGAAGAACAAGTTCGTCAGACTCAATGTCAAATCCGACAGATACATGTCGAGTGGCATTTCTGGTAACAGCAAGAAAAAAAACACAAAGGTGTCAATTTGAGAATAGCTGAGTGAAAATTTGGCTACCCATTTTAAGTTGCGTTGTATCCAATTCTTCATTCGTTTTTGCAACCAAATTGAATACAAAAGCTGCTCTTCAGAGATCACCTGAAATTAGAATCTTAATTTGTTGCACGTTTAAGTTGTAAAAGATTGGCGGTAAAATGCCTTGCAACACTTATTAATAGGTAACTTTCCATAAAAAAAAATTACCTGCTAGCAAATTGTACGTTTGAGGATTTCCATCGTTAATCCAATCGTACATCCAAAATAATTTCCACTTAAAAACAATTAAAAAACGGTTTTCAAAAAGCCTTTCCATCACCATTGAAAACTATCCACATTCACATTCAATACCTGCGATAAAACACCGGAATCCCGTTGACGTTGTCGCTTTCAAATGTGACTAAATGTTAGCGCAGTGCGGGTCGTCATCATAGAAAGAGAGAAAAAAAAGCCGTTCACAATGATCAAATTTTCAATCATTGCCGCAGAATAATGCATTTGTCCTCGGGAATGAGTTTCTATGAAAGTACCTACTCGTGTCAGTCGGATTTTTTCTGTGTGTTTTGCAACCGAAAGCTACCGGTTTGTTTCATCCCCGGGAAAAGTATGATTCCGGCATATGCTTTTTTTCTGATTCATAGAGGTAGGTATGGAGGTGCCTCTAAAAAGTTGAATAGTCCGTCCTTTGAAAGAGAACTTGCATCACAAGCGGTAGGACAATGATGCAAATTTCGTACCAAGTAACAGAAGATCACCACTCCTCCGAAGGGAAGCCGGGCAAGAGTCGAGTGATATGCTTCAGGGATTCCAAAAGAATCTCGAAAAATTACTATTTCTATGTGCACAGATTGTACAGTGATGCTAGATTTACAATTCTATTGACATGCTCCTACTTTTTAGCTTAGCTTAGCTTAGCTTGTTTGACTACTCATTAGGGTGTCCCAAAATTGCATAACTTCTGGGAATCGGGGGGCTCACCCTCCAAATGGTAGATTAGGATGTGCAGAACAAACTTTTGTAAGGAACCGACAAAAAAAAATCATGTTTAGAGGTTCCGCAAGCGCGATCTTTAAAAAAAGTCCACTTTAAAAAGATATGTTTTTAAATAAATTCTGGGTCCAAAATTTTTCATAAAATTTATATATTTTATATTTTTTTAATTTTGTTTGAGTTAAAAACTACACGTAAAAAATACAAATTGAACCGAATTTGTATCAAAATGTAAAACTAGCAAGCTATTTTTAAGAAAAAAAAAATTTTTGGTCAAAAAATTTTGAATTCAATTGACCAAAATGTGTACCAATCGTAAAATATTTTTGATACCAATGCCATCAAAAGATGCGGATTTTTGTGCACTTAAACTTTGCTGAACAAAACATGTGGTTTGTATCAACGTGTGAACAGCTATTCGCGATTTAATGCTTAACAAAAATCACAATTTAGGATATTTTTTATTTAATTTATCAAATTTGTCTTAATAAATACCTACTTTAAAATCAAAATACTTGCAAAAAAAGACTTTGATGGTTTAAAGGAGTCATCAGATGGCCATATGCCGAATTTGAGCAGAATCGGACAACAGGGAGGGGTTGCACTGAAACTCAAGTGTGAAAGGGATTCTGAGACATAGTGTTCTAAATAAATATAAAAAACTGGTTTTTTATCATAAATTTTTGTCTTTACCAATCGATTGCTTGATTACGAAGCTTTTATTAAAATTTCAATTAAGACTAACATTTCATCTGAAGACTGCAACTCGATTGGACTTAAAACAAAAAAGTTATGGCTGTTCAAAGATTGTATTTTGGTTAAAAATTGTCCTGTAAAACGCAATGAGTAAAAAGTACTCATTGTGTGTTAAACGACAATTTGCCACAAAAATACAATCTTGGAGCAGCCATAACTTTTTTGTTTTAAGTCCAATCGAGTTGCAGTCTTCAGGTGAAATATTAATCTTAATTGAAATTTTAATAAAAGCTTCATAATCAAGCAATCGATTGGTAAAGACAAAAATGAATGATGAAAAACCAGTTTTTTATGTTTATTTAAAACACTATGTCTCAGAATCCCTTTCACACTTGAGTTTCAGTGCAACCCCTCCCTGTTGTCCGATTCTGCTCAAATTTGGCATATGGCCATCTGATGACTCCTTTAAACCATCAAAGTCTTTTTTTGCAAGTATTTTGATTTTAAAGTAGGTATTTATTAAGACAAATTTGATAAATTAAATAAAAAATATCCTAAATTGTGATTTTTGTTAAGCATTAAATCGCGAATAGCTGTTCACACGTTGATACAAACCACATGTTTTGTTCAGCAAAGTTTAAGTGCACAAAAATCCGCATCTTTTGATGGCATTGATATCAAAAATATTTTACGATTGGTACACATTATGGTCAGTTAAATTCAAAATTTTTTGAACAAAAAATTTTTTTTTCTTAAAAATAGCTTGCTAGTTTTACATTTTGATACAAATTCGGTTCAATTTTTATTTTTTACGTGTAGTTTCTAACTCAAACAAAATTAAAAAAATATAAAATATATAAATTTTATGAAAAATTTTGGACCCAGAATTTATTTAAAAACATATCTTTTGAAAGTGGACTTTTTTTAAAGATCGCGCTTGCGGAACCTCTAAACATGATTTTTTTTTGTTGGCTCCATACAAAAGTTTGTTCTGCACATCCTAATATACCATTTGGAGGGTGAGCCCCCAGATTCCCAGAAGTTATGCAATTTTGGGACACCCTACTACTCATATCCACCTTTAATCATTGAACTCGAAATGCTTAATTTACAGGTTATTTTTAAATCGATTTTAGAGGAATTAAGTATTTTTTACATTTGATTTCAAACTATACATTTCGAATTCCATGATCGCTGGCGTGGCTAAGCAGAACAAGTTCCACGTCACCAATGGTTGCTACTCCGTGATTAATCGAGGCCATCCATTTTGCACAAAGTCCAAAAGAATGTTGCTTGGGATTAGCAGCCATTCTCATTGTAAAAAACTGATGCTCTCCCTTTTTTATATGATTTATCTGATTAATAACGGCGCCGGCCATGTCCTAGTAGTCAATGAGGAAAAGGGAAGGATTGTTAGTTAGATACTCTTTAAGTTCAACTAAATAGCAACCTCTCACTCCTGCATAATCCAAAAAAAATTTTTTTTTTAAATAGTCAGAACCAGAGATAAGCTAATATCATCAACTATGAAAACCGTCTATACGTCTGCGAATCCATATTCAAGTATCTAAGGAAGGAGTTGTGTTAGTTGGTGAAAGGTAGAGATCAGGATCCATTTTGGTAAATGGTGCGATCATGGTTTTCCTACACCTCTTATGCTCATAGACATTTCCTAAGGAAACTCCTATTTCTATGAGGCATTTGATAAACGTCTAATAAAATGGATCGAATAAAATATTGAAGGCAAATCAATACCATCCAAATTTCTTCTTTGATAAACTTGCTTTTTTTCCTAACCGTTATCTCTGTTGAAGCAAAGAGTTTTCAAAAAGGCTTTACTGTTTAAAGATGGAAAGCAACTTAAAATAAAAATGAATTATATTTTAATATTTAGACACAAATTTTCGCAAATTGTTTTTGAAAACTCTTTGATTCTTTGCTCTCCTTTGCCTCACATTTTAGAAGTCATAAGACCTTTGATGCTCAAAGAGTACAAATCAATGTTTTGAATAATCAAAACTTTTAAAAACATTTTCGATTTTTTTTCTTTTTCCACCAATTTGAGTAAATATATTCAGCATATTATTTAATCATTTAAATTGATATGTCAGAAATTTTAATCAATTGCATGATGTTAACTTAACGTGATTAATTTGGGGTACGAAAAAGGTGCTCATACACAATATTATATGCTTCATGTAGACAAACGCCTAACATTAAGTCAAAATCCGTAGGAAATCAAGTTTTTTTGCGTAGAAACCTCTTACACAACTTTTTTATTCGATGAAAGATCCCCTGGTGTTCTATGTTAATTTAGAATCGTGGCTTGTTGATGAATACGGCTGATTTTAGTTCCGCAAACATCACTAAATTTTATAAAATATAATTCTATATTCGCGAAAAACAGAAAATGAAACGAGTTAAGAGACAAAATACTCATCCTAAAGCATAATTGAGTTTCTTTTTTCCAGATCTCCGTCTTTATGCAATCCAACTTTGTTTTGTAGCGAAGGGCGTAGTAACCGTGCCCATTAAATAAAATCACTTGAAATTCTTTTCAATTTTCTTAAATTAAACAAAAAGCTTCTTGAGGATTACATGTGAAAGAGATGAAAATAATGAAAACATGTTACTTATCTTAAACTTAAACTGGCCAACTCCTCTCCAATGCATCTGCTGGTGAAAAAATCTGGGTTGGTCCGGAGGGCGTAGTGCTAGCCCCAGCAATTCTGTCGATTGAATGTTTTGCACTTTTTTCACTTCTGCGTTTAAAATTCCCATAATATGTTAATGAAAAAAATCACTTTGCTTCTAACTTTCACGCACAACAATTAAACTTTTCCGATTCAACCAATCTTAAATCCAATTTTCGAAATAATCTATTGACACGCTCCTACTTTTTAATCGATAAACAATTTATTATATCTTAATCAACATAAAAACATTATTATGACGTTTTCATGCAGTTTCCTGAACATTTTCATAAAAATGTCACTCAAAACTTCTTAGTGATTATTTAAGTCTCTGAATAAAGGTACCGACTATTATAAAATGTAGCTTTACTTTCAGGCTTGATATTCCTTAGTTTACTGTTATGTAATTATTTATTTACAATTATCCAAAATTTATTAAGAAAATAAGCATTCTGATTTTCATTAGATTTTCCTTCTGATTCGCAACATAAAAAAAATTCTCTCTGTTTTATCATTTTCCATCGAATTTGTTACGTCAAATATAAATCTTTCTTTAAAATATGTTTTTTAGTTCTGAATATTTGAACTGCTGAAGTTTGGGATCAAGTATCAGTTAAAATACGATTCTCGATTGAAAGTATTTGGAAATCAAATGTTTTATTTGGCGTTTTATCTAATAGATCGTATTACCAACTGTATAATTGCATTTAATAGTTCAACAATATGTTTTATCCAGATCGTATGAAAAACTCTTTTCGGCAGAATGAGAAGACATGATTCCTCTGCTATATCTCGAAACAGGAATATCTCACAAAGGTCAAATGTTCTCGAAATTGTGTCAAATGAAGGAAATATGATGTTACCTCAAACAAAAAAATTCAAAAAAATATTTACTGAGTTATTGAATTATGTTTGAAAATTAAACAAAATGTGATTTAAACAACCTTTTCATCACTTTGAAATGTTTCCCACATGATTGATGATCCCATAGCTCAAGTTTTTTTTCCTTAATAACCTTGATCCCCACTAATCTGAGGTAGTCGAGGGAAGGACAACCTCAGATTAGTGAATACTCGGATTACCGTAATACGGGGTAGCTTTGATCACCGGGGTAAATTTGACCAACAATAAACTTTTCCACATTATCATCAATAACTTAGTCTATAGTTTGAATTTTTGAAAACTGTTTTCTACGTTTGAAAGCCTATAAATTGAGTATCAAATAGACAAAATTTGGTTTGTATTTGAAATTTTTTTCTGATAGTAAAAATCTTATTTCAAAATCTTAAAATATCTACTTTTCCAAGGCTCGCTAACAAACAGCTCTCCTGATGATACCAAAAAGCATTTAAAAGCAAACACGTTGTTTATATGAAAGAAACTGTTTTTTCTTTGTGTATGAACAGTTATAGTGCTATTTTTATAGTCATTTAATGATAAATTTTTTACACAAGGCTCAAATATCGGTTTAGTACAATTTTGAAAACATATCATTCAGAAATATGTATAATATGTGCGTAGTGAGGTAAAGAGTAGCTAATTTATATCCATAGAGCCGCATGTTTCCAACCTAAGATCCAGGCGCATAGCTCAATTAATACATGATTTTTTATGCTATATAATCGACGTTATTTGGCGACTTGTTTAAAATTAAATTGTCCACGTTTATTCAGTTAGTTAAGCCTGAATCGGCTAAGCCAGTGTATATCTTTAACTTCAAACTCGCCGAAAACGTTGATTAAAAAGCATAACAATCGCGGTAATAAATCAATTAAATCACACAACTTGAAATAGCTTTTGTCCGAAAATGATAACTCGGATAAGCGGAGTTCTACTGTACTAAAAATTTACGATGAGCGGAGTACTGTGCTAAAAATTGCGCCTTAAGGTATGCAAGGTGTTTAAAAAGTATCTACAAGCTTCCTTTGCTTTATCCAACTAGACTCATTTACTCAACCACATCCTTTAATATTTTTTCCTCTAGTAGACATTTGTGACTTTCAAACTATAATGTACGTCTTTGATAGTTTACACTCAACAACGATCATCCGAAATATTCATTTCTCGACTGCAATAAGAACACATAATACTCGCCATTTAATCAATTACAACGATGTCGATCATCTACTAGTTTAGGTCAGAAAAGAATTTCTTCCATTGGTCCTACAAAATATAACTCCTTACCTAACGAATTAAAAGAAACCAATTCACGTTCCATGTTCAAAAACAAGTTACTCCAAATATTCAAAACTAAATTAAGTCGTTAAAAAAAGTCGAACAAAGTTAGTCTTAAGTACCTATTTTTTAAATTTTTGTAGCAATAATTTATGTAAAATTTAGTATAACATTTAAAATCTAATTAAATTTTTTTTGTAAATTTGTTTTGTTGTTGTTGTAAAGAATAGTAAAATTAAATTTTAACATGAATCTCTTAAAAGGAAATCTCTTTCCATTGAGATTCATGGTGTCAGTTTGTTTAATTAGTTTTGTCACATTTCCTCGCATTAAATAATCTGTTATTGCAATCTCAGCATGAGTTAAATTTTGCTCGCGTATAACTTTTTAATGCCTTTTGCTGCCAGACATGCTGAGAACAGTAGCGTCCATTACCAGGAGGCTCAATTGAGCCTTTTGGTGTGGGGGAGAGTGGTGGGCCGCTACAAAAAAAAATAAAAAAAAGGACAATAGGGTTGTAAACAAACTTTCAGAATTGTAATTGTAAATGAAATAAGAACTAATTTTGCCAAAAATAGTCTATGGATCTTTAATTTTTCGATTAACTTAGGAATTAAATTAGCTTCAAGTCTGCTTTAACTTTAAGAATAGCACTTTAATTCCAACGAAAATGCTCCTTATTCTTCTACGGAATCAAGAATCTTTCAAACATTTGAAGAATATAAACTTGAAATTACAGGCTGTTAGAAAATGCAAAAGACGGCGAGTTGCAAAGTTTTTCCAGAAAGAAGGAATAACGAATACAAGGAAATAGGATCAAGTTTCCCCATTTTCCTCTATTTATCCGTTTCTTCCCTTCTCAATGCTTTGAATTGAAAAAAAAAAAATGTATCATGATGAAACATGGTAGGTGATACAGTCAAAATTTGGTCAATATCAACTTGACGTATTTCTTTCAACTTTGCATTTAAAAAACCTGAACACCCCTAATTTTGAAGGTGTGTGTGTGTAGAATGTTGCTCCCATTTTGATTTTGGAATTCACTCTTCAGTTGTCAAAATGCCGTCCAAGGAAGAAGAGACGCGTTTCAAAATTTTGCTCGCGCCTAGCGAAAATCCGAGCTCGCACGCAAAGCTGACAAAATCGCTAAAAGTTGCCAAATCAACCAATACAAATGTAATGAAAGTGTTTGAGGAACGTTTGTAGACAGCCAGGAAGTCTGGATCGGGGGGAAATCGAAAACCGGAAGCCGCTGAGACGACAAAGAGAGTTGCCGGTAGTTTCAAGCGAAACCCTAATCTCTCTCTCCGAGATGCCGCAAATAAGCTGGGTGTATCGTCTACAACCGTGCATCGAGCCAAAAACCGAGCCGGACTATCGACTTACAAGAAGGTAGTGACTCCAAATCGCGATGATAAATAAAATACGGTGGTCAAAGCGAGATCCCGGAGGCTGTACACGACGATGCTGACGAAGTTTGACCGCGTGGTAATGGACGACGAAAGCTACGTCAAAGCCGACTACAAGCAGCTTCCGGGACAGGAGTTTTATACGGCAAAAGGAAGGGGAAATGTAGCAGATATTTTTAAGCACATGAAACTGTCAAATTTCACGAAGAAATATCTGGTTTGGCAAGCCATCTGTACCTGTGGGTTGAAAAGCAGCATTTTCATAGCTTCCGGGACTGTCAACCAAGAAATTTACGTGAAAGAGTGTTTGAATAAACGTCTGCTGCCTTTCCCGAAGAAACACGGTTGTTGCGTACTGTTTTGGCAGGATTTGGCATCTTGCCATTACGGTAAAAGCCATGGAACGGTACGCTGCCAACAACGTGCAGGTGGTTTCCAAGAACAAGAACCCTCCCAACACGCCAGAGCTCCGCCCAATTGAGAAATACTGGGCTATTGTCAAGCGGAACCTAAAGAAGACCAAAAAAACTGCTAAGGACGAGCAGCAGTTCAAGGCAAACTGGCTTTCTGCGGCGAAGAAGGTGGACAAGGTGGCTGTACAAAATCTGATGGCAGGGGTTAAGCGTAAGGCCCGGCAATTCGGATTTGGAAAAGCGGAAGCCTAACTGAATATTTTTCCTGAATTTTATACTAATTAAACTTGAAAAAGAAATTTAATTTGCTTTTTTTAAATAAACGATTTCACCTATTTCCACGCGTTTTCCCTTGACCAAATTTTGACCGTATCACCCTTTAGATTTACAGACCAAAAAAATACTATTGGTGATTTCATGCGTAATGGTCTTTAAGGCATCGCAAATATATTAAAAACTAGAAATTTTTATACGTGTTCATAAGTTCTTTCATTAAAAACAAAGTTTGTTGCAAATTATCCCATTTTATAAGGAGGGTGAAAATCGCATGTTTTTAGAAAATTAAAAATAACTGAAGAAACCAATAATTTTTCTAACTACGCCAATTTGATGCCTCATCATCTTTAAAACTTTTGATGCATAAGGCGTAGGATAAACTGTGAATATAAGTTTTTTAGAAGCTATTGAAGTTGAAAAGTGTTGCATGTTGCCCCAGTTGACGGTATTTTTTACTAAATTACAAGAGAAAATCTGGAGAATAAACACACGAAAATTGAATTTTATCAAGACACATCAGTGGCAAAAATTTGTAATTTCTAAAAAATGTGCATAAAACCTACAAATAACCGCGCTTTTTCCTCGATATTCGGGCAACCGGACCGGACCGGGCATTTCTAAATGTTTTCTTCAAAAACACGGGCAAGCCCGGTTAAAACCGGGTGATCTGGAATGCTTTTGAGGTACATTTGAATATTCAGATACATTGAAATAATCGTTTTAAATTCAAATTATTAGGATAAGAATGACATGGTTTTCCAATATTTCCATATTGTTACACTTCATAGTTAGAAATATTTTTCGAAATGGTCGATTACTTTTAATACGATGCAACTGTTTTTTTCATAGAGGGCAAAAAAGTGATTGTTAGTGCTTGAAATATACGTTGTTGTGTTGTGATTACATTGTTTGATAACAAAACAGAAGCTTTCTAAGAACAACTATTTTGTAAATGATTATGTCTTGTGTCATGTCACAAGACTCAAATATTGGTTTAGCTCAATTTTGTAAATATATTGTTCAGAAATATGTATAATATGTGCGTAGTGAGCTAAAGAGTCACTAATTCATATCCATAGAGCCGCGTGTTTCCAACCTAAGCTCCAGGCGTATAGCTCAATAAATACATGGATTTTTATGCTATGTATATAATCGACGTTATTTGGTGACTTGGTAATTTTAAATTGTCCACGTTAAGCCACATTTTCCAGTTAAGCCTGAATCGGCTAAGCCAGTGTATATCTTTAACTTCAAACTCGCCGAAAACGTCGATTAAATCATAACTTGACATAGATTTTGTCCGAAAATGATAGCTCGAATAAGCGCAGTTCTACTGTACTAAAAATTTACGATAAGCGGAGTACTGTACTAAAATTGCGCCTTTAGGTATGCAATGAATTTAGGGTTGTAAAAAAAATTTCAGAATTGTAATTGTAAATGACATCAGAACTAATTTTGCCAAAAATAGTCTATGGATCTTTTATTTTTCGATTAAATTAAGAATGAAATTCGCTTCAATGAAGGATCAAGTCTGCTTTAACTTTAAGAATATCACTTTTTTCCAACGAAAATGCTCCTGATTCTTCTACGGGATCAAGAATCTTCCTAACATTTGGAGAATATAAACTTGAAATTACAGGCTCTAATAATATGCAAAAGACTGCGAGTTGCGAAGTTATTCCAGAAAGAAGGAATAACGAATACAAGGAAATAGGGACAAGTTTCCCCATTTTCCTCTATTCATCCGTTTCTTCCCTTCTCAATGCTTTGAATTGAAATAAAATGTATCATGATGAAACATGGTAGTACATAGTGCTTAGAGCTTCGTACTTACAGAACATTTTTGTTTAAACTTTAAAATCTTATTTTTGAATATTTTTTTTTTTGCTCAAGCACGAAACTTTTTATAAAAAAAAACTTCACCAATATCTCATGAGCATTAACATTGAATTCATATTTTAAGACAAAAACTGTAACAAATACACAATTAACACAAATTTACATCGAGTGCCTTGGCTTAAAAAAATGTTAAAAGAATATCGTTCAGCATTTATAGATTTATCTGTTACGAGCTAATTAATTATCACTTCATCAAAGGGAAATTGAATTGATTGTTTCATAGCCCTTCTTATAATTCAAACTAAGAAACCAAGATAACTAGAACACCCGTTGAATTTGATTAATTACAAACTACTGTCTAAAAACCGTTAACAAAGGGTTTTCAAAGATAAATTGACATTAAAAAGACTTGATTATTTCAATCAAATTTCAGTTGGATGTCAATAGTACAGAACTGCTATACATAATACTTTTATATAGACCATACAAAGAAAAAAAGCGTTGAAGTCTCATGTTATTTTCCAAAAAAGTAGGAAAAACTGTACAAAACGCATCAGTTAAGCGTAATCGCTATTTACAGCGATACCAATCATTTAAAAACCAAATTGAACGTTTACGACGATCCAGAGAACTGATTACGTCTTGCTAAAAAGAAAAAAAAAATGATAAAAACATGACTGATGACATTTTTGTAAAAAACTAATACATGTAGGAAACACACCGCAGGGGAGAAAGCCAAAACTAGTGGACAGAATGCACCATACCGAAAGGGTGGTAAGAAATGGAACAATTATTATAAAGAATGTAATAGGTAATTGAAACATCAAATGCTTTATAACACGTTCATCGTATTTTGGTAAACAAACCATACTTTGGCGAACAAATTATTTGTTTTGTTTAATCATAGATGGCATTTAAAAAAAATTGCTATTGAAAAAATTATCGACTATTTCGCGTTACACTTTTTTGGTATCCTTAGGGGAGAGTGGGGATACTTGATCCCTTTTTCTTATTTTCACCATATCTTTTTAGAAAAATGTAGCAACTCACACCCTTTTACATTTTCTGACAGCGTGTAACTTCAAGTTTCTATCAAAGATATTAGATATAAAGATTCCCATCTCTTAACATTTTCCATATAAATTCAAACAGACATTTTATTTATGATCATCAGCACCATCTACTGACGGAAAAGGTCAACATTTCATGCGAATTGTGTTTCATAATCGTATCGTGTATCAAAAATGACGTTTAATTCAAGATGCACTCTGATATGGTTTTAACCAGTCTAAATATGAAACTATGCAAAATGCACTCTGAAATTATTTTATTCAATTTTGAAGAAACATAGGCAACTGACTAAGTCAAACTGAGTTAGATCGATGACAAAGTGAGAACGAATTAGCGAACGCGGTCAATGCAAACTCGAGCGGCGGAACAAAATGTATTTCTGCTCAAAGCGATTTATATGGTAAGTAAATAGGATCAGATTCTTCGTCTATATTTCTTTTTATTTTTATTTCTCACTATCTAGTTTCTCATCTATTCTAAAATAAAATGATGAACTAGATTTAAGCTCACAATTGTAAACAAACACAAATGAGTTTGGCTCATTAAAGCCTAAAGGTATAAGCCGTTTCAAATAAAGTAGTTGCAAAAAAATATAATCAGATTTTGATAGACGCTATGTCATCGGCCTTACTCGCAATCAGATTCCTCGATTGAGAAAAAACTTAAACTACGTCAGTCAATATGGTTTAGGTTTTAAGCTGATAATTTAAATATCTCGATAGAGATAACAATCGTGTACATCGAAAATTTAAATAAATTTATTAGAGAAATTTACAATCAAAGCTCTTCCGCGGCTAAGCTATCATGAACTCTATGATTTTGTACAAATTAATTCAAAACGTTGAACTAATATTCAAAACTAAAGTAAGCTTGAAATATTAAGTACCGCAAAGAAATCAATAAGAAGAAAAACCAAATTCAAAGTGCTATATGGTAGTAATAAATGGTAAGTAAGGTAACAATCAAGCGAAATACGAGAAAAGTATCTCGTCGTATTTCGTCCGCAATGTGTAAATTTTGAGTTCACACCTTTGTATTGATCCCATATTAAACTTATATTGAGTGAAAATTAATGACCGTGTATATGTTTGTTTTGAAAATAAGTTTTGCGGAAAGAAAACGATTTTGGGCATTCGTTATTTTCATAAAGAAATGATTGCTGCAGAGATTATTCACCATCATCGGAGACGGCGATTAGCGATTTGTTTCGCTGGATGGAGAAGTACTTTCAATGAAAAGAAAAAAAGCAAGGTAAGCCCTTATTTATCTACTCAATGAATTGTGTTTTTATGCGTTTCGCTTGCAATTACAGCAGTACGTTAGATATGAAATTCCCCACCAACATATACTCAACTGGAAGCGGAGGTGGCAGGCATTCATGAGATGCTTTCGGCGTTAGCAGCGTAGGAAACATGGATCCCAGGCACAGCATTAAGCAGCATATGATGAATGGTGATCTTCACAGATCGGATCTTGGAATGCCATGATAGTTCCAAAAAAAAAACTTAAAAACAAAAATACTCCAGCCCTAAGTTCCCAGTAGTAGTAATTTTAGTGTTATGAAAGAAAACTCAATCAACGTAGGGATAAATATCCAGGTAAGTTTTGATTGTTTCGATGACGTAGCGTACTTTAATATGTATTTTTTTTTAGTTGTTACAGCAGTATTCAACTTCCCGGACAAAAAGATTTCAGTTCTATTGGAGTAGAACGAAACGAATAATACAACGAATACAAGAAATTTACTGACGAAACTGGATGAATAGCAAGTCCCAGAGATTATACTGGTCGATTAATGATGAGTGCACATCTTCACAATCTGGATCTTGAAATGCCAATTATGTAAATCCAACCTGAAAGCAAAAACATTTCTGTCAATTCCTGCCGAAAGTGATTAATGTTGCACGAATATAAATGCAGTTTTTACCAACCTATCATGTATTTATTGTCTTCATTCATACGTTTCTAAAAAGCTACACGATATTCAATCGCTGGCGTTTCTGATCGGTTTTAGAATTATTATCGTAACGTCGCTTTCTTCTGTCAGCATCGGTGAATCGCGAATTTAAACTTTGAAGTTTAGCTTTAATAAGCATGTTAAAGTACTTATCTGCCACGATCTTGGCACAAGGGATACACAGTGCGTCGTAAATGATATCGCCGTTCCTATATGGCCAGAAAAGAGTATCGATCAGCTTTTGTTTAACTGCTATCGTTGATTCTTTTAAAAAATTATCAAAATTTTTTTCCATCAGGCTGACCATTTTTTTTGCAAATCTAAACATGTTGTTCCCGGGTTTCTTAAGATTCGAATTTTCATCGAACTTTTTAGTGTTTGTAAGGAAAATACACCTGTCGTCAACATCAGAGGCATCTGCTGCCACGCGTTGGATGCAGTCCTTATGTCGTATTTTAGAATACACCCAACCAGCTGTGTAGTAAATACTATTTTCGTGGTTCACATCAAAGCTTGGTTCGACAGATCTTCTTTTTAGCGCAGTTGTAGTAATTGTGCGGCTTTTTCTTCGACCCTTCCTTGGTATATAGTTCCGTTTTGAAGAAACCAACGGTATTTGCATTAAAGTTTTTGAGTCTAGAAAATAGTTACTCAAATCAGCTGAGACATTACCTAGCTTTTTAGGAGCAATAATTTGGTTGACGACTATTGATTTATATGCAGATGCAAATTTACTTGGGTCAGGGTGTTTGTTATTAGCATTTTTCCATCGAATGATGGAAAAGTGGTGTTCCAGGCAATCCTGAGATAGATTTCGGGTTCTTAGAAAAGAAAAACCATAATTACTCCTCAAATCTTTGAAAAGCTTTTCGAGTACTGAAATGTACAGTAGCCATCCATCGATAAAGTAAGGTTTTTGAGATCGTGAGGCTAGTAGGGGAAACTGGTTTTCCTAAAATATATAATAAAATAAAGACCATAAACATAAAATTAATCAAATTATTTTACGCTTTCAGTTTTTACCCTATCCAGATCACCACAAGCCCTTGGAATAAATCTCAGTTGACGTAACTTTTTTTTCATCAAGGAAAGAAAACTCCAGTGTGGAGATCCTTTTTGAATCGGTTTTTTGAAAACCTGTAAAAGCGATTTTTAAAAATTTATGTGGTTATCCTTATGAATGAAAATTGAATTTATTACCTTAGTGTCGCAAAATGTTGAAGAGTTAGCTATGTCGAAAAGCTTATCAAAGTACTCGCAATAGCGCGCAGTACTCAAATGAGTTTTGGGAAGTTTTCCTGTTTGTACGAATGTTTGCATACCAGCACTTACAGACTCGCTGAGAGTTTGGGCAGCCAAATTGACTCTCATTTCCCCAAAAGGGAACATGTGAATGTGTGCTTCCTTAAGGCGTGGAACAGTCCTAGGGATATACTTTATATCCTCGTTGTAGAGATCTATTATGTGTTGAAATTGACATATTTCACCACCGAAAACTGCGTTATGTCGCAGTAAATTGTTTCTAGACGATTTCAACAGATGTGGTGCGTCGTATGCACAAAAAATCCGTTTATTTTCAAACGAGAACCAAGGTTTTTTTATGGTCACGCCAAATTTTTTAAACATAGCTCTGTTCGAAGCATTTTGATCTGTGACTATTAATTTTACTATAAGTCCGGTTTCACTAATCAATCTTATGGCTTTTCGAACTATTTTGACTAGCCGTGTCGAATGGCATGAAGTAGAATTAAAAAAATATCCAAAAGCTTGCTTAAATCCACTCCTCATGGATTTAACCATGAAAGTTAAAGCTTGGTTGGCCATTCCATCGATCTTGGTGGGCTCCCTACCGACTTTAGTTTCAAAACCGAGGAAATAGTCTGGTTTCGCGTTTGCCATATACGTTATTCGTTTTGCCACACACATTTCATCTAGAAAAATTGTGACAATTCGTTCTTCTTCAGGAAGGTTGGAAACCTTAATTTTAAGAAGATGAAGCACCGTTGTCGAAAATCCTTCGGTCACCTCCAACCTAGACAGCCATTTTCGGATTGTTTCGATGGACGGAAGGGTGAAAAATTTTCTCATTTGACGATACGCTTTACACGAACAATAATGTAAAACTACGGCAATGTTTTTCAGCCTATCCGAAAATCTGGCTCCTCGCAATTTTCTTGTTTTGTTTTTTTGTAGCTCTTGAAGCAAGGGATCCGTCAAACAATCTGTTTTCGATTGAAGCTCTAACTTCAAGCTTCCTATCTTGTTTTTCAGATTGACGATCTGAGCTTTTAGTTTACTGGTTTGCTTCTGCTTGCTCCTTAACTTCTTTTTAAGCTCAATACGCTGGCTTTCAGAAATTGTCAACTGATTCATCAGACCAACAATATCAGGCACAACATTATAGTCATGATCATGATTATATGCAGCTGTTTTTTTCAATGCTTCGTTATTGAGGGGTATTAAGTAGTCAGATTCAAGATCGGAAGATTTGCACTCTGCTTCTCCTGCAACATCAACGTTCCCGATATTTTCATCCAAATGTTCTTCAAAACTTGGTAGCTCAAAAGATTCTGTCTCAACCTCACAATCCAGAAAATGTGGGGGAAACAGTGTTGGTCGTGAGGACAAATACAAGCTAGAAAAGAATTTTTGTTTATTTAAGTAATTAGACAATATTTTATTCTGAAAGTTTACCCTTGTGATTTGTTCTGTACGTTGAAAAAGTCACTGTCGACGAAATGTCGTGAACAAATCACACTATTTTCGGTGATGTCGGGGTTTTTACAGAAGCTAACCCAAGCTTCATTAGGCCTAAAAATCACAAATTTATTGGTGCAAACATTCATCTTCAAATTCATCTTACCTATTGGCAGCATAGATACGGTAAAATGAGTGTGAAGAAGCACCATGTTTATAAACTGGGCAACCACTAACAGCACAGTATACACGACCCATTATTCACGAAACGTAATAATATAAAAGAGTTAACAAAATAAAAATTATACCCGCAGAACTTTTTCACTTGATTCACAACAGTTTGAAATTCAATCTGTATTATTGTTGTTATCATCTACGACACTGCTAAGAATTTTTATACTTTTCAGTGTGAAATCAATCCTACATTTTTTTCTTTGGTGTATGAAAAATATTTAAGGAATTAATTGGACATTGAACAACATTAAAAAGTATAAGATTTTCATAGTTTTTGTTAATACAATTTCGTTGTATAATCAATCCATAGTGATCATTAAGTTTTCATAAATCCCTTAGCAATTAGTTGCAAAGTAAAATAGCATGTTTTGAGCGCACCGCGGTATGATGCGCACCTGCGTCGCATTGGAAGTTAGGTTTTGTGTAATCTCATTTAGCGCGCTACGCATCAAACTATGCTTACCCTCATTTCTATCAAACCAGATATTTGAGTGCAAAAATGAGTTATTGTTAACTGGGCTTTTGATTGCTGTTATTGAAAACTATCAATTGAGTACATGTTTCTCAGCGTGTGGTAAAAACTGCAATACATGAGTTTTCTCTGCTAACAGTGTACACCCTGTTTTAGTTGCATTTCTGCCGTCATATTCGATGGTGGCGCTTATTATTTTTGTCTCCCGGTTTCCGTGAGAGTCGGGAATCTTTTTATTAATGATTTTTGTTTCTATGCTCCTAAAATTAGAACGAAACTTGAACCCGTAGATAAACTAGAAGCATTTTCGTGGGAGTAAAAAAATTTCGATATTTTGAAGTAAGGGGAGACTTGATCTTTTAAAGGAAGCCCTAATCCATGGAAAAAATCGAACAAAACCCCAAGATAGAATGTTAATTGACTATTTTGGTAATGATTGTTCTCATTTCACAATCTATAATTGTAAGAAAAAAAAATTCTATAGCTTATTCTCAACCCTTATGACATTTCATACTTACGGGCGCAATTTTTTATAAACAAGAGAAAGTCAATTATTTTAGCCCTTTTCGTCAGATAATTGATGGATGGATATTAGCTATTGGATAAATATTAGTAATATCGTTATCTGCACTGACCACGATCCATTGAGAAGAAGAATATACCGTGATTAGACTGGCCCTAATTGGCATGGAATGATTTTTACAACATTTTTTTTAACGCGGCACCCTCTAGATTGATGCATTTAGGTAAAAAAATGACTTTCTGAAAGTTTCAGGTCATTTGGCAGCAGCACGAGCTGGCGCAAAGGGCTTGATATTTGTATGGAGATTTTCGGAAACAGTATGAAAAATCGACATACTTTCACTCTTTGTGTTCTAAAGTATGTTTCTAGTATGCTAGAAAGCTCAGAATTTCAAGAATTGTAGTTCAAGCAATGAACTATAATTCCTGTAATTCTGTGCGCCAGCTCGTGCTGCTGCCAAATGACCTGAAACTTTCAGAAAGTCATTTTTTCATCTCAAGGCACCAACCTAAGGGGTGCCGCGTGGAATATAAGGATTTTTTCTCGATATGGGCCAGTCTAACCGGGATCATTTGTACCCATATATTAGGGATCAATTATACCCAAAATCAACATTTATGAAAACTTTTTCTGAAAAAAGTTGGGAGTTTCCCATCGCTTTGAAAATATTGTATTTTGAAGTTCATTTTACACTCGAATGATTGATGTATTGGAATAAAAATTTGTGTTATAGTATTTCAATGTTAGGACAATTTAAAATGATGAAAAAAGATCTTCAAGTCACATTTTGTGAAATTTTTCAAACAATGTTCAATAACCCAAAAACTTATTTTGTTAAAATTTTTTGAGCTTCAACCATTGCTGTTTTGTTCCATTTGGCACATTTTTGTAGAACATTTGATCTTTGTGCGACATTCCAGTTTGGAGATATAGCTAAGGAATCAAGTATCCCCAGGGATCAAGTATCCTCATTCTCCCATATAGGTAAAACGCCTTCAAGTGGGCAACAAAATTCAATTTCTCGGCTAATATATGTAGCTGCAAACTTGGCGGCAGATGACTTTTTCGAATCAAATATTGGTGCAGCTTTTAAACTTGAAAATGGACATTTTACCTAAGCACTTCCCACAAATTTCAAATAAAAAAATTATATCAAATTTGGGGCAGAATGCGCTCAAGACCACACGTTAAACACTCAAATTTTGGGTGCTGTTAAAAGCTAATTTCAAAACGAAATATCATTCGAAATGTCGATAAGTTACAAATCATTTTTTGCCGAAGTATGTTTTCATACATGAAGATTGTAATAAAATTTTTCAATCGAACCAAAATTTGAATTTTTTTTCACTAATGGGTCAAAACTTTTTAATTTCAAAAACATTTCTAGAAACGTTTTTAAATGAATGGATCAATGCAAGATTATTTTATAGCGAGGATAGGTTATCCAGAATCGGTGTAGTCTTCTTCAATCTTTATGATGGACTTAAATTGTTACTTTCTTAGGGTCAGCTCAGTCACCATCACACAAGTTGATAATTGAGAATTAAAATCTTACCAAAAGATGTAAAAACTTAATTGTACGCGATTAGTTCTGGATAATTCGATCAAGATGTAAACAACCTTTAGACCAGATCAGTGATATTTTTTTGTTATGAATGTCCTAGAGAGAAAGTTAGTCAATAATCACTATGTTTTAATTTCGATAAAAATCGTTGCCCAATGATTGTTTCCAAAAAAAAAAAAAATTACCAAGCAACACTGCCTTTTAGTGTAGATAAGCAAGTGGGAAATTTCCCACAATCAGAATGCATTTGCCGACATCCAGAACGATGACGACGTCGACGATGGACGGATATGGCAAATTGTGCAATGATTTTAGCATGGTCGGTATAGCATGAGCTGAAGATTTGTGAAAGATGCCAGCATTTGAAAGGTTCGGAATTACTGGTACGGGATGAACCGGAAAGAGTACTGTGGAAGTGGAAGTGGGTGGATTTTGGGAGGTGGGCTGCAGAACGCCTAACTTGTGAACGAGTTGATCTTTTGCCAAAAATGTTGGTTTTCGTTCGTGGTTCCGATAGCTAATTGCATTGTCTGCCCCTGCATTGCCCCGGGGTCTCAGCCGAGCGACGTTTTGTGAGTTTGAGAGTTTGAGCTGGAGCTGAGTTGAGTTCTGTTGGCGTTGCGACAGATGCTGAATGTGCCACGATTTGTCAGCAAGGCCACAAGCAATTATCAACCGGATTTTGGGTACAGGCACTTTCGAGAAAAGAGCCCCGGGATGTTCTTTATGGCTCTGACGATGCCACTGCTGCAGCACTGAACTGATTTGGGTAATTATCGGTTTGCGGAAATAAATTTAGGCATCGTGACGGGATTTCTAATAAATAAGTGTTATTTGATGCAGCCGAATAGATCTATGATGCATTGGTCTAAAATACGGAGATCATCTTAAGATTAATCTTTTCTTGTTTCTGTCTTTTATGCATAAAATTTTTTAAAAACAAAGTGTTCTTCCATTCTTGCACAACTTTCACTAAATCTCTCAAGCATGTGACCATGTCTGACGTGAAAGAAAAAGTTTGAATTTCACACGTATTCATGAAATAAAACGTATTCACTAACTACTAATGACGCCGACGACCATGGTATCGTTTCTTTTTTCATGATAGATATAATATTTCCTCTAGGGATTTCAGCTGCTGGGTGATAAGACAAACCTAAGCTAAGGCCAGCATCATCATGCCAAGGCCACGAACGAAAGAAATACATCCTGTTTAACGACCCATTCAGCACTCTCCGGGAAGGATAAAAAGCTATGATGACATTGGCAGGAAAAGACGTTTTGTTCCAGCCATGGAGTCGCATGAATCATGACTATTCTACCGGACTACGTGCGTGCGTATGTGAATTGCAAAGTGAGATAAAAAAATGCCGAGCGCTTCAATAGTAAAAATATCTTTCTAGCTTCTAAATTTGGAAGGAGAAATAAAAAAAATGAAATCTTCATAAAAAGATAGTGGTTGAAAAAAGATTTCTGCTTCCATGACATAGGCCACTTTCGAATGAAGCGAACCGTACTCCAATTGCGTTTTACGAGAAGAATCCAAGAGGCACGCATTTACTAGATGAGTTCATGAGTTATATCATGAGTAGGTATATGTCTTTCTATCTTTCAGAATTTCACTGCTTGAGGATTTTTTCCAATATTCTTACACCCTTATTTTGAAATAAATATTCGAAAAATGAAATTACAATTCTTTTTCTATACTGACTGTCCAAAACTACATGAAAGAAAAAAATCTTAATCAAACATATACTGACACTCAAGCCACCTAAAGTTATCATCATAAGCCAACCCAGTTTTAACGTTTCACTTTAACACACCGGACTGCCATTTAAAGGGGCATGCAGAAAATTCAATAAAATTATTCAATTTAAATTAACGAACGACCTACCCACCTTTTTCCTCCATTTTCATGGTGCTTCGACTATAAACAAGCCTGAAATTATCCGAAAAGGGATCCCAAACGGATTGAAACCGTCCGTCGGTTGTTTATCCGGTTGTTCGATTTTCCCTTGTTCATTCTACCTCCATAAAGGGATACGCAAAGGTTTTAGGTCTGAACATATTTGGATTTAATCGATTTTTTTTTAATTTTCCTTAAATTGGTTTCTCTAGGACAGGTTTGACTATTTCAGAAAGTTGTATTCAAACGTTGTCACAACAGAAAAGAAACTAGACAAAAGGGATAAACTGTGTTTAATTGTGTGGTTCACAAAAATCCGAATTGCCTCGAAATGCCATACACTCTGCAATTCGATTTTAACAAAGCTGATAATCAATCAAAAATTTGAAGTGTTGCTTCATTTTTTCCTTACACTTTTAAGAACATGTTAATTGGTGTATTATGTACAGTCATCATTATATAATAATGGAAATTACCTATAGGGAGAATGGAGATACCTGATCCTTTTTTTTTTTCTTATTTTTATCATATATTTTTGGACAGATTTCGCGGATCGTCCTCTTTTGCATTTTCGTATAAATTCAAGTTTACTTGCTGCAAAAGTTAAATCGGTACATGAACTCGTTGATAAACTAGAAGCGTTTTCATGAGACTAAAAAAGTTGAGAAGTTAAAGGAGAATTGATTCTTTATTAATGGAGGCTTGGTTCTTTAATCTGAGTGCCCTAAGCTTTGGCAAAAGTCATGCACAATCTGAAGATAAAGGTTCCTTTGATTTTTTGGTCATATAAGTTTTCATTTCATAGTTTATAAGTGTCAGACAAAAAAAGTTCGTCCACTACTCTATTTTCAATGCATATTTTAAGGCGCAATATTCTAATTTTTAGATAAAAGCCATTTTTTGAGTCCTTACTATCAGGATATTGTGGGATAAAAATTGGTCATTGGATAAAAAGTAATAATTTCGTGCTTAGAAATTATCAACATCAGTTCAGAAGAAATATAAGGTACACCGGGGTAAATGTGGACGGTTTTCAGTATATTTCAACTTTAAAAAATCATTAAAAAATCAGCAGTGGATCAATTTTGATAAAGTTACGTTCAATGTGATGCAGAACATGTTGTTTACAAACGCTGAAGAGATGCGCTTGATAGAAGCAAAGCGAGAAAAGTCGCTTTGTGGGGTAAGTGTGGACGGTAGATTTTACCTTTGATTTATCAGGAAATTTTTCAACAAATTTGTGTTTTCTTGGTTGAATACGTTACTTTATTGCTCAAACCGTCCAAATTTTTGAAAAAAGTTCATGATACTATTAGTAAGGCATCTATTAATGATTATTGTGTTTAATTTATGTTGAAACACACGAGATCCGATTTGATCGGAAATATATAGGGGAGAGTGGGGATACTTGATCCCCTTTTCTTATTTTTACCATATCTTTTTGAAAAAATTTAGCAACTCGCCGTCTTTGATATTTTCAGACAGTTTGTAAGTTCAAGTTTCTATGCTCCAAAAATTAGAACGATACTTGAACCCGTTGATGAATTAGAGGCATTTTCATGGGAGTAAAAAAATTGCGATTTTTCTGAAGTTAGGGGAGACTTGATCCCCTTTTGAAGGAGACATGATTTTTTATTCAGGAAGTCCTAATCCTTGTATAAAAATCAAACAAAACCCCAAGATAGAATGTTAATTGACTATTTTGGTCATGTTTGTTCTCATTTCACAATTTATAGCAGACATATGAAGAAAATTCTATAACTTTGTCTCAACGCTAATTACATTGCATACTTAAAGGCACTATTTTTTATAATTAAGAGAAAATTAATTATTTTTGCTCTTTTCTTCAGACAATTGTTTGATAAATATTAGTTTTTGGATAAATATTAGTAATTTCGTAATCAGCAATCATAACGGTCAATTCAGAGGAAGAATACGCCGTTTGGAAGGGGGATCAATTGTACCCATAATCAACATTTTAGAAAAATTTTTTTGAAAAAAGTTGAGAGTTTTCCATTGCTTTGGAAATATGGCATTATGAAGTTCATTTTACGCTCGAACGATTGATAAAGTCTGCTTCATTTAATATTGGAACAAATTCTTTGCTCATTGTGGCGCTCCTAGTGGACGGATTTGGAAACTTTTTTCACCCACGTGTCGGGAAATTTATTACCTTTCACCATGTATTTATGTCATAACACCAAACGATAGCATTTTGTAAACAACCGCCATGGAAGCCGAACGGAGAGATCAAATTGTGCACAGTTTTCTTGAAAATCCATTGTTGTCGGCATCGAAGCTAGCTAAACAGCTTAAAATGCCCAGAAAACCCGTATGGCGTGTTATCAAGCAGTACAAGGAAACATTGACGAAGGCTCGGAAGCCGCATTCGAAGCGTCGGAGTGGAACTGTCGACCGGAAACTGCGTGGGAAAGTCATCAAGGCCGTCAAGAGGAATCCCAATCTTTCAGACCGCGATTTGGCCAATAAGTTCCAGGCCGCTCACAGTACGGTGCGACGAATTCGTCTCCGGGAAGGAATAAGGTCATTCCGAGCCAGCAAACAGCCAAATCGGACGCTGAAGCAGAACAATGTGGCCAGAATCCGTGCTCGAAAGCTGTACGACCAAGTGCTGACCAAGTTCGACGGATGTATTCTGATGGACGATGAGACCTACGTGAAGGCGGACTTTGGGCAAATCCCAGGTCAAAAAATTTATTTGGCGACGGCTCGGGGGGATGTACCTGCAAAATTTAAGTTCGTGTTTGCGGATAAATTCGCCCGCAAGTACATGATTTGGCAGGGGATATGCAGTTGTGGACAGAAAACCAAAGTCTTTCTCACTGACAAGACAATGACATCAGAAGTCTACAAAAAAGAGTGCCTACAGAAACGGATTCTGCCGTTTATTCGTGCCCACGACCGTCCAGTAATGTTTTGGCCGGACCTCGCAAGCTGCCATTACAGCAAAACGGTTATGGAATGGTACGCAACGAACGGGGTCAGCGTAATACCGAAGGACCTCAACCCCCCAAACTGCCCCCAGTTCCGGCCGATAGAGAAATACTGGGCAATCACGAAGCAGAGGCTTAAGGCAAAGGGAAAACTTGTTAGGAACATGACTCAAATGAAGAACTGGTGGAATCAAATCGCCGAAAAGGGTGTGCGCCGCCTAATGTGCCGTATTACGGGAAAAGTACGAGAATTTCTTCGAAACAGCAATGAATAATTTTTTTAATTTTTTTTTATGAAAGAGTAAAGAAAATGCTACATTTGTATGAAAAACAAATTATGAATTCGTTAATAAATGACTGAACTACACGCAATTGTTTGTGTTCCAATATTAAATGAAGCAGACTTTACATTGAAACAAATATTTTTTTTTATAATTTTCCCATGTAAGGAACATTTTGAAATGATGAAAAAAGATCTTCAAGTTACATTTTGTGAAATTTTTCAAACAAAGTTCAATTACTCAAACAATTATTTTGTTAAAAATTTTGAAACTACGAGCATTGTTATTTTGCTCATTTTGGCACATTTTTCTAGAACATTTGAACTTTGTAAGACATTCCAGTTTCGAGATATAGCTAAGGAATCAAGTATCCCCAGGGATCAAGTATCCTCATTCTCCCCTACTTATTCAAGAACAAACAAGTACTTTGCCCAACTTTTCATGTTATAAATGCTGAAAAGAGTTTAATTGTATTGAATAAAGGACAGTAAATTGAGAAAATGTGTATACATCAAGTCTGAATAAAGCCGTCCACACTTATCCCAGGTAGGGTTTGAAAACCAAATTTTAGTTTTTTGTAAATAAACTCATTTTTCTTCTTTTTTAACTGCCGTTTCTTCTCCTAACTGGTTTTTTTCCAATGTAAGGATTGTTCCAATGTAGAGTTTTTCGTCAGGAGTCAGGTAGTTTACGAGAAATTTGCAATTGAAAAAGGTGCACATCAACTCGACATTGTAGTTGAACATAGAAAATTTACAAAAAGTCGCTGTAAACATCCGTTAACTTCAAAATCGCATCTTTTTCACAGTTATTGGATAGATTACAAGTAAATTGAACATTCTGCATTGAAAGTTAAAAAAAAAAATAGTGCACAGTAGTTGGCCTATTGTTTTGATAAACATCGTCCTCACTTACCCCGGTGTACCTATTTTTTAACTCCAGTCATGTAAACCCATAACATATTTTATGGGTTTTTTTATTTTTTCTTAGAATGTACTATTGTGTTGGTATTAAGAAAATTATATTATACTCTGACAATTGACATATTGAAATAAATATTTTTATTTTTTATTGTTTCTTGTGGGCAACAGTTCAAAATGATATAAAAAGATCTTCAAGTCCCATTTTGTTAGATTTTTCAAACATATTGCAATTAATCAATTTTTCTTTATTGTTTTCATTTTTTGAGATTACAGGTTTGTTGTTTTGTTCTATTTGGCTTTTTTTCAAGAACATTTGATCTACTTAAGACAACTCACAGTTGCTTCCTGAGCCGAAGTCTGTGAGTTCGAGCGCATGAGTAAACATCGATCACATCGATTACCGGATAAGATTTTCAATGGCTGTCGTCCGCCAACTGCATCGTTGATATAAGTCGCGATTGACATAAAGATGTTAAAACGACTATAATCGAAACAAAAAAAAAGTATCCCGAGGGATCGAGTATCCTCATTCTCTCCTACACATATAATTAGTTTAGGCGAAAATTTATGAGTATACTTTTCCACCTGGTTTTGTTCGAAACTTTTACCTCGAGTTTTAAACGATGATTTTTTTTATTCTACTGATCTACTATTTATCTACATCTACATTTTCTCGTTTTCAACAAAAAATTTTAGTGACTCTTGATTTTAGTCTCTTTTTGCCTTTCTTTCAGAAAGGTACAGTTATCGGTCGATTTGGGAGATTATAAATAATGGGTCTCAGATATAAAAACTTTTATAGGTACCTATAGAATCAGCTCGACGAGTTCTGACGATGGCTGTGTATTTAGGGTGAATTTTTGTAATCTTTGTTCTCGACGTTTTTGGAAAACTGGGCTGCACAATTAAAATTATTTTTATCTTTTAAAATTGTATTTTTTCCTCTTCAAACTATGAAAGAATGAAAAAATTACAAAATAGTTTGAAAACAAATGCATTGTAAATATCATAAAAATAATCACTTTATATTATAATTATAAGAACTTTATATTATAATTTTATATTGAATTTTGTAACTTTTCATGTTATTTTTCAATAATTTTTTGGCATTATTTTGCTAAGGGAATATCAAATACCTTAACACTAGAAGAGCATCTCTCAAAACCCCATTTTAAAACCTTTGAAAACCTTTGGAATTCTAGAAAACTCCTTAAAATGCAGTTATCTATTCAAATAATTTGTAGAAGCATTATTATTAACTTTTACACAGTAAACTTTTAGAAATAATCATGTTTTTTGTTGAAAAACTCAAGTGGTGCTTTTCTCATTTCGCACCGTTTTTTCACATTTTTTGTCCTCAACGCCAATTGCTGCGTCCAAAAAAAGTAAACTTATGCTTGACTTATTCGTTCAGCAATTCAGAAAAAACTTTAGAAGACCATTTTCGTGATTTCCAATCATTCATATTTTTACAAGCAAAACACATAGTGGTGCTATTCTTATTTCGCTCACTGTATTCTTTCTCAAAAAAATATATAGTTTCACCGATATAGCCGATAATATATTTTCATAAAATTAATCATTATTCAGAATTGATTTTTTTTCATTTTTTAATTATTTTTTGTCATATGTGTCCAAATATAATTTACAGGCTGTAAGAAAGGCCACAATCCACTGTCAAGTTTATTAGTGAATTTTAATGAAAGAGATGAGCTCAGAAATATAGTAAAAAATCGAAAAATGTTTAAAAATCATTGCTCTGAGAAGTGTTGCAACGACACTAGATTGTGATTATGTTGTAAGATTTTGTTGTAAGGAGTGTATTTGAAAAAATGTAACACCTTGTTTTGTCAATAACTTTTGAACACATGGATGGAAATTGAATAAATTCTAGTATAAGATCAAAAATTGTTAAATGATCGTTATGGGATCATCTTTTCCAAACTATGGGAAAAGGAAGAGTTTCGACTTAAAAACAAACAACGTTTGACAACGCTTAATTGATTCCTAAAAGGCTAGCACGGGCCGGATGCTCGTTCTCACCATGGCTCACCATTTTTGTTAATATTATCGATGCTGCAAATTAATTATCCTTAATTTTGTATCCTTTTATTTCAGGTAAGATCCTGTTTCCTGATACTTACAATAAGCGTATCGACGAAGCGAAGAAATTCGCAATATCGCCTTAGATCGTTGCAACCCCCACCCAGCCCCCAAGAAAATTGGAAAAACTACTCTGATACCACTACTACACGTAAGTGCCTTTTTGATTTATTCAATAGTGGTAAAATTAACAAGCAAACTGCGCAAAGGTCTTCCATGTTATAAGACGTTTTAGTATGCTAAAGAGAGATGGAATACTACGAAAAAAAAATCCTAAAGTGAATTCTGCTCAGCTAATAACTTCAGTTATATTTAAAAGATTTGAATTCCTTATCAAATTTGATGGAAATGTAAACAGCTCTTTCGAAATTAAAAATAAATCGAGCATAAAATTTTATGAACTCAGTTCAATATTAATCCGGTTTTAAAATTTGATCATGTAATCTGTTCTCGATTTCTCTTCATCATGAAAATTGGTTTTACTGCTGGATTTAAGCACTAAGTTTCTCGAATTATATATTCGCATAAGTGAAAAGAAAGTAAAGAGTATAAAATCTATAAAATCATACATTAGTTTGCATTATCTGGCTACCCAGATACCGGAATCGTCTTCTTTTGAAACCGTATACATCGACTTGGTTTTTCCGTCGCCATTGTTTACATGTTTCCTAACATCTATGATAGGTACTGCATGAATTCAGGGATAGAAATTAGTTACCTTTAATAAAGGTATTAAAAAGTGAAATTTTGTTCTATTGAAGTCATCTTCACAAACATTTATTTTAATTATCAACAGACATTTTTATCATCTAAAAGCCAACCTGTAGCCAATCATCTTATTAAATGTACTAACAAAACAACTATTTTGAGGAAACGTCATGCAACGAATCGAATTTGCATTTTCTCCCCTTAAAACGAAATCTCTTCATTCCATTGTAACGAACCGGAAAACGTAACGAAAGCACGCGAAACTTTCAGCATTTTCTCCCCTTGCTGCTGAAATATTTTTATGAGTTTTATTGTGAGTGCTCGCTGGGTCTGAAAACTTAATTCACTGCAGAAAGTTAAACGTTTTCTTGGCTTTTTGTGTTATTTCCCTCGGCTACCTTCTGGTTGGTGCCTCTTGCGGACTGATTCTGTCCAAGGGTTTTCCACGAAATCCCCGGTAGTCATTCAAGCTCAGCAACTGTCAACAGTGGTGGCTGATGGCAGCGAATAAAAAAAAACTCCACCAAAACAAGAAGATCAAGATTGAGCCATTTAAGTGACTCCTTTTTGCACTCCCCCGGGTGATCTGCTGGTCAGTTCAAGCGAAACGGTACGCCATTCCAATTGGAGCGGAGATAACGAATAACTTAATTAGCATAAATTTTGGAGCTGTGCCCTTATGAACAATAAATTTCGGCACTCGGGCCCCAAACAGAGCTCGGCTGCCTATCCTATCCATTTGTTGAGCTATTGCTTTAGGTTCAGATTTATTTATTCCTTTATAACCGCATCCAATTTGCGGTGGCCAGATGTTGACGCTTCCGTCCGTTGTTTGTTTTTCTCCCTTGATGGGACGAATTTAGGTGATGCTTTCACTCAACAATAAGCAATTGACTATTGTGGACATCAGGAATTACTACTACATCTGCGTTTAGCGCAGGACTTTGCTCAAATATCTAAGAATATTACCTGAGAAAAAAAATTATCCATCAACCGAAGATTAAACTTACCAGCAAAATCTGGTTGAATCCTACTTACCCGCCAGCTGCTAATCCATGATGCCAATCCCATATCGCCTTACTCTCTGGAGCCACTCTCAATGAAACCTTGGTATAACGGTGAATTTCGTAAATTTTAATAGAAAATCAGCTCAGTTACCGTGATTTATTCTTACTCTACTAGGAGTTAAAAACCTAATCCGAACAACCATTAATTAAATATTTTGGACTTGATAACTAAATATTCATCATAAAATAAAATAATAATAATAATAATTGAACAATTTTGAAAAGCCCTGTTGCAACTCAAAGCGTTATTGGAACGATTAAGTGAAATTTAATATATTTTAAGGATATATGAAAAATGCAAGTAATGTAACGTTTTTCTTTCAAATTTCACTTTTCAGTCTTGTTTAAATGATGCTGTGCGTACCGAAAGTTTGATTTTTTTTTCATTTGATCTTAAATGAAACAAATTGTCACTTGAAAAACAATATGTATTTAAGGAAAGATTTTTTAAAATTCAGGAGTAAAAGGAAAAAAAAGTCTTATCTAAAGATCTTATAAATAACATAAAAATTATTAGGCCGGAACAAATTTCAAATCCTTCTTTTGTCACTCGGAGTTGGAACATCGCGAGGGGGAGGGGGACAATAAAAATAATGCGAAAAACAAATAAATTGTAATAAGTTGCACGGAAGCTTGTATGCAAAAAAAGTTGCATACTATATCGTTGCACAAAACTTCTAAATCCAGTAATTTTTTATCGAATAATTCAATCAAATCAAGATAACCAAAAGGTGGAATAACTTCCATCATCTTAAATTTGTTTTTTGGTCTTTTAATCTTTCAGATATTGAATTTTTTTTATCGAAATTTACATAAATTACTTCAAACTTTATTTATTTACCCCTTCGGGTTTTTTGCAATTTTGAAGGGGGGGGGGGGGGGGGAGACAAAAGAAGAAATAGATATTTGTTCCAGCCTTATTTGTAAAAATAAAATTTGAACTGAAAAGTACTTCAATGGAACGGAGATTTGTGCTTAAACAAGTAAACTTCCTTGTTCACAAGGTCATAGTACAATTGGAATGAATTTCAAATATGAGAAAAGTTCCTTAAAGGACGGGCTTACCGGGAATGCTAAACAAACTGCCAATTCTAGAAGCTGGAGGAGTTAACCAAGATGAATGCCTAAATTTTGAGAGGGAGTTTTCTGTTCGAACATTCCGAAAATTTCCGTCGCTGGGTTGCTTCCATCTCTAAAGTTTACCCAATTTTCCGGATTTTGAAAATTGTTTCAACTTTCGATGACAGCAAAAATACATCCTCTTCACTTGGCCACAGCCTACCTAGTTTTATTTATAGATTTTAAATTTTTGGATTGCTATGTACTAACTTAAGTCCAGCCAATAGTTTTATCATTTTTCGTTGGTTCCATATTTTTTCCTAAGAGCAAGTTCACTGGTATTGGGAAAAGTGGTAGAAATTTTGACATTTTGAAAATTTTACCATGCTAAAATGTTTTCAAGATCTTTGGGTTCTGTATTTTTTTTACAACACTGTTTCTATTTCAGCCGTAAGTGATAGAAATATTGCTATTTTTGCATCACAGCATGCGAAACTACAACATGTGTTGTTAAAAACCTTGAAGGCCACAGATCTTGAAATTGTTTTTGCATGGCAAAATTTTCAAAATGTGCCAAAAGTGACAAAATTTCTACCACTTTTTCCTAACACCAGTGAACTCATCTAAGATGTAGTGAAGGTGCATAAAAGTAGGCACAATTTTCCCGTTTGTTTCCCGTTTGATAACGTCCTACTATTAAGCCTACCCCAATTCTGATGGTTTTCAATTAACATTTCTAAGTCATATTCATCTTTCCCGAAGTTGAATACCCTTACTTATATAGGAAAGTACTCACATTTTTAGGAAAACTCTTTTTTAATTCTATACTTCAAGTCTGAAAAAAAAATCAGATGTAGGTACTCAAACTCATTCCCAATCTATTTGAATCAATAAAAACTGAAAAAAATATCAAAATGTAAAAATAATCCTTGTTCCAATCATATTTACTCAACCGATCAAACAAAAATCGTTCGTTTCCAAAACGAATTTTCTAAATACGTAGTGGGGTCTCATTGAGGACCTCTTCTTTTCATACTGTTCGTAAATGACATTCCCTTTATTCAAAAACGGATCAAATACCTGATATACGCCAAGGAATATTAAAATAAAGTAGTGTCGAGAGCCATATTGGATTTTTTGTGACGTCACAAAAACGATTGTATCGAAAATTTATGAGAGAATGGTAGGAATTTCAAAGAAAAACACGTTTTATAATGAAATCGAATTCCAATTTCATTTTGATTTTGTTGTAAGGCCTCTATTTCACTATGTTATGTTTTTTTTTGGTCCTTTGAAGATTGCATAAAGTTTTTTTTTCTTAATTTATTATTGAATGCAATTTCGCCTTGAAGCTAAAACGTGCAAAAATGAAGAAAATATCAGTTCAGAAAAAGTCTAGCTGATAGATATTGAGTGTTCAACTGTTGTAATGATTTTAATCCAACCGGTTTACCAAATACAATTCTTATGTAGAACAATTAACATCAATTCATGATTGTTAACTCAGTTTACTAAAATGCCAATGAAAGATTTTGGTTTTGTGTAAAAAATTGTGTTTTTATCACTTTATTGTAATGAGAAGCTTAAACTGCACTGACTTGAACATTTTCATGGAAGACTTTGAACTAATTTCAAAGTTTTGCTAATTTCAGTGATGAACATCCACCATTTTTTCAAACTTCGATGGTGTTTTTTAAAGAAGAAATATTCGAAAATGCAACTTTTTTGCACTCATCTCAAAAAGCAAGAATCCTTCTACAATAACATATTTTCAAAGTGGAAAATTTCCAGTAGATTCTTCGAATTATCATCGAAAAAGGAAAGTTTCCTAGTAAATTAACAGATTTTTCGTGATTGTGACTTCTCAGCCTGTACCAATACTAGAGCACTTGGCACTGCCTTCTTTAAATATTCCTTGGATATACGCTGATTATATAAAACTATTTCTGAAAATAAAAACAACCGGGATGTCGAAACATTTCAAAACAAAATCGATGTTTTCTTTGAATGGTGCAACAAGAGCCTACTTCAATTAAATGTTTTGAAATGCAACACTAAATCATTTAGAGCAAGTTCACTGGTGTTGGAAAAAAGTGGTAGAAATTTTGACACTTACGGCACATTTTGGAAATTTTGCCATGCAAAAACATTTTCAAAATCTGTGGCCTTCTAGTTTTTTTACAACACGTGTTGTATTTTCGCATGCTGTGATGTAAAAATAGCAATATTTCTATCACATACGGTTGAAATAGAAACAGTGTTGTAAAAAAATACAACGCCCCACGATCTTGAAAACCTTTTTGCATGGTAAAATTTTCAAAATGTCAAAATTTCTACCACTTTTTCCCAACACCAGTGAACTTGCTCTAAGAGAAAAAGTGGTAGAAGTTTTGACATTTTGAAAATTTTACCATGCAAAAATGTTTTCAAGATCTTTGGGCGTTGTATTTTCTTACAGCACTGTTTCTATTTCAGTCGTAGGGGAAAGTCGGTTAAGACGGACACCCTAAGGTAGAATCGCAATAGAAAACAAGATATTGCTTTTTTCTTCGCAGTTTTCGTGCAGATGGAAAATTTTGGTTGTTCGTGAGGATCGTTGGGAACACTGGTTGGTAATGGACGCGTTGTTTTTCCGTGAAATTTGAAAGTTAAATTAAATCAATTTCGGCCGGGTTTAAGTAGTTTTCTATAGTGGAACCAATAAGTGAAGAGTGCTTTCTTTAGTACATCATGAAGATTTTAATAACCATTTGGTGTTTTCGGGAAAATCTTAAATTTTGGTTGTGCCGTTTCGCTTCAAAATTTTGAGACGTGAGGTTAGCTCCTCAGGAAAGGGAAGCATTCCTCTACGGTGTGATTGTGTTCGCGAGCCGACGTGTTTTTCTTTTTTTGTTACCGTGCGTGTGTTTTTCGGCTCAAGATGGGTCGGGGCGACGTGTATTTTTCGGGAATGTGGGACGAGTTTTTCTAATTGAGAGAATGCAAAGTATATTTTTATGAGGCGTAACTGGAATGTGTGGACGAGTATCATCATGTTGAGCTAGTTGCAATCTAGCTCCAATTTCAATGCTGTTTCTTCTAGTCTGGTCCCTGTTTCAGATGGAATTTCGAAAATATCCGAAGTTAACCCGAAGCTAAGTATTCTTTTCATAATCAAGCATACATGCAACCTGTATACACATCTCAGGTGGCGATGGAAATGCCGTGCTAAGTGTTAGTGAAAGTTTTTTTTTGTAAACATTGAAACCATGACAATTCGTGACGTCAGTTGCATTTCCAAACAAACAACCAACAGCAAAAGCTATAGAGAAAAAAATCATTGCCAACTACTGTTTACGATTCTCGCCTAGGATACATAAACATCCTGGCAAGTGACCAGCGTTGCCAGATTGAAAACTGCTCAAGTCCGTAGATTTTACGGAAATCGAAAAATGTACTGATTTCGACCAAATGAAACTTGATGACCTTTTTTTTTTTTTGGTCGTCAGGTAGAATTTTCATTTAACGCAGAATTCCTTGAATTTTTTCGATAATCCGTAGAAAATCCGTAGGAAATGGTGAAAATCCGTAGATCTCGAGCATCGATCCGTAGCTCCGTAGAAATGTTGAAAATCCGTAGAACTACGGAGAAATCCGTAGATCTGGCAAGGCTGCAAGTGACGTAGGCTTTGTTTACCTTTTTACTTCTTGAATAACGAGTTCTGTATTAGTGTGCGTGTTTCTTCATCACCTTCTTTCCACCACATTGGCATACATGCATGTTATAATCGACCTTTGGATTAAACTCGTATATCACCGTCACGGTTTTGTATCGCTTAAGCGTAACGATTTAGGTCGGGCGTTAAGCGATTTGAGTGATTGCGTTTTATCCGGCGACATAAATCTTTCGGGCGACGATAATTAATACCACATTGTAATTTATTTTTTGACTAAATGAAAATATTTTGTCTCAAAACATATTTGATTGACACCATTCACTAACATGCGCCCGTTTAAATAGATTTCAAGTACCAGTACTAGCACTTTTTTTTCCTATATAACTAAAATGCAGTTGGCAAGATTATAGTGGTTATGTACAAGATGTTGATGTGTGTGGAGTTCAAAATAACATATGTTCTATTATTAATTGATTTCAGATCCTTTGTTTAAATTGATTTCGGTTCGCAAAAAATATGCAAAGGCTTTATTTTTTAAAAGTTCTTTTTAATAGTATTTATTCATTCTAGGAAAATGTAACAAAAAAACTTGCATACCACACTTGTTACACTTATGATTATTCGTCTGCAACAGGGTCAAAACTTTATATGCAACAGTGCATTTAACTTTGATTGATTAAAGATTATATTTCTTACGCTCATAATCATTTAATTATATCTTTTACTGCAAATTTATCATAAATAATTGTTTTTAGAATTTTGCTTTTGATATTTTTAGTATGTCATAATGTGTATGTATTCCTTTTGGCGCTGAAATCTTTTAGAATGGAAAAATTCTAAGGATTTTGGTGCTGTATTAATAATTTCACTGCTCTTTCAAATCTTTTCAAAAGCGGGCAATGGCGCTATAACCATGGTCGATGACCTGAGATGAAGGTACAGGGATCCAGAAGTAAACAGTGTATAATGATTAAAGAAATTTCTTTAATTATTGTATTGTTGAATTTTGGACTCCATGTAGAAAAACCTCATTTCCATCCCCTGAAGAAAGAATCGCAAGGCCCAACACCAAGGAGCATAGAAATATCTTAGCATCTATGCTCCCACGTTTCTTCCTCCCCTGGTTCCAGTCGTCTCTGCGTCCAATACTGCACAGTGGGCCCGGCCTTGATAAGATGAATAGTAAATGTATTTTTACTATTCACCGGGATGCTGACAAGATCTGGCTGTGTACGTATCATAAGCATAAGCATAAGCAGATGGAAAATTTTGGTTGTTCGCTATCGCATTAACCATTTGAATAAGTAAACTTCCTTCATCAAGACTGTTTTTAAAGCTATTTAAAATATGCTTGCAAATTACACTATTCAAAAATGGTCGAGTAAAACGGACACTGCTCAGAAAAGGCACATTTTGCTGCAAAATGTGCTGTAAAAGTAGATAAAGTAGGCCTGTTGGAGATGGTGATTTCTTTTCGACTGACAATTGCTCTTGCCAAGGTTTTTCGAAGGCGTTTTGAGGATCAAACCGATGAAAACAATTCAAATACCTGGAGAAACATATGTGTCCGTTTTACCCGACCTGGAGGTGTCCGTCTTACCCGCCTTAGCAATTTTTGGCGGCGA